>NC_133207.1:26614317-26989317 GCF_958299795.1 Porites lutea
AAGATCTGCGTGAACGTACAGGTCACCTGTGCAGAAAAGTAATCAAATTAGAGCTTACAATTTAAGGGCGTGTTTAACGCATTAAATGTTAAGTACTCATGTTTTGAATTTCAAACGCGCCCTGTTGGATGGTGAGTATGGAAAAACGGTACGAAATGAAAAAGGTAAATCATTTTGCTCATCATATGACACGACTATGGGACACCTAGACTTTCTCAAAGTCCTTCGCTTCTCATTTCCGGTTCCGGTAGCTGGTCCCAAAGCTTTCGCGCTCGTGAGAAAAATTGAGCTCGACTTGTAGGCAAGTCTATGGGACACCTAGAATCATTCTCGTTTGCTTACCGAGCCCCCACTTCCTGCTCCCGCCTTGCTGATCCTCACATCATGCAAAATGCTTGTCACATACATGTTCAAACAGAGTAAATAATCTATAGCTCTACCTCGCTGCATTAAAGTATCTCAGTTGTTCAGTGGTTACGGCACCCGATCGGTACAGCAAAGTCTTTAAGGCTCGAATACAATCGAAAATTAAGCATGGTCCCACTTACCAGGTTCGTAAGAAGACCAATATTTCACCTGTTATTATCATTAACCGTTTAAGTCCCATTATCGAAATGTAAATTCTCATTTGTAGTCTCCATACAATTCTCCATTTGCCACAATCCACCTTGTTTGCTCCCAAAAATTTCGCACAAGCTTTGTCTTTTATTTCTCGGAAACAACTGTAATACCCAGGATAAACTAAAAACGAAGCTTATACAAAGTTTTTGGGGGGCAGACAAGGAGTATTATGGGAGATGTGCAAACGGCGGTGTTCAGGTCAATTAAATCAGTTTACTTGGGTGATCACATGCTTAATTCTCGTAGCCATGCCTTCCGTTTTATAAAGTATTGATACAACCAGGAGAAATTTGATGCTGATTACCCTTCCTTTCCACTGCTAGACAAACACTTTACCTTGTTCCAAGTGTCTTTTCACTACCAGCTCATTTTGTTGCTGATCGCGGCCGCCGATAACTAGGTAGTTTTCTGAACTGATAAACCAGAAGAACTTTTCAAACCAGTAGGTCTTCCTTGCTTTCTTTATTCTAGTCGTTGTTTCCACTTCTTTAAGAGTTTCTTTTGTTTTTCGTTCTGCTGATTTCAAAGCCTACAAACAAAGGAAAAAGCATTTCAAAGGACATCGAGCGAGGCGTTCATGTCCTGAGTTATTATCAGGATGCAGATATCCCAAGGAAAAAACTAATGAACGAGACACGAAAGGTGACTGATCGTTTCACCAAATTCATCTATTATATATATACATTATATAAATATAATCATCGCTCCTTCTAAAAGCGTGTCGAAGAGCGAACAAGAAGCAATATAGAACACAGTAGCTCTTCAAGTGTTTTACAGTCTGTTAGAAAACTAACCTTTTCTGATGCGTCTATCGTCTTTTGTTCTTTTTTGGAAGAGAACTTTTTCTTGTCATAAAAACTAAGTGAAGAAAAATAAGGGAGAGAATACCGAAGAGTAAACGAATAAAAATTTTAAAAAAAGCCATCACCGGCCCACCGCTAAGAAGAATAGACAGTGAAAAGAATTAATGCGTGTTAGACTATATATAAACCCTGTTTCCATTTCACGCCGTGCTGTCTTTTTAATGAACCATCTTACCTTCGTGCGTTAGCATATGCTGATAAAGCAAGGTTAATATCGACCTTGGTAAACTTGGGGCCCTGAGTGAAAAAGAAAAGGAACACTGTGATGCGTGACTTTTATAACAAAAACAACGCAGAGATAAAACGAACAGATCCAGCAAACGATGAGATAAGAGAAGATTTTCAGTTTTGCTATTTGTCTAGGTCTAAACAAAAAATAACTTGGGTCTTATGAAGTACCTCAATAAAATGAAAAACCTTATAGTTGTGATCTTGACGTTCCGGAGTTTCTAAGATCAATAGTAAAAAATAACAGCGGGGCAAAAACGAAAACAACAGCCCGAAATCATCTCCTCGGCTTACCTTTTTCTTCTTTTTCTTTTTGGTTTTTTTGTCGTCTTCTTCCTCATCAAAGTCAGAATCAGAATCGGAAAAATCATACGGATTTCTGTTTATAAATAAATAAATAAATAATGATTTGGAGGTAGCACATCCACAAAGTGTTTCTTCGTCTACCTGATTCCTGGTAGTATTGGAAATTGGAAATGTTGGAGAGGGGAAACCCAGAGTACCCGGAGAAAAATCTTTCGGAAGAATGGGCTCTTTGCACAAAACGGTCACACGGTGCAAAACGAACCATCTTGCAGGATTGCAAGCAACGCAGTGGGACTTTGAAAGGAAAGGGTGTTAGCTTTTTGGATGATGCTCTTACCCACTACGTTGTTTGCCATCTAGTAAGGTGTTTTTGTTCTATGTGACTGTTTCATGCAAAGGGCCCATACTTTAACAAAATGCCAATCTGATATAAACACTGTAGGTATGGCAGTGATACGGTTTGTTTCTACCACATCAAAATCAGAATTGGGAAACTAACAAGGGATTACCAATCCCTCACTCAATCTTCTTCATTCTGAGATTATACTTCATGATAAATAAAGAAGCTACACTTGGCATAAGATGACTAAACTAAAGCCTCGTTCACAGGAATCTGGAAATTTTAGAAACTGGGGATATTTTTACTCAGATTCGACTGGATGGAGCCTTAAACCAAACTAGTTTCCTACAGATGGAGGGCCAATTCGTGTAAAATAAATGTGGTTTCATAACTATGCAGATTCGTATGGACGTGGTCTAAAGCTGCATTCAACAAAACAGATATCAGACCTGAGATGCATGGTGATATGGTTGGTTTCCAGTTTTAGCCCTCCAATTGCACAGGCCACCTGGTCACCCTGTGTCTGAGCTTCTTTAACAATACTGTTGATTTCGGACCAGTCAATTTGATTGGCAATGGCGCTATTAACAATCAAGATGGCCTTGTCAACCTAGAGATTAAAAAAGTTGAAACGGACAGGTTACTTTGCGATTAAGGCATAAATTTCTTAGGTAGAATTTTAATTATTATTGGTGTAGTGGCAGTCTAGTCAATTATTATTGTCTATTGAAGACTTAACTTAAGCGAAGAAATATATATATATAAACATAAATAACAACATCAAAGTCTCGTGTCCAAAAATTACTAAATGTAAGATTGCGAGCGTTATAATTAAAAGTTGAAACTTAAGATACACTTGCTGACAATTTGAACAGTTTTTAAGTCTTTCTCAATATTGTGTCGATACATGTACAAGTTCGTACACTCTGAGTTTTTGGCTGTGTTATAATAGCCTAATTAACAAAAACAACAACGGGAAAAGCAGCAACGTCAACCAAAAGTTGGTTTCTTCATCAAAAACAACAACACTGTATCCGACTTTTGGTAGATTTCTTTGCCATCCCCTGCACAGGGTATATTCCTTTACATCACCGAGCCAGTGCGCCTCACAGTAACATTAAAAGTTGAATTTGTGTACAATTATGCGGCAATGCTCTTTTAACAGCTTACCAGTTCCAAATTCAGCTCCACCAGCTCAGCTTTAAGCATATCAAGGTCCTGGAACAAGTTAGTCACAAAAACATCGGTACAGAAAAATTATTAATGTCACTAAAATGATAATCTTAGATCCCCCTTTCTTTTTATTTTTTATGTTTTTTGGAGCAGAGAGGGGAAAAATCATGATAGCTTTATCGCAATTTACAGTTATCTCTAGTTATGTCTTTCCCACTAGCTCTTTTAGTGCCCATATTACTGCACCATATTATCATTATTTCACTTTTTGTAGAACAGCAAACCTCCCACTTTGACTTACCCCTCCGAGGCCTCCCCTAACCCAATATAAACACTTACTTCTCACTTCCAGCAAATTTTGGATTAGGGAGGGGTCGCTGAGAAGTTTTACAGAACCATAAATGCACAAAATTTGGTAATATCATTTTATATCCAATTTGCATCGCTACATAACAATATTTATTATAGATAACAAAATCAAGTTTAAAAGCTGAAAACTAACCTGATTCTTTTGTAACTGCTCAATTCTTCTCTGATGATCATTCCTAACATTTTCTAGTTTTTTAAGTGCCGTTTTTTCTTGGGACAGTGCCTTTAAGTCAATCTTTTGTCCTTCCATCTTTGAGAAAAACTCATCCACAGCCTATACACATAACATACTGACAAACTCATTATAATTCTAAAACGTCTAGTCATAATATTATTATTACTTTCTGAATTTTGCTGTCAAGATATCTTTACAATACCTCAATCATGATACACGGAAGATGCATTTGCAGTTCCATAATATTATTCATTTGTGGATATTATTTCCACTTGTCCTTCCTAGTGAGTGCTATGGTTTTATCTTTCCCTCACACCATTGAACTATAGGCCAAATCTGGCCTCACCAAAAACCACGGTACCTACAGTGTATATGTACAGCGTAGTCCATGCATACAGGAATTTTATTTATAAACTACATTGTACCTTGTCAAAGGATGGAAACTCTACATATGGGCCTTTCTTGTGTTGTTCTAGTAAAAATGGGTAAAATTCTTGATACCTATGTACACAAAAAAACAAACAACAAAAAATGAAAGAATGTTATTCACTTACTGGTAAGTATCTCAATTTTTAGAAACAATTAGGGCCATTTATTAGAGGAAAAAGACACGTTTTCATGTCTTAAATAAGACGTGACTCAGCAAAGACTATGCTGGATGGTATAAATACAGGCCATCTGACAGGGTGCGGAAAAAAATGAAAAATTATGCGGAAATTTCGGGCAATATTATGCGGAAGAAAGTGCCAATTATGCGGAAAAGACAACATATTATGCGGAAATTTCCAACGAAACGATCGCGGCTTCGCAGCTCATTTCTAAAAAAACGATCACGGCTTCGCCGCTCACTTCTAACAAAACAATCACGCCTACGCCGCTCATTTCAACGCAAAGTACGGTAAAAACGATAAACGGAAATATCAACAAGCTCTTACCAAGAATTTGAGTTCATTACATCTTTTAAACATAATGCTTGTTATCATCCATACTCAACAGAAGGAGTGAAAGAGACTCTAGAAAATACACTTTACTAAACAGATCGATTTAAACAGATCTACATGTTTTCAAAGGCCGTCTCTGGCGTTCGACTTTCCCGCGCTCGTATCAAACGCAGTTTCTATCAGTTCCTGCTATTGGCTAAAATACAAACGCCATCTATCCAATAGAAATTAGCATTATAAAAAAACTAGTTTCCAGGACACCCCAGAAAGTGCATGGAACGCCTGGAGGGTTAAAAAATGTGGTGTACGAACAAGCAACGAACAAACAGAGTATTTTCTCGCTGATTTGGGCAAAATATTTCTTCAAAATGATCAATCTCTTCACTAATTTTGCTTCTGAGGACGGTAAGCAATTCCACCTTTGCTTATATGGAGCAATTTTTTAGTATTGTGCGGAAAAATGCCCTCAAGATGCGGAGGATGCGGAAGTTGGTCAATTATGCGGATCCGCACCACCGCATCCTGTCAGATGCCCTGTAAATAGTACAGTTTGTGTCTTATTTAAGACATGTCTTATGTAAGCTGCATCTTACTTTTCCCTGTATAAATGGCCATTATGTTACAGAATCCCAAGACCTTATTTATTCTCTTGTACTTCAATAATGTACACAAACTTTTCACCCATGTGTCAAGAAATTGATTAATTAAAGTAACACTGCACATCAAATAAAAAGATAATGTCCTGCGAAAAAAAAATTACCAAAAACTTTAAAGGTTTATAAACACATTTCCCTCATAAGAATATAAGAGTCGCAATTGGGCAAGCTGATATTAGGGTCTAAATGGTCAACCCATCCTACAGCTTTTCAGCAACAAAAAAAACCCATACAGGTTGTGATTGAAAGTATCTCAGCTCTTGGCTGCAATATAATCTATGCTCACATTATCTATATGATTGACAGCTAACACTACTTATACAGTCAGGTGATGATTCAAGGAAACATACGTTAATAGCTCATCTTGTGTGCCTTTGTCAGTCGCCATGCTGGAAGGCTTCTTTTCTCGTTTTTGAACTATAACACCCTACATTAAAAGTGAAACAATCAACAAAAAAGCAAAATTTTGATATAGATTTGATTTTCATCTTTGTAAAAGAGAGGCAGACAAACTTCAGGGAAGAGTTGTTTGAAACCCAACTAGCAATGATCCTGTGGGCTACCTACATGTACAGCAGATGTGTTATCACGATGGCAACTTTATACATTCCGTTTGTGCGAATTGTTATTCCTACAATTCTACTCAGGGAAAGATGACTTACACTGAATGTGCTAATTATTAGCACAGTTAAAAATACATTATGATCTTCACTGGTAACATCCTAGTAGATTATTTTGTATTAAAAAATTAACCATTTTTGTGAGCGCTCAAACTCATAGACCTGTTGTACATGTACCTTGCATTTTTCTGTAAGGGCAATATCCAGAAAACCGTCTGCTCTCTTCAATGCTGCCATTACCCTGGGAAGGTCTACATAGCCACAACAAGAAAATTGCCATCATCAAATTTATTAATACCAGTAAGAAAAAAAAATTTCTCTAATATGTTATTATTACAATTTATTATACATGCATGTATGGCTACAATAGTGTGTGCAATCTGATTGGCTGTTTTCTTGTAATGACCAAGCATTATTTTCTTGTAATGACCTGGCATTACTTAAGCTAGATGTCCAAGGCATATACCATCTGTGTTTAACTTGATAGTGGACATCGTTATGGACATCCATGTTATGGTCAATTGCCAGCTGTCAAAAAGGGCATCTGCTGACCGGTGTCACCTGACTGTATCACAGCTCAAAAGTACAACTAACTGAGGTGATGTGTTTTTTTTAAGTTATCTGCTGGCCAGTTGTTGGTTTTAATTGATTGCAGGTTCAGGTCCATAATAAAAAGGTCATTTAATAAATAACTTATTAACCTTGTAAAAAACTTATTAACCTTGTCCGTTTGGTCATTACAGGGAAATCTCAGACTGAGGCCTTGATATATTGACCAAGCGAGGTCAATACATCAATACCCACTCTCGGATAATAAGTAATACATGTATGTACATGTGAACTCAGTGACAGGATCCATTTTTTCCACTTTCTATGTATAAAGGAAAATCCTCATAGTAAATTGTACAGAATTTGTTCATCGCATTAAGAAAAAACCTGTGTCTCGACTTCGTTAAAATGGAAACGTTCCAACCGTTTCCAAAGTAAAAGTGACAAAAACTTTCAAAGTCATGTAATGACATGAAACAAGTTAATGTATATGTATAATAGAACTTTTGCAAGACTAAGGTCACAATCATAAAAATTGTTACAAATAGAATTATATTAACCAGTAAGAATCACAAATAGTAAATTAGATACTAATAGTGAAGTTGCAGTACCATGGTCAATGTCAAATTCGGCTCCAGTCTTCACATTTCCAGGGAATCCTTCTTCTATGAGACAATGCTCTATGAGAGCAGCACCATAAACTGTGAATTCAAGAAGAGACAAACAATTGAATTGTTATTAGTTTTTTATTTAATTATTAGTATTATTATTATGTCAATTTACTATTTATTCAATATGTGCCAAGCTTGAACAGAGATCTATCTCCACATAAGCTCAGTACTGAATTCACTTTAATCAACTCTACAATTGTTAATGAACAAACATGATACACTGTACCTGCCATAAGCTTAATTGAAGTTTGATTGACACATTGTAACAACTATCACATGAAGAGATGTTACAGGTCAAAATTAAATTCACATTAACATTTTTTAACCTACATTTTCATTATTTTACACCTTGATATTTTACTTACCAAAATGAGGATTTAAAATCTTCTTTAACTCAGTGCCTTCCTTACACTCTGCTAATATTTCACCAAGTCTAAAATCATAAAAAAATTATTGATAAAACTAATGATAATTATTATTGCATTGAATGAGAAATAATCAAGGAACAACATGAAAATGAAATAATATATATTATAATCTTGTAGCCAATAAAAAACATTTAACTGTTACACATACAGTGTATATCCACTTATCAGCTAACCTGTGATCAGTGGTTCTTAGAATAGCTAAAGAAGTCTAATGACTGATCCCAGGTTACTTATTGGCAAGGACAGAAAAGTTTGTGAACCGACGTCAAGCTGGTCAACTTCATAAAAAGTTGTTTTATAAAATTAATGAACTCAGGGCCTTGATAAAGATCAAGGAAGACAATGTAAAACAAAAGTTTGTTGAATTATATATTGAAATACAGGAGGGTCTTGAATGACATGGTGCTAAAATTTAGCTGTCAATCTTATTGTACTGTACCTTTCTTGATTCATCATTGGTTCTCTTTGTCTAGCAGAATGAATTGGATATTTTTCACGCACTGCAAATCTTACATCCTCTGTATCTGTTCTTGTTCGTAGGAGGCTCAGAATGGTGTATTCAAAATCAGTAAGCACAACATTTCCCTGGAATGCACATATGTGCACAGAAAAGGTGATTAGAAGCGTGAGAGTTTCTTTATTTCAAAGACATTTATGTACTGAGTACTTACCGGCTGTTTTCAAGTTAATGCAATTGATCAAGGTGTAAACAATTTTTTGTAGTTGGTTTAAAGACTGAGGAACTTTCATGCCATGTGTTTTTTCTTGTTCACACACTTCTATGTAAGTGACTTATACTTCAGTGATTGAAATTGTCAGGCAGTTTCACTGCTTATTATAATTATTAGTTTTTATTGAAACAACTTGCATGTATCAAAATGACTTCACATAGAATAAAATAATACAATACCACAGGCTTTAAGGCAAATTCCTACCCTGTCATAAAGTTCAACAATCAAATGATAGGCAGCTTCATCTGAACCAAACTGTAAATCAACAATCCGATCAACACCCAGCTGAGTAATGTTCACAAGGCGACGAGAACGGATATGCTTGCGGCACTGAAAAAAAAATCATAGAATAAGAAAGCTGTGCAGACAGGTAGATATTCAGGAAGTTAAGCCTTGGAGACTGGTTTGGAAAGTTTTGTTGTCTAATGACTGATACTAGATGTATTCATGCGTATGGTAGGCTTATTCATTGTTTTTCACTTTGTTTTTGAATAAGAATTTTTCAAATTCCTACTGCTAGTATTCATCAGGTGACAGCATTGATTTGCAAAGCTAATAAGCCCAGCTCAGTAAATCAATCTCATCACTTGATGAAGTTTGGAAATGAGTTTGAATTTCATATTTCATTACAAACATATTTTTTTACATGTTTCATTAAGTCAGTGTTTCTTTATTAAAAAATATGCATGTAGTTTATAGTATCAGTCAAACTAAACTGAACACACTTTATTGTGTGGGTGTTAACTGTACAAGAGATATTCTGCCACATTTTACCTTCATTGAAAATCCAGATGGCATCATATTTTTTGGCCACTCAAAGTCCGTTGTATTAATCCTGTTACCAGATTCAATCAATAACATGACTTTTGTGTCAGTCCTACAGGGGTTGAAAGCATTTTTATAGTTAGTTATCCTCTACGGTACCCAATTGGTTCAAACAATAAGGATGCTAGAAATAGACCTCTTTAGCTTGCATATTTTGTTTTGCCAATAGAGGCATGGGGGGGGGGGGGGGGAGGGGGTAATGAAAAAGAGAGAGTTTATAGTTTTTAGATTTCCTGATGTTGGCATCTCTGTTCACTTGAATCATAGTTATTAGAGGGTTCCCTCGACTAACTATGCCTTAATAGTTCTGTAACTACAGTTGTTCTGAAAGACTTGTTTAAAGTTGAAATTGACTGCTGCATAAACTACATATTAATTACAGAGAACTTACTTTCCTAATCTGATGAGGTAGGTCTTGTTATCTATGTCATACACATTGGCCACTCTCATTCCAAGGAGGCTACAGAAACATCAGTTGAGTAAGACAAAATTAAGCTTACACTAACTCTATAAGCTTAAATAGATCGGAAGAAAGACATGTTTTTCCTACTCAGCTCACCTTTCTCTTAGTTCTGTTATTATCGCACAAATATCAACGGTCGTAAATCTCGATTTCATTATGTCGACTCAACTACCCAAACACTCAAAAGAAAACTTAAGTGAAATTGATTTTTTATGCTAGTTCGTCCACCATGTTGGATCTCACGCGTTTTTAGTAGTGAAACCGCTGATCTGTTAGCCCGCAAGGCGAAACCTCGTCCCCAAACTTCCTCAGGGTCCTGTCGTTCTCCTTCAAAAGCCATGGTGACGAGGTCCGAGAGCTTCCTTCAATTTTGACGTTCTTGTTTCAAAAACAGAGATGTTACAATGGCTAGAATGGAAAGAAAAGGACGCTGTAAGAAAGTCAAAGCAGTATTTATGGAAATCATTAAATTTCAAGGTTTTGTGATCACAACACGCCGAGAGCATTTGACCGAAAGGGGTTTTCCCGCCTGGTTTTACTTTCAAATTCTTGGAATGTTTTACAGCTAAAATATAGAACAATAGGTTTTGCTTGCTTTTCACGTCGCATGAATGCAGTTAGCGAAAACGACGATGGATGTGATGCTTTTTAAAACAGTGGACACTAGTATTCAAGAACTTACAATAGTTAATAAGGGGTTCATCCTGCTTTAAGCAAAAAATCGTGCCTCTTGATTCCCGTTCCTGCTCGTTCACCATTCTTTTGTCTAGTATTCAAATTTAATTACCAGTGTTCTAGAAATTCTGAAAGTAAACAAGGGGTTTCACCCTTTTTTAACGACCAATCATAATTCTCGCCTCAGTAAGTATATTGATTAGGGTTTTTTCCCTTGTCGGCTACTATTGTTCTTGTAATTAAAGTGGGGGGTTTTCCCGGTTTCACTTTCACTGCACAACCCGCGTTACACAAAAGACTGACTTGTTTTCGATGAAATTCACTGTTGGCTCTGCTCCCGTGATGCGTACAGCGAACAGAGATTGAAGGTGCTTGAGCTTCTTAACTTCTGTGTAAGTTAGCTTATTTTCATTCTATTTTCTTAGATAGCCATGCAGTTGCGATTGTCCTTGCACAGGGTTAGTTAACTGTTGTTTGTTTCCAAGGTTTGTGTCTGAAGATGATGAGGTCCATGGATGTCTGTTGTCTACAGAAAGAGCCCGGCTATAGTTTAGGTTTTGGGAGTTATTGTTGTCTCTAAATTGCGCTCACCGATTCTTTCGATTCTAGGAGAGTTTTGTTCAGAAACAGACGATTATTTAAGAGTGATTTTCTGGAAAATTCGAACTTCGGCCTGACACGGTACCTCATCGATTTGGCTGATTTTTGGCATGTAGTCTTAGAATGGTGTCCTAAATACTGAATGCATATTCTAAGGTTCGAATTCTCTTTGGTTTCAAAGATACAGGAATGACAGTTTTGACGAGGCCTCGAGCGGCCGCCATGTTGGTGAACTGAAGGAGATTTACAGTAATTAATTCTAGCCTTATCATTAAAATAACTTAATCGTGACTCATACAGTTGCAAAGAACTATCCTTCCTTCTTTCATTTACCTACTCTTATCTGAAAATGGTTAAGCCTGAGCTACGAACGGCTATAACTTCTCACAGCACTTTTTCGGTACTTAGAAGGTACACAAATTTGGTAGAAATTGGAAGGCCAATATCACCCATGCCACATCGATTTAGACTGAGCCATTTTAACTAAACATAGTTTGTTTATAGCTAAGTTAGAATATTGAATAAAATAATTGGGCAAATGCAACGGAACAGAAATATGATTGCATGAATGCGCAGTGGTTCAGCCACTTGGCCGCTAAAACTTCAAAACAAAATTCGGTGAATATTTGAAAAGAAAATTCTTTAAAAATTGATCGTGCCTCTTAAACCCTATCTATCGCTTAAAAAACCCTCCCTTGTAAGGTAAACAGATGGCCTTTTGATTCTGATCTTGCGAAGAGCTTGAAATATGCGCTAAAATGAAAATTATAAATTTTGTTACACACGGTACTAGCTCAAGTTCGCTCTTCGATTTGCCAGACCAATCGGGAGCCGCTCGTGTACTGCACAGTTACAATTTTCTCTGTAGTATTTCGCTGTATACAGCTACAAATTACATATTTTCTTAGGCAAAAATAACGCAAACGTTGTCAATTTTTATCAAAAGGGTAGAAAAACCAACCGTGCACTGTAGCTTTATGCAAATTGTATGGTATTCGATAATTACACGTGTAAACAGGAACCTACCTTTGCTAATGTACACTGTTTGGCAGATCTTTCCAGCGTAAGATATAAAACTAGTACATGAAATGAAATTAAAGAACTCATCAAGTCAAATTACCTGATCGTACCGTCATTACTGAATAATAAGTCCGAAAAATATGACATGGAATGATCGGTGGGAGACGAAGCTATTTTTAGGAGGAGGAACTGCACGCTGGAACGGAACTGAAATGAACAACCTCAATCAAGTTCAGTCTTCTTGACGCTATTAGACGTTTCACCCGAATTTGAACAGGAAGTTGTTTTCTATTTTCTTTCTCATTCTTGCATGTATTCTGCAGTTCGCCCACTATTTTTTCGTAACTTTTAATTTTCTAGCTAACTGGAACTGTTAAGAACTACCAACCCCCCTCCCCCCTCCCCCTCTTTGAGTGAACTTTTATTCGGTCTGATTCACAATAATTTTCGAACGGTGACAAAGTGAAATTTGAAATGACATTTTATTTAGTATTTTTAAAAGCTCCTTCTTTTTTTCCCGATAGCCAGGAATGTTTTGAACGTAAAGGCTCAAGTGGCGGTGTTTTTCATGACTCTGCTTTTGGACTGACCTCACCACCAGTACCACGGACAAAAAATCTGATCGGAGAGGGTCATACAGTAACTGATGGGTCTCTGAAAAGCGAAATGCAGTCACTTTGGGGCGAGTAGGCTATATAGATGATGAACTCATTGTTTATAACTCCATAACCGTATCCCAAAAGTCGAGCCAGCCCGGGGCGAGCGAACACAATTTTGGGGCCACTGGCCACGCCCTTATGTTTGGCGGGAAATTGGTTGATTAGTCAAATCTCCTTAACTCCACGACCATGCACCTTTCCAAATATTGCCCTTCTAATCATCATATAGTTAGGGCCTCCCGTAAGCATTTGCAACTATTTTGATTTGTAGAAGACTGTTTAACAGTTTTCATTACTTTAATGTCTTGTAAACAACACGAGGTACATGTTCTGATCTCTCCCCCCAACCCTTCCCCCATCCATAACAAAAAATTTTCAGACTAACACTGAATTGATGAAGGTATGTACAAAAATATGACCATCTCGAGGCAAGGTTCATCACTGTAACTTACCACATAAAAGCCTTTTCGTTGTTTGCCATCGACTGATTCTGTTCTGAATACTAAGGTCCCATAAACAACGCCACGTTTAGAAAGAGCCCGCCCTTTTCAATCCAAGAAAACCCAAGTAGCGATTTCACCAACGGACATAAGCCGTAAGAAAAGGACCGCGTCAAATAGTTTATAAAATCACAAACGCCTCATGACACCTTTAATTCACTCTTTCTTCGATAACCTAATTTTTAATTTTTTAAGCATAAATGACATCAGAATGCGCGATTATGAGCATTGTAGCTTATGAAAAGAAGATTTAACACCTGATGCACATGAAAGCGTCTAAGAAGGGGACTAGGGTGAATTAGGAACATCGTGCTTACCGCTGGAAAAATTTTGTCTAGTTCTTTGAATAGACTCAATTAAAACCGTTTTTGTTCACTAAGGAGCTGTTAGATGGGGGGAAAGCTACATAAAGTAGATCGCATCAGAATACGGCACAGCACTAGGCTCTCAAAATCGATAAGCTGAATGCAAGACCAATTATTATGTATAACAGAGAAAAATTCCTTGAGGGAAAAATTATGGCTAGGGAAAAGACCCGAAGGTGGAAAGTTAGGATCGTAGCTTCTTTTTAGGTAATCGATCATTTACGTTAACTTCCGCTATCCGACGGGCATATCGGAAAGACTGAATGGATGAGAGTATAACACATTCAAGAAGAAACAAATTTGTGATTTTTCACAACTCAATAAAATAACTAAAATTGTGTACTACTCGGTTATACAAGATTTTTGTTTTCAATTTCAGATTTTTACGATGGAGCATTAGCCCCCATACTCACTAGACACTACTTCACAATCATCGTGTTAAAATCAGTGAAATACTCCAGAACAATTTGGATTCCCACCCTTTTACCTTTATTAAAAATTAAAGTTGGGAAGTTTGTTGTTTTCTAAAAGTAGTTTGAACAGCCGAACGACATTTTTTTTACACGGAGTGGGGAAGGCAAAGCTTCACTTACCTCTTCTAAGGTAGAAAGTGTCAGCAAAACGTGAGAGTCGTCCTTGAGGGTAAAGTGTCTAACCTAATTTTCTCACCGATTGCAAATGCCATTTCATCCACGCATAACCTCACCTAGTTAACAGAATTAGCAAATGTAATGGGGAAACGTTGCGAGAGAACTGAGTAAGATGTTAGGGTAAGTTTTGGAAATTTTACGCACACCTGGAAAATCCTGGCTACGCTCCTGATAGAGACTTTTGCTGGAGAGAAATTGAAACGTGCTCGCTAATATAGTGACGACCAGAAAGGACAAGCCATAGGATAGTTCCAGAAAACCACCCATTAAAATAGATCATGAAGTTGTCGCCGCGGAGGATGAACTTGAAGGCTTCTGATGAAGTGCAATTTTTCAAGGGAGCCCAGACAAGATTATGTATGATGGGCACACCTTGTTTGATCTGGAAAATTTAGAGAAGCTCAAGGGAAATCGCTAGACAACACATGCTAGAGCTGAACTAAAAATCTTTTGCGCCTTTGAACTCTGTCCCTAAGGGTAAAGGAGAAAGTTTCCCTTTATCAATGCATTTACCGAGTTGATTATGAATGTCTCCTTATGTTGACCGTCTTACTAACAAGCACATTACCACTACTTGCCCTCAGAGGCGTTTTTGAGTTGACGAGCAGAGAAAAATAGGTTTTGACAGTTTGAAATTCTGGATGCCATCACCATCATCGTCCTACAGTAAAAAGCGTTCGTTTTTTACCACTGATATTACCTCAATCGGTACACTTATGTTGTCGAAAGGTCCGTGAGCATGGTAAACGATTTTACCTTAAACTGCAGACACATCTTCAATCACTCCTTATTGTTCGCGATATCGGATAAACACTCTGGTCGCTAACTGAATTTTCTTTGCTGTTTACTTTATTTTGAATTAGGACTGTCTTGAGTTGTCCATGCATTGTCTAGTGATTTTAAGCTTTTTCAAGGAAACGAAAATCTGGAATTGTCCCTAGGGTGAGGCATTTGCGCACAGTTTTAAAGCCCTTCGGTGGGTTGACTGTGGTTTTTGTTGTCCTGGGCTCATCCCTCATTCTTCTTAACCCCTTCCAAACCAATTTTTCTGTTTATCAAGAATCTCCTCAAAACAGGCTTCGTGATGGAGACAAAATACCTGAAAATTGTACACGGCACCGTTGTTAACGGTGTACAAGGTAGAATGAGTCTATTCATTACTTCGCCAACGCCCAATATTTAAAACCGGAAGTAATGATGTTTATTTCAAGGCTAATGTCTCATGAGTTTTGAGTGAATCTTCAAACGCTGTAAATACATGTAGCTGGAAATATCATCGCATCCTCGCTCACTAATAATGATAACTTATATCAACTTCCATTATTTATTGCCTGGCTAAGATTTTCAAGGATTCTTCAGTTCAGTTGTTTGAAACCAGGCGGTTTCACGTGAGTTGTAACGCCAGGCAAGAAACGTGACGACCCGCGATATGCGTGGGAAAATATTACTTTTTTTCGATCAAGGTGGAAACTGGCAACATTGTCGTCGAGTAAGGTAATACATCTCAATTTTCATTACTATAGTTAATTTTAAAAGCTCTGGTTTCGATAAAGGAACTGGAGGAAAATCAGGAAAATTTCTGTTCGACTGTGATGGTTGAATTTTGTTTACGCGTCGTAGCATAAACATAACAAATTCATTTTCCTTTTCCTTATACAATCAGCCTTTTTTATACTGTTTTTCGCAGCAGAGTTATCGATTATATTACAGAGGCTAATTTTATTACACAGATCACTCAGATTTAATGACAGAAACTCTATTATCGATTGTAATTTTGGCAAAACCTGGCGAGTATTCGGTGTACAGATTATTGACAAAGTCGCTAGAACACTCTTCCATTCATTACTTTTGTTTCTGCTCCGTTAAATTTGCCCAATTTTTTTATTAACGAACTCGATTTAACTACAAACAGTGAGTATTCAGGCAGATTGGCAAGCTTCAATGCGATGTGGCAAAAGAGATATACGCCTTTAAAATTCTGTTAATTTTGCGGGTGTAAAAAATTCAAAAAGTATACCCACCAAAAGTTTAATCGATCGTTGCGAAAACGTTATCAATTTCGAAGTAGTTTCTAAAAATACAATAAAGAGGGATTGTTCTTTCAATCTGTCTTGGCAAAGGAAGAGTAGCTTTGAAGACAGGGTTGTAGTCGAAGGCTCAAAAGCAGCTTCTATTAACCAATATGGCGCCGGTCCGAGGCACCCAAAAACCGGCCATGTCGATAATTTCCCAAATAGGAGGAATTAGAACCTAAAGTTACCTATTCCTTATTAAAGACCTCAAATCAAGTCTACATGCCAATTTTTAGCCAATTCGGTGAGATAGTGTGGCAGCGCCTTTTTAATATAGCTCGAATCTTACAGACAACTGCTCTTAAAGATCTACACGTTTTCTACCTCTGTTGATGTCTTGGCCTGCTCTCAATTATTTTCATAGCGCTCAGTTGGTAGATCATAGCGCAAGAGCGTGAGGCAATGGTTTTGAATCGAATCACGTTGAAGACGTTGAAGCCCCGAAATTATTTCAGAGTTTATTTTCGATTGCTTCATAAATTGTTATAATTAACAACGCGTTTCGAACGCGTTGATCGTTTCTCTAATTGTCCTATAATTTCTTCATTTAAAAATTTGTAATTCCGCAGTTCAAATCATCTTCATTTTAGGGTGGGAAATAAGTACAGTAAGCCAACTATTACTTATAACCTTCCAACTTAATTTCTCATACAACTACGCTGCTGACAACTAGGCCGTTTATTTTATCAGGAAGATCTACCAGCTTCCACCCTAAGCGGGAACCCTTCCCCGTTTAAGGGGAAGGGTGCATCATTCAGCATCAGACATGGTTATTAAATCGTTCACAGATGAGCAGTTGAACTTCTGTAAGTTTTCAACCCTTGTCGTCGATGAATTCCCTAAAGCTCTACGCCAGACATTCAAACACATGTGGGAAAGTGTCGGACCAGGATCGAAATGGGATGACTCAGAGGGTGTGAGAGATTCATTTCTGACCAAAGAGGGAGGCAAAACCAAAGTTCCCACAGACAAGTCCTACGAGGAGTGGGATTGTACAGCGCTGTTTCAAGCCACTATCCACGCGCAAACTTTCGCTTTACCCGACGGCAAAGGTAACCTCAAAACTCTTGGTGAGTTGTACGTAAAGCCCCGTGGGTTCATGCCTAGTGGACGTTTCCATGCCTCTGTGTTGAGTCCGAGTGGAGATCAAGCGGAAACGTTTGCTCTGGCGATTGATCAGCTGCGACTGTTGCGAAACTCTTTGTCTCATTTGACCACTTCAAAAAAACTTAATAAAACAACATTTGACCAGTACACTGAACACGCAAAAGATGCGTTCAAAGCTCTTGGAGTGGCGACAGACTCGATTGATGACGTTAAAAGTTTACCCGAGTCTCACTTTCCTACAGAAGAGGTCGCCAGGTTGGAGCGCGAAAACAAACTTTTGAAACTTCAACTGAAAGTTCAGAGCATTTTTTTATTTGATTAGGCCGACTTTTATGGCACTATTGCTTAGAGCAAAGTGAAATTTGCAAGTCATAAGATAGCTGGAGAGTGACAATGATAGAAAGTAGAATTTTGAATTTATTATGACTCCCCCACCCCCGATAACCAGCTCCCTAGGTAACTTATTGACGGGCCGCAGATTAACTGTCTCTTTATGTACCCATTCGAGAGCAGGTGATGGAGGAGGTTAGGGCGAGTTCACCCTTCGCTACCCAAGAAATGTGAAATGTCCCCTGGATACTATGCAACTACAAGTATTGTACACTTTTGACAATGCTAAATTGTTGGGTTAATTCTCACCTCGTCTTTCTTTTCTTTGAGCTTTTTAATACCAACGTTTGTTCCTATGTGGTCAAGCTATACTAAAAAATCAGTGTTGAAATAGTCTAGATATGTCTGGATGGATTGTTTTGGGAATAAGTCCAGATTTATTTATTCAAGTTGAGGCTTCTTTTTCACCCATTTTGGTTATGAAAATTCTTAACCAGGCCCCATCACTCCCCGGCTAAAAACTTCAGAAAGCCCAACCAACTTCAGGGTACTCTGAATGTGTCAGTATCTTTTCATAAATAATGCATTCATGTCATGTTCCTAGTTGTACGAGTAAAGCCGGCCTCCACCCCTTGGCCCCGGTGCAGTAGCATAAAGCTCATTCGTGGCAAGGGATTTATCAAGCTCTAGTATAATCTCAGTTAATTCGATTATCAAAACTGATTAACGTTGAGTGTGCATGTATGAGTTAAAAAGTGATATTTCAGAATATTTTTCTTCTTTCCTTCCTTGACAGTGTTTCAGTGACACTTTTGACTTGCAAAGTCATTTTGCTCATGTGGGGTTAGATTCCACCGTCACCGAGTTTTTGTATTATATTAATACTTAATGTATTCGCTTTATATACGAATCTATCACAATGGCCATCGACAGGGCCAGTGTCAGTACAACAATGTACTGACAAGAGAGTAATATCTCGACTGAGTCGTATTCTCTCGTAATTTAGATGTGATGCTGGATGACTTAATTCAGCCATATAAGATTAGCGCGCATGTAGAAAAGACTTTTTTTCGTACGATGCCGCTAGCAGGTATCAGTGTGAACACTGATGGTGATGATAAGCACTTATGCCATCTAAGTCGACGGCCCTAATCATTAATAATGTAGTTGAGGACCATCCTAGTTACATGTGAGTCCTTGAATTAAACAGTGAAATAAAACATTTTATACAGTTGTTAAGGCTGCGTAATTTTGAGTTTGTTCTGACCTCTGATACCCTGTCACACTGCAAAGCTTATTTAATGTGTGGCTTTCCCTTCATTTTGTTCGAAAAATTTGGTCAGTCCTTCCACGTACAATTTTAAGTAACCCGCCATTTTCCATTCATGGCGCAGCTGATTACAGCGTGGATCATTGGCTCATATAGTTCATCACTTTTACCTCAAGCCAACCAGCAGTTTCTAGGTGCGCATAGCCTGTAAATAGGCTCTCTGTTTGGGGAAAAAATAGCGAGGAAAGGGAAGGACCAAAGGCCTGTTCACAGGCTATGGTGCGCACACTGACACACACTGTTTGGTTAACTGCTTGCTTGGTAAATAAGTGAAAGGACTCTGTCTTTATTTTATCAAACCCTACACAGCTCTAAAGATAGAAAAATACGCTATAATTTTTCTTGTCCCTCTAAATATTGCCATTCAACACTTCATTCTAGAAATTCAAGTGGGATTTTTTTAAAATTATACTTATCAACTAAAAAACATTAACCCAATCCCGTGCTTCTCGATTTCTGAGTCATAGCGGATCTACTAGGATTGTTTTTTCAGTATTATTTTATTTCTGCCATCTATTTCCAAAACAGAATCTCTGATGTTCTTGAGAATCCAAGATGTCAATTAGAGAGGTAAATTACTAATTTTTCCTGTTTGTAATCCTGGCTGTACATACAAATACCCCTTATCACTGAGCCTTTTGCATGCCTAAAGGTGGAGAATTAAATGTAAACCAGTCAGTAAGTCAATTTGGGTCAAGTGAAAAAGGTTGAATCTCTCGGATTTACTGCCCTTGCCCTACATAGCTGCGTCGATCAATACATACGATACCCCCATAGAAATACGGCAGACTGCCAACTGCAAATGATTGGAATGCGGAGTCCACAAACCAGGGTAATCTGCTTCTTCTCAGGAAAATTCAAATTAAGTCATGGGTCTTTTATTTAATTCACCTTAAAAAACAGGGTGAAGCTTTCAATAAAGCCCAAAATAACTTAAATTCAGACTTCCAGGGTATAATGCACCTATCAATGTAAACCCCGTGACGGGGAGTGCGGGCAAGGGGTGGGGATTTGACAAATTTTGAAACTTTTCGATCAAATTCCCCAGGGTGGGAAACGAAAGGTTGATCAAAAGTGTCAAAAAGCCCCCACCCCAGGGAAAAAATGTAAACAAACAATACTATAACACTATATAAAACAAATTAAAAGAATATTTCAAAAGTACGTTCTTACTACTTTTATTTATGGTTAACGTAAGCTCCGTTAAATTACTCGCTGTAATTAATAAGTATTTTCTCTCTCCACTAGCATCCCCTATTTTGAACAACAAAATCACTCCAGGAAGATTGACTGTGCTATTATAATATTAATGAAACGTAAAATGCTTTATAACATCTGCCCAACATGTCGGAACAGGTCGGATCAGTGACCCGTAAAAAATCCTCTGACTTTCATGGTGGAATTCGATTTCAATCGAGTTTTACAATCAGATGGGAACTTGAAGATAAAACCTTTCTCAAAATAGACATTATTAACTCCGTACCTTTCTCCAACATCGTGACTTTCAGAAAGCTTCGAGGGACGGACTTGGTAACCGCTTCTGAATTGATACCAGGCTTCTGTCGGTCAAAGTCAAATGTCCCGACCCCGGGGTCGCTTCGGACGATCAAAAGCCCGACAGGGGGATAGTCTCAGGCATCAAATCCCCGCCCCTTGCCCGCACTCCCCTCTCACGGGATTTACATTGATAGGTGCATAAGTTCAAAAATAATTATGATTGGAGTCATTAATTGCCACGTGACCTATTATTAAAAACATTAACCACAAAGGACTGCAAACAAATATACCGAATGTAAGATCTATAAAGACCTGTTCAGCAAAAATAACAAGTACACATAAATTCTGCAAGCAGAATACTGCAATGCTGATCGTACTACCTGAAAAGTAACTTTGCAAACGACATCGACACGACTAGGCCTTTCCAGATTCTGCTCCCAAAAAGCTAAAACGTTGCTAAGAAATATGCCGAAAAGTTGCTCAAAAGTTGCTCAAAATTGAAAAAGTTGCTCAAAAATTTTGTAAAGTTGCTCGAATATTTTTAAGACAGCATGTCTAATTTTAACAACAATTGCTTTGTAATCAACATTAAGGTACAACTAAGTAACTAGTTACAACAAATTAGGCAACCTTTAGTTGAATCTAAGTGGCTAGTTACAAAAAGTTAGACAGTAAGTGTAACAATCTGGTTTACAAATCTAGCTAACTGTTGTTTTCGTGCGATAATGGGGTTTCCGATTTCTTCGTCTTCGAAGACAACGTGGCGTCCGCCATTTTGTTTACACACAGTCCACAGGCTACCCCAACCTCGTTCCCAGGGCTTTTCCCTTCTCGTAGGGGGCCCCCACCACGAGAAGGAAAAGCCCTGGGAACGAGGTTGCGGCTATCCAAACCCAATTCTTGTAATTAATTACCACGTCCACATGATACCCATTCAAAGGGTAAAAATATGAGTTTTACTAGACAGATGTTTAGAATTTTAACCAAGAGAATTTTAACTTGTTTATTTAAAAAAAGGGGGGGTTATTCAGCATTTTGGTTCAAAATAGCCCAAAAGTTACCAAAAAAACCGCTAGTTTTCCGAAAAGTTGCTAGAAGTTGCTCTCTGACAAAAAAGTTGTCAAAATCCTAAAAGTTGCTAAAAAGTTCTTTCAGTGTCGTGCGTCTGTTTTAAAAAACAGAGCGGGATCATGGTAGCCATAGACAGCTGTTTCGCCCTTTGGGGGCTCGTCAGTATGGCGTAACAACCAGAGAAAACTCTGATGAAAAATATCCACGCTCTCTGATTTAAGCTCTGAATTCTTTGCATAGTCTTTAAGCGGGAAGGGGGGGTCGCACTTAAGCGATTTGTTTTCGGTCGGTCCGATTAGACCCCCCAAAATTGGCACTGACCAATTTTTTTTGGTTTGTGTTCCGGTGGCACATGCATGAAGCTACATGACAAGGTTAATTCTTGTGTAGAAATTGATAAAACTCATATGTTAGCTTAAGCAATGATGAAAATGTTTTGATTTCGTTTCGCACGACCTCAGTTTCAGCTTGTAAATCATTTTGACCAAAAGAATTAGTTTAACGGTTAGAGCAGGTAGAATGTAAAGAAATGTAAGAAAACCATTTTTTGGAAGGTTTTAAAATTTTGCTCAAGGACCTTAAGGTTGTTTTAGGCAAATTTTTTCTTCCCTTCCATGTTCCTGTTTAGTTATAGCTCTTGATTTGTTCTTTTTCATTTTTCAGTAACATTATGGGACAATGATACTTTCATTTGAATTTACTCTAGTTACATGTAAAAGGGGAACTGCAAAGAAAAAGAAACGCCTTTCCTTTAAAACAATGGCAATCGGTGCTTAGTTTCCCTTCAATCTATACGTTATTTGATAGGCTCGATTTCCTCCCGAACAGCAGCTGGTAATCGAGCCTATACACAGTGACATATGCAAATTATTCTTCATTCCCCGGATTTCGCTGAAGACAAACGTATTGACTCAGCTGTTGCCTTTGATTCATCAATATTTTTGGCTTCTTTAACACTTATGAGACAATGATACTTTCATTTGAATTTACAGTAAAAGGGAAACTGCTAAGAAAAAGAAACGCCTTTCCTTTAAAACAATGGCAATGCGTGAGTTTCGCCTCAACATTATTAAGCTCGATTTGGCCTACACACATATGCAAATTATTCTTCATTCCCCGGATTTCGCTGGAGACAAAAGTAATTTGCCTTTGATTCATCAGTTTTTTTGGCTTCTTTAATAGTCATGAGTAATTTTGAACATTATACGACTGTTCTTCTATTGTCTTCAAAACTAACAGATGTTTCACCCACAAATACTCCACAAGTATTAGGTGTACATTCAATTGATTGACAGAAAATTGACATTTACGACCGAGGGATTTACCCGGTTTCTATTTCCTTCACGAACCGACTCTAGTCAGGCCTGGACACTAATTAAATTCAAGTTTTAGTTTTCGATCCAATCATTCTCTTCTGATCAGTTCGGCCGCCCGTGAAGACTGATTGTGCTTACCTACGTATACTGAGTCTAATTTCTCTGAGCATTGAAGGTACTGATTGAATATACACAGTTGTTCTTGCAGGTAGGTTATTATTACTTTTTTTTCCTTAGGTGTCGATATAATCGACTCTTTCCGCACCGATTTTTCCTTGAGAAGAGTTGGTCAATCTACATTTTCGACCTTTTTTTCTGATTTGGGTTTTTACTTGTTTGCAATTCACAATGAGGCGACAGCATTCACGAGTCACGGACAGAATCGGCCAGAAGAGTTTATCAGTTTACCCAAATACTTCTCTTCATAAATTCCAAAGTTCGGAGCAATTCGATATTTTGAAGTGCTACAACTACAACTTCACTGGGTGAAAACACATTTAAGAGGGGCACCCATCGAGATTAATATAGTTCAAAACCCCTTAAACATAGCATTGTTGAACTTATTTTAGTATTTAAACGGTAGATATACAGGCATATGTTTATCCACTAAAAATTACTCGTTTGTTCGCTGCTGAAAGTCTAGTGATCCGAAAATTATAGGGATCAAAACTTACCTTTCGAAAATTTCAGTCAGAAAAAAGGCTCCCGAAAATTCTAGGTGACCTTTTTAGGGTAAAAATCCGTTAAAAATGGGCAATTATACCATCTTTTAGATGTTCGAAAATCCTAGAGAGGCAGGCAAGGAAGAAATTTTACAACAAATCTTCTGAAAATTCTAGGATCTCAAATCGTCTTCCGAACAGATATTTTCCGAAAATTGACGTTGGGTGCCCCTGATGTAACTCAGGTCCCAGCGGTGGTACAACAACATTGGGAATTAAAACGAAGGGTTCCCTTTTAGCCGAACCGAAGTACAAACTACAAAGTTGTATATGCAAAAATCTATTGGCGACATTTTAATTATTCAGACCTTTTTACGGATCGAAACTTGGTACTGAGCTCCAAACGGCTAATTAGAAAGACAAGTATTCTTCGCCGACGAAGATCACTGTCGGGAGGTTTGGTTTCTCTTGTAAAAGTTCACTTTTTTGTATATTATCTCTTCAAGACAACTGTGCTATATTTTTCTGGCGGATATACCGTGTGGCACGAAATTTTTGCGGGTTCTGCTTTGTCATAATGCTTTTTAAACGAGGCGTTTGGGGGGCGTTTTCACGCTTTAATTTTATCCTTTTGTTATAGAGCCTAAATTCAATCAACTTGCAAATAATTTTGACCAAAAGAGTAAGTTTAAGGATTAGAGTAGGTAGAATATAAATGTAAGAAAACCATTTTTTTGGAAGGTTTTGAATTTCGATCAAGGACCTCAAGGTTGTTTTAATTTATGCAAATTTTTTCTTCCCTTCAATGTTCCGGTTTAGTTATGACTCTTGATTTGTTCATTTTCATTTTTCAGTAACATTATGGGACAATGACACTTTTATTTGAATTTACTCTAGTTATACTGTAAAAGAGAAATTGCAAAGAAAAAGAAACGCCTTTCCTTTAAAACAATGGCAATGCGTGCTTAGTTTCGCTTCAATCTATACGACTCGATTTACTTCCCGAACAGCAGCTGATAATCGAGCCTACAAACATATGACATATGCAAATTATCCTTCATTTCCCGGATTTCGCTGGAGACAAAAGTAATTTGCCTTTGATTCATCAGATGTTTTTGGCTTCTTTAATACTCATAAGTAATTTTGAACATTATACGACTGTTCTTGTTTTCAAAGCTAAAAGATGTTTCACCCATAAATACTCCACAAGTATAAGGTATACATTTAACTAATTGACAGAAAATTGACATTTACGATCGTGGGATTTACCCGGTTTCTATTTCCTTCACGAACCGGCACTCAGGCCTCGACACTAATTAAACTCAACTTTTAGTTTTCGATCCAACCATTTCTCTTCAGTGCAGCCGCCCGTGAGACTAATTTCTCTGAGAATTGAAGGTACTGATTGAATATACGCAGTTGTTCTTGCCGGTAGTTTATTATTATTATTATTATTATTATTATTATTATTATTATTATTATTATTATTATTATTATTATTATTATTATTATTATTATTGTTATTATTAGACTCAGGCAGGATGTTCGCCCTGGTTTATAGTCCTTGGGAGCGTGTTACAACAAGTCACCACGGGTCCAATTCTTCCTACAGGAACAGTACTTTCCTTAGTATCTTTCACTGTCCCCAACAATGCTGTTTTCTGGATAACTTCTAACCAGACGTTCACGCCGAGTCGCTTCATGTACTCCTTAAAGTTGACTGATACGGCTCCAAGGGCCCCAATAACAAAAGACACTACAATGACTTTTCGCATGCGTCACTGACTTTTGCAATTTCATCTTTCAATAGTTGGTATTTCTCTACCTTCTCAAGTTTCTTATCTTTCACCCTGTCATCACCTGGTATGGCAGCATCAATTATGACAACCTCTCTCTCCTTCTTATCAAATGTCTGGTCTTCTTGCCTCAATTATCCGCTCGTCGTGAGAGACCTCTGCTAGCAGGGAATGTGAAATCCCACAGTATCTTGAAGTTTTCACTTTCCACCATTCCCTCCGGCTAATCTGTTCACACCAGCTGTTAACTCTTTCCAATCTACATTTACTACAAAGTTGCCAGTGGACTCGGTACCGTGCCACGGTATCATGCCTTTTATTATTTTTTTTTTCCTTAGGTGTCGATATAATCGACTGTTTCCGCACCGATTGTTTCTTTGATTAGAAGAGTTGGTCAATCTACATTTTCTATCCTTTTTTTTCATTTGGGTTTTTACTTGTTTGCTATTCACAATGAGTAGCGACAGCATTCAGGAGATAGAATCGGCCAGAAGAGTTTATCAGTTTACCCAAAGATTTCTCCATATACATCCCAAAGTGCGGAGCAATTCGATCTTTTAAAGTGCACAACTTTACTGGGTGAAAACACATTTTACAGGGGCACCCATCGAGAATATAGTTCAAAACCACTTAAACATAGCGTTGTTGAAGGTATTTTAGTATTTAAACGGTAGATATAGGCATATTTTTATCTACTAAAAATTATTCGTCTGTTCGGATTTCGCAGCTGAAAGTCTAGTGATCCGAAAATGATAGGGATCAAAACTTACCTGTTCGAAAATTTCAGCCAGAAAAAAGGCTCCCGAAAATTCTAGGTGACCTTTTTAGGGTAAAAATCCGTTAAAAATGGGCAATTATACCATTTTTTAGATGTTCGAAAATCATAGGAGAGGCAAGCAAGGAAGAAATTTTACAACAAATGTTCCGAAAATTCTAGGATCTGAAAATCGTGTTCCGAGCAGATATTTTCCGAAAATTGACGTTGGGTGCCCCTGATTTAACTCATGTCCCAGTAGTGGTACAACAACATTGTGCGTTATAACGAAGGGTTCCATTTTAGCCGAACCGACGTGCAAACACAAAGTTGTATATGCAAAAATTTATTGGCGACATGTTAATTATTCAGACCTTTTTACGGATCGAAACTTGGTACTGAGCTAATTAGAAAGACAGGAATTCTTCGCTGACGAAGATCTCTGTCAGGAGGTTTGGTTTCTCTTGTAAAAACGTTGTAAAAGTCAGGGGCACCCAACGAGAATATAGTCTAAAACCACTTAAACATAGCACTGTTAAACGTATTTTAGTATTTAAACGGTAGATATAGGCATATTTTTATCCCCTAAAAATTTTTCATCTGTTCGGATTTCCTAGCTGAAAGTCTAGTGATCCGAAAATTATAGGGATCAAAACTTACCTTTTCGAAAATTTCAGCCAGAAAAAAGGTTTCCGAAAATTCTAGGTGACCTTTTTAGGGTAAAAATCCGTTAAAAATAGGCAAATATACCATTTTTTGGATGTTCGAAAATCCTAGGAGAAGCAGGCAAGCAAGAAATTTTACCACAAATGTTTCGAAAATTCTAGATCTCAAATCGTCTTCCGAACAGATATTCTTCCGAAAATTGTCGTTGGGTGCCCCTGAAAAGTTCACTCTTTTGTATATTATCTCTTCAAGACAACTGTGCTGTATTTTTCTGGCGGATATACCGTGTGGCACGAAATTTTTGCCGGTTATGCACTTTCATAGCGCTTTTTTAAACGAGACGTTTGGGGGGCGTTTTCACGCTTTCTCCTTTTTCTTAGAGCCTAAATTCAATTACCTTGCAAATCATTTTGAGCAAAAGAGTAAGTTTAAAGATTAGAGTAGGTAGAATGTAAAGAAATGTAAGAAAACCATTTTTTGGGAGGTTTTAAAATTTTACCCAAGGACCTCAAGGTTGTTTTATGCTAATTTTTTCTTCCCTTCAATGTTCCGGTTTAGTTATGGCTCTTGATTTGTTCTTTTTCATTTTTCAGTAACATTATGAGACAATTATACTTGCATTTGAATTTACAGTAAAAGGGAAACTGCAAAGAAAAAGAAACGCCTTTCCTTTAAAACAATTGCAATGCGTGCTTAGTTTCGATTCAACATTATTAAGCTCGACGTCATTTGCCCACACACATATGACATATGCAAATTATCCTTCATTTTCCGGATTTTGCTGGAGACAAAAGTAATTTGCCTTTGATTCATCAGATGTTTTTGGCTTCTTTAATACTCATAAGTAATTTTGAACATTATACGACTGTTCTTCTATTGTCTTCAAAACTAAAAGATGTTTCACCCACAAATACTCCACAAGTATTAGGTATAAATTCAATTGATTGACAGAAAATTGACATTTACGACCGAGGGATTTACCCGGTTTCTATTTCCTTCACGAACCGACTCTAGTCAGGCCTGGACACTAATTAAATTCAACTTTTAGTTTTCGATCCAATCATTTTCTTCAGTGCAGCCGCCCGTGAAGACTGAATGTGCTTACCTACTGAGTCTAATTTCTCTGAGTATTGAGGGTACTGATTGAATATACGCGGTTGTTTTTTCAGGTAGTTTATTATTATTATTATTATTATTACTTTTTATTTATTTATTTTTTCCTCAGGTGTCGATATAATCGACTGTTTCCGCACCGATTGTTCCTTTAGAAGAGTTGGTCAATCTACATTTTCGCCCTTTTTTTATTTGGGTTTTCTAGTACTTGTTTGCTATTCACAGTGAGTAGCGACAGCATTCACGAGATAGAATCGGCTAGAAGAGTTTATCAGTTTACCCAAAAATGTATCTTTATAAATCCCAAAGTTCGATCTTTTGAAGTGGTACAACTACAACTTTACTGGGTGAAAACACATTTAACTCAGGTCCCAGCAGTGGTACAACAACATTGTGCATGATAACGAAGTGTTCCCTTTTAGCCCAACCGACGTACAAACTACAAAGTTGTATACAGCTATTTCGAGAAAGGTGTTCGGAAAAAGTGCACGCGACATCCCGTAAGGCACTCAGTTCACTGTTCTTCAAAGAAATACGAAAAAATGCCACGAGAGGCCATACGCGGAAGTGAATGCTGAAGGAAAGTAAAAATAGAAGATTCGACAGCCACAGTGATCATTAGAATTAGAGAAGCACTGTTGATAGGCATATAGCTGAGCAGTTCAACTTCAAGTTTTCAACCATTGTGTTCGGTCAAATCCCTAAGGCCCTGCGCCATACCTTCAAACACATGTCGGGGAATTTGGACCGGGGGATCAGTGATCCGAAGAAATTAGAAATTCAGGGAGGAAGGAAGGGTGGGATTCCCACAAATATTTGTCCTACGAGAGAGACTGCGCAGTGTTGTTTTTTTAAGCTGTTATCCTAAGTTAAGGGGTTTTGCCCCATGGCGGGCCCCAGTAGCTTAAAGAGATGACGCCTAGCTTTCTTCGTCGGTTTCAAAGTATACTGCAGGAATTCTAGAATGAGGTGGATTCATATAGACAAACGCTTCGAACTGAACAAAGAAGCTGTTCATTCTTTCAACAGAATGAAAATCTCCAATAAATATTAAGAATAAAAAGTCAAAGATATTAATTGTCAATCATACTACAAAACGCAACTGATGACTGACTACCTGCATGTATTATTTTACAGGTAGCGGATTTAAACCTTACTTGCAACAAATTCATCCATTCTACCTGTGGGAACCATTCCCCATGTAAGGGGAAGAGTGCGCAATTAGCGTCAACAATGTTTGTCAGTACGTCGTTTTATACAGATGAGCAATTGAACTTCTTTAAGTGTACAACCATTGTCGTCGACCATTTCCCTAAAGCTCTACACCGGATATTCCACGCCATTAGCATGAGAGATGGTTGTTAAGTCGTTTACAGATGAGCAGTTGAACTTCTTCAAGTTTTCAGCCATTGTCGTCGATGAATTCCCTAAAGCTTTACGCCAGACATTCAAACTTATGTGGGACAATAAATTCAAATCAGGACCGATCTGGGATGACTCCATAGGTTTGAGAAAATTATTTCTGGCAAAAGAGGGGTGGAAAGCCAATTTCAAAGTTCTCACAAACAAGTCCTACGAGGAGTGGGATTGCACCGCGCTGTTTCAAGCTACTATCTACGCGCAAACTTTCGCTTTACCAGACAGCAAAGGTAAACTTACAACTCTTAGTGAGTTGTACGTAAAGCCTCACCCTATAACTCATGGAAGTTTCCACACCTCTGTGGTAAGTCCGAGTGGAAACAAAGCGGAAACATTTGCTTTCGCGATTGATCAGCTGCGACTCTTGAGAAACTCGTTTTGTCATTCGACCAGTTCAACGATGGACAAAAAGCTGTTTGACTATTACGTTAAGCTCGCCAAAGATGCGTTCAAAGCTCTTGGAGTATCAACACACTCGATTGATGCCGTTGGAAATATGCCTGAGTCTCACTTCCCCACTGAAGAGGTTGCCAGGCTGACGCAGAAACTAAAGATCATAGTCATGAGATCTAGTGTGTGTTTTGGTTAGGCCGACTTGTGGCAGAATTGTTTTCCTTATTTCCTTATCTAATTCCTTTAATCCTTATATTAAACGAATAGATACTCCTTATTTCTTATCTGTTGATCGGTGAAGTGAATCATCCCCAGCTATGCGTACAGTTCTCGTGTCAAGTGTACACACAATTACAAGAACGTAAAAAATATCTTAGTGTAGGAGAACCGTGAATATCCAGTACCGTGGGATATTCACGGTTCACCCACACTAAGATATTTTTTACGTTCTTGTGTGTACACTTGACACGAGAATTGTACGCATAGCAAGATGATTCACTTCTCTATCACCAGATAAGAAATAAAAGTATCCATTCCTTAAATACATACATCAAAGGAACAGATAAGGAAAAAAGGAAAACAATTCTGTACAAAACACGGACTGCGGACTGGGTACAAACACGGACTGGGTCGACTAAAACGCAGAAAAGGTAAAAATGAGATTTGAAGATTACGGAACATGTAGTAATCACAACACGGGGATTTAAGTTGTTTACAGTATTTTCCTTGAGAGGGTCCCTCTATTTACCTTAAGGTGTGGCTCCGTTATTAATACAAGGGCATTGAGCTATGGCTAACTTTTCGTCATAACTCACCGGTTTAAACGCGATGGGGTCGAATTTTTGACATGATCTAAAGCTATAATCATTCAGAAATAACGGGAAATAATTCGATTTTACTGGCGAGAATTAATTTTTATGAAATTAGCGCTTAATTGGACCCTACGTTTCGAAGAAGATCGCGTCTAGTAAAAAATTTTGCAGATATTTTTTACTTTATTTGGCATACTTATTGCATCAATAAAAGCTGATATTCGAATTTTCAGTCAAAAATATCAGAAAAAAAATTTTTCACTAGACGCCATTTCATTTGAAACTTACGGTCCAGTCAAGGGCTAATTTCATTGAAATTATTTGCCGCCAGTAAAATCGAATTATTTCCCGTTATTGCTGAATGATAGCTTTAGTTCATGTCAAAAATTCGACCCCTTCTCGTTAAAACCGAAAACGTTATGACAAAAAGTTAGCCATGAGTCAATGCCCCTGTATTAATAACGAAGCCACGTCTTAAGGTTAATAGAAGGACCCTCTCAAGGAAAATACTGTAAACAACTTAAATCCGCTTGCTGTGATTACTACATATTCCGTAATCTTCAAATCTCATTTTTACCTTTCCTAGCCAAGCTTTTAAAACAAAGTTCGTAATCTGCGTTTCAGTCGACCTAGTCCATGTTTGTACCCAGTCCGCAGACCGTGTTTTGTACTGACCGGGTTTTGGACTGCCCAAAGTGAGAGCCTCCCGGGGTGGGGTCATTAAATTTGGCCCTTAATAATTTAAAGTTTATCCCTTGTTCCCAAAAAGTAATTAATAATGTCCCAAGAAATTCGTTTTTGCCAAGTTTCCAGAGTTTCCATAGCAAAGAATCCTAATGATGGTCAAGTCCAACCAATGAATTCAAAGGGCGTTGACATGTGAAGCAAACTTGTCTCCAGTCCTTTTGTCACGAACAAATTGACCTCCGTTCATGTTCTGTTGTTCCCGTAAACCCCAGGGAGGCCCTCCTGAGTCAGTGGCCGCAATGAACTTTTTTGCTAATGTATACATACAGTATCTGATAGTATTATATGTTGTTGCGTTGTATTTGTATAGGCCAGAGGCCTTTGAACATTTTGGTCCTCACAGAAAAAAGTTATAATTTTAAGGCACGATTTTTGTTCCAAAAATGGCAGTGGAAGCAATGCTTCAGTCTATACTAGTCTTTTGCACATGTTGGTAATTGTTGAGCAATTTTTGTTCAGCCTAACGTCAAGATGAAAATGTAAATAAACATTGGTGAAAAAACACAATTTTGCCGCGGACTGTTGTTTTCGTTTCTACCTGCAAAGAGTACAATGTGTACGGAGAACCGGCGTACGTGCAAGGAGAAACCTTAGGGGGCGGTCATGAACTATTGAGGGGGGAAGGGCCGGTATTATTTCAAAAGTGAGGGCCCAAAAATTTTAGTCCCTCTCAGGTTAACAGCCCAAAAATCCTGCCCCCTCCAAAAATGTGTGCCCAAAAAATTGTAACCCTCCCCTCATAACACTTTTAGTACCCGAATGTTGTATCGCGAGAATCCATATCAGCGTAACTTTAAGACAATTATTTCACTGGAATAAAAAAGTGTTACTATTTACAATATTTTCGGGGGTAGAAGCAAAATCATTTGAATCTTGATATTCATGATTCCTGTTGTTTTTTACCTCGATGACTCATGATTTTCTTCCAGATTCATGATTCACAAAGACTTTTGATCACCTATTCATTTAATGATGTTCTCATAGGCTACCTAAGGTACGGTAAAACGGCCAACAAAAAGCGCAAAATATTTGCAACATGGCTGCAAAATGAGTTGAATAGTGATGTTGCTCGTTTTACCACCCACGGTAAGGTGGTAAAACGCGCAACATCACTATTCAACTTGGTTTGAAGCAATGTTGCAAAACAAGTTGCACGTTTTTTTTTGCCCGTTTTACTGCGCTTTAGCCTTGTTTTGTATAGTTTCTTTGGTGTTCAAACTTCTGTTCTTATCCAGAATTATGTAGATTTTGGACCACTGTTTCTCGGTATCATCATTCATTTTGTCCAGGTATGGAGTTTTTTGTTACTGAACATTAAGCACTAGTGTCACTGCAGAAAGAAGTGTACTGTCAGCCCGGAATGGACGAATTATATAGGGGGGTCCGGGGCCATGCGCGTGCTCCCCCAGAAAAAAAAAACTGAAAATTGGGCTCTCGGAAACGACATATCCTGCATTCCCTGGATCGAACGCAATTAATTCATACGTCTATTTTGTTGAGCTTTCAGTTCTCAGTCTCGTTATTCATAATTCCCGTGCGCTGTTTTCAAAGCCATTTCAAAGTCAAGCAAATTGCAAGCTATTCCACATGAAGTAGATCCTCATCTCCAGCCAATCAGAGTGCTTTTTAACCGTGCGATTCAGCTTTGAGTATGCAATTCTGTTAAGAAAATAAATTTCGAATGGAATCAAACTACTATATATGAGATAAAGCCGCGTTTCTAAAGCTTATCATTTTCTTAAGAAATTAGCTACTTGTGTGGATAGCATGCTATTTCACTGTTTTTATGATGCTTGAAACTTCGCTACAAAATATTTCGAAAACGCTCTCACAGAATTTGTTCAAACTTTGCCATAATTGAGGCAATTATGGCAGGTACAAACTCCCTTAAGCGATTTCTTAAAAAAAACTCTTGGTACAGAGAAACACGAAGATAAATCAAAAACCTGATGGGGTCGTTAGGTTGCCATGGCGACTCCGGTTGCAATAAAACCCAAATCATAAGAAATTTTAATCTTTATATAATACAGTTATGGTAACTTTTTTTCCATATCTTTATTCATGGCGACGTAGTTAATGCTCAAACTTGGGAGGTATCGCCCCAGAAAAATTCAGTCGAGCCACCTTAACATTTCAGTAACACAAAACCATTAGTATGCGCACATCGCCCAAAACGGTCGTCGAAACCGGATTCTCTTGTAGATACTGGTAACAGTGAAGAAATTTTTGTTTAGCTTTTAAAAATTTTTGGGGTGACAAATTACTCCTTAATTTTGGCGCCAAATTTTACCGCTAATATATTATTTCACATGTGAAATTACAAAATTGCTCTGGAAACGTTCTGTGTGTCTCAGCACCAAGATAGGTCAAGGTTCAAGTAAATGGGATGAAGATGAGAGGGTATCAAAAGAAGCTTTAGAAAACCTGAACACACTCGAGACTCTAAGCGCCGAAAATTTCGAGTAAATGGTACAAATAAAACGAAATAAAATTACCGAAATCGAAATTGGAAGCTAGCGCAAGTCCACCAATATACTGCTTTGTCTTGTTTTTCTGTCTAAACCTACTAGCCCTTTTCGATAAGCTGTACCTATGAACTCTGAAAAATTCGACTTCTGAAGACCAAACGGAAAATAAGGAATACTTTCACTTGCGTTTTGTCCAAATTCTAATAATTTTCCGAACCTTATCACTTGTCACCATTTGATTACACATACTAATTTTATATGACAGTGCAGGGGCGTAGCCAGCCACGCCGGAGTTGTAAAAGTCCTCGGGAGGAGGGGGGTGGGGGGGAGAGGAGGGAGTGAGATAAGGACATAGAAGTAAGCCAAGTTAACAATGACCTTTAACAAATAACAGCACTGACAGCCGGCGTTCCTTTTTGCAAAAAAAAAAATTGTTGCGTTAGACGAGTAACAAGCAGTGAGTTATTGATCAACGTACGACATCTTTCAGATAAAGACTAAAAGAGCATCAGGGAGAAGTATCTGACCATAAGTCTTTTTGACTTAATTTATAAAGACCTGTACTACACACATTTATATCTCTCAAGTGAAGGTTAGTAGAGACGTGAGCATCTCTCGGCGTCTTTTTTTTTTGGCTTGTGTACAACTAGAGTTAAGAATCAGCCGTTCTGTCAGTATCAGAGATCGCACCTGTCACGTTTTCACCATTCTCATTGTGCAAAATCGTATCTCTCTGGAGTCGCACTGGACACTGACCTGGCGAGGAGAAAAATGAGCTCAGTGGCGACTTTCTCATCAGTTGTAAGGTCTTCAACTTTTTTGCTCATGCAGTGTACCTCAGTAAGTTGGCCGCAAAATAGAATTGCAGAGCGAGGGTAGATTTTCAAATAAAATGAAATAAAGAACCACTCAGATGGTTTGGCTTGTTCGAAGTGGCATTTTAAGATCAAATTATGTAGAAAAAAAAAAGTTAACTAGGGCATGAAATTAACTTTTTTGTAGGAGCCACTTGCTGCCTGATAGTTCAAAGTAGGGGCAAATTTCCAAAAAAAGAAGGAAACAAAAGCAAAAAACTTAACGAGTAACGAGTTTTTGACATAAATGATTAAAGTAAACAAAAGGAACCCGTACAACGAATCTACTTGAAAAACAAAGATGGCGTTCACCGACAGGCTTTCTTAGTGAATTATGTCCCAATTTTACATGCCCATCACAGCGACAGACATTGAGTAGCCTGAGCAAACAGCCATATTTCCCTAAGCCAACACTGGTTTCCTCGAGAATTATGACTTCTGTGAAAGAAGCGAAGAAATTCCATACATATGACGCGTCATTACCCAGATCTGGATAGTACTTCTTAGGGATTGCCATGGTTGAAACAATTTTCCTACGGGGCCAGACCAGTCGGAAGCGCTACCCAGATCTGGGCAGTGACGTGTCATCAGTATAGAATTTGTGTGCTCGTTTCTCAGTATTCATTTCGCCGCGGGGAAACTTGGCAGTGGTGGCAGATTAGGATTAGGATTAGTCTTCTCTCACCCCAAATACACATAAATAGCGACTGAGTACGAGTCTGCAGTGGTGGCGTCACGGAATGTCGGCTGTTTTGTCAGAGTAAAATTGAGTTGCATTTTCACGCTCTGTTAACACGCGATTACATGAGCTCCGTTGACCCAAATCCTTGTTAAGCCCAGGCTTAAAGGCCTAAAGGCAGCTACGCCCCTGCATTGTGTAATTAGAAATTATTGTATGAGGCCCTGCATGAGTATGATCATGATCTGAAGAATTATGCAGATCGAGGAGGTTGTTATGCCGAGGCAGATCCTTTACTAGGTCTTTACTAGATCATACGAAAGCCACTTTGACCTCCCGCTTAGTCAATAACCAATATATAGAGAGAACTTCAGTCATAACTACAGCAAGACTAGTTACTGTTTCACCTCGGTGACCAGACCGACTGACTGCAAAAAGCGCCAGCTGGTTCAGGTTCATGTGAAAAAAGCTTCCTTGTAACCCGCCTGTGTTAACTTCCATTGTTGCGAACGCTATTTTGAGGAGTCAAGTTCGCCTTTCACTCACACAGTGCGTTCAAGAATAGACCTACAGTCAACGGCTAATTCGCAATCGCTACAGTTCATGCAAATTTTAATTTTAGAGCCATTACAGCAAGGAGTCCAAGAGTGTGACCGCTTTGGATTTATTCACATTCTTTCATGCAGATTTTATCCAATCAGAAGCCAGCTGGAAACTGTCCTCAACTTTTGATTGGTTAATGTCTGCATGAAAGAATGTGATTTAATTAAAGGAGGTCATACTTTGGGATCCTTGCTGTAGAAGATCGAGAAAATATCGTTCTTAGAATACTTATAACGTTGTTTTTTTTTGCACAAAATTAATCCTTCCTGTTATAAAGAATATATCATCTTTATTTTCCTTTACACTTATTCAAAATCACACATCCGACAAAATTATACCAATCAATAGCTGGTAGGAGAAATTAAGAAGTGAAGAAACTGCTGATAAAAACAGGATAATAATAATGATGATGATGGTGTTGATATCAGAGGCTCGTCAACTACATACACGGACATCTTCTGTACGAAAGTGTTTCCACAGACCAGATCATTCTAGACAAGCATTAGATTATAGCACTAGAGTCTTCTGAAGCAGAGACAATTAAAGAGTCCATAAACACAAAATAAACGGAAAGCGGAAACTGTTTCTGTATCCGTGTTGTCTAAAGTACTAAGCTTAGGTTAATTGTCATGTCCACAAGTTTGGAATATGGCAGTTAGCGTAGCTCAACGACAAACATAACGACAGAGAGCTAGAGCAAGAGATAAAAAGCAAAGGAGATGAATTTCGTTGGAACTGACCATGTTAACACCACTGGACACAGCTCCGAGTGAGGTCATTTTGATTAGTCTTAGCGTCAGGAAAAACTGATTATCAATGTAAAATCAGAGAAACATTGCTTGTAAAAGCACTGAGCCAGCTTTCAATGTAAACGTTAGTTGCAAGAAGCTCATGCTTTATTAATTAGCTGTGTCTTTTTCGTAGATTAACTGTTTTGTGCTTAATCGCGGTCACAGTCCCCCTTTTCACCATTGTATAAGTATACAACAGTGTTCAATTTACAAGACATGTTTCGGCAAACTTATGCCATCTTCAGCTGTAGAAGCTCGTTACAATTTGAACATCTTTATTGTAGAAGTTGTATAATTTCAATAAAAGCTAAATGTGACAAAAAAAAAACAATGAAGAGAGAAAAAGAAACAGCAAAATAACAGCTCAGCATACATGGAAAGTGACATGTTTCACCTGTTGATTTCACTTTATGTACATCGCCTCCTTAATCTTTAACTGGAATCCAGAGGCGCCAGTATCAGGGACAGTGAAACATTCCCTAGAACAGGACTCTCTGCAAGCTTGAGATGAAGCAATGTGTTTGTAGACATGAGAAGCCTTGTCCGATACAAGGTGCTCACGGACGCGAGTGTAGAAGTGGCGAGTAGTTTCGCCAAATGTAACTGGCATTACAGCCAGCACAAAGAAACTTATAAATGACTCGCGATCAGGGGCCTTGAGTTATGAACGGAATCGTTTCACGTTGAAAAAAATGCCCAGCTTTAAAAGTAGGAAAAGCTAACTTGTTGTCAAGATCTGTGCAATAATAATTCACTAAATGTCTCAGTGAAACTGCGGAGAAACGGCCCGTGTAAGAGATTCTATAATAGCGTGTTCAGCCTTAGGCTTAGGGTCAAATGGCTTAGTAGTTAGAAACATATCTAAAACAGCCTTGTCAATAACCTAGTTGGGGAAACCGTTTTTCATAAGGATAGTGCCTATAATTTCTTAACATATCCTCAGCTATCCTCACTAAAACCAGTCTATGTGTTGTTTATCTTAAGAACTCTGTCTACTAAATAAATGTTTTACTAGACCAAATTTGTAGGCTTTGGGAGCAAAACTAAAAAAATTGGTAAGGAGACCAGCCGAAACGTTTCTTTGCGATATACTCAAGTGATAAGGGAAGACAAGTTATTGTTGTCTATCATAATGTCTAAGAAGGCAAGAGCTGCCTGTCTGTTCTTTGACTATATCAACGCTAGACACCCCAACATACGTTTCACCATGGAAAAGGAAACTGATAAAAAATTACCCTTCTTAGACATACTTAGGCATAACGCGTACTGTCTCATTACACTGTCCGGGACAGTTCATAACCAATCAGATTCGAGAATTTTGTTATAGTTAATTGCCAGCATTTACTTGTTATTCTCACTGCAGCATTATCCCCTACCATTTTCATCCACTCACTAGTAATGACACACTCCACAAGTAATTATTATTACACTTATTATTAAAGATGGCGTTAGCTGCATATTAGCCTGCAGTTATCCACTATCACACCAATTTCCTTTTGACTACAATTATACATGTAGGAAGTTCAAATAGGATTAACTACATCTCACCTTCCAATATTCGAGCCAGTATTGAAACCTGCTCTCCGAAACTACACAGTTTACTGCAATTTCCTCCCCTCTTCCATCCCAGACATTTTATGGACCTCCCCCAACCCGAGGTTCGCGAGGTTCTGGGGCGCGATATACGTATTCAGTAGAAAATAGATCGGGAGAAAGACATATTTTTCCTGCCAGGCTCACCTTCCCGCCTCTTAACACGTCACTCATTTTTGCCCAAACATCAACAGTCTTGAATCTTGATTTCATTTTGTCGAGTCAACCAGCTAAAAGTAAACAATAAAATTAAAAGAAATCGACTTTTCATCCTATTTCGTCCGCCATGTTAGATCTCACACCCAATTTTAGTGGAGAAACCACTGGACTGCAATTTAAATCTGCAAGCACTGCAATGCCACCCTTGACGTTTCCGCCAAAGTACAAGCAGAATTATACTAACGTACTTGTTTTAATATAGAAATGCTACAACGCCTATGGAAAGAAAAGGACGTTGTAATGAAACAAAAAAGCACGAATACTTTTGCACTTAAAAGCATTCAGCCAATTGACCAAAAGGAGTTTACTCGCCCCTCTAGCTTTCAAATTCTTGGAATGTTCTACTGTAGAACAATTTGCTTCTTTTTCATGACGCATGACCTGCAAATGACGAAAAACCACGATCGTGATGCTGTTATGTTTTAATAGCAATTAGCGTTTTATATCAACAGAATGGTTCAACTGAGTCCAATTCAGGATTTTCTTGATCTGCAACTCTGTTCAGTCCTACAGTGCTTCTGGCGTGGTGCTACGTAAATGTTAATTAGGGTCTTTCCAGCTTTTAATAACCAATCACAACACAGAGTTTCTCTAAACTTCCGCGGGGGTTACCCCTCTTAATCCATCCACTCATCTTCTTAAAATTCATAAGGGGTTTTACCCTTATCAACAAGCAATGCTGAGTCACAGCGGTTTCAATACGGAATTTAATTGTGACCATTCTTCAAACAGTGCTCTGTAGTGTTCAAGAACTGTTACGAAAGTTAATAAGTGGGTTCCCCTGTTTTAAACCACCAACCGTGCCTCTTGATTCCCGTTCCTGCTAGTTGTCAACACCATTTGCTTTTCTCTTGTCTATCTTCAAATTTAATTAACAGTGTTATAGAAATTCTAAAAGTAGATAATGGGTTTCACTCTTTTTTTAAACGACCAATCACAATTCTCGCCTCAGGTAGTATATTGATTAGGGGTATTTCCAGTGTCGGCTACTATTCTTCTAAGTTAAGTGGCGGGTTAACCCGCTTTCACTTTCATGCACGACCCGCGGTACACAAAAGATTGACTTGTTTTCGATGAAATTACTTTGCTCCGCTGGCGGTGATGTGCACAGTGAACAGAGCCCTGCTTCAATTTCTGTGTAAGTTTGCTTAATATTTTCATTCTATTTTCATCATTATATTCAGGGAAAAGACAGGCACGCGGTTGCTGTTGTTCTTGCACGGGGTTAATCAACCGTTTTGTCTGAAGATCGAGGTCCCACTCACGTCTGTTGTCTACAGGAAGAGTTAGTTTAGGTTTTGGGAATTATTGTCGTCTCTAAATTGCACTCACCGATTCTTACGATTCTAGGAGAGTTTTGTTCAGAAATAGACGAGATAAGATCTACACATTTTTTACATCTGTTGATATAATGTCTTGTCCTACTCTTAATTTTAATTTTCATAGCTCAGAAGGTAGATCAATATCATAGCGCCAGAGCATGAAGCAATGGGTTCAAATCAATTACCTTTCAAGCCCCGAAATTATTTCCGGGTTTATTTTCAACTGATTTATAAACTGCTGATCGTTTCTCTTGTTCTGACTATATTCTTCATTTATAATTTGTAATTTGTAATTCCGCAGTTCAAATCATCTTCATTTCAAGCGGGGAAATAAGTATAATAAGTATACTATTATTTATAACCTTCCAACTTAATTTCTCTTGCAACTATGCTACTGACAACTAGCCTGATTATTTTATCAGAAGGATCTACCAGCTTTCACCCTAAACGGGAGCCCTTCCCCGTTAAAGGGGAAGGGTGCAACATTCAGCATCAGACATGGTCGTTAAATCCTTTTATACAGACGAGCAGTTGAACTTCTTCAAGTTTTCAACCCTTGTCGTCGATGAATTTCCTAAGGCTCTACGCCAGACATTCAAACACATGTGGGAAAATGTCGGACCGGGATCGAACTGGGATGACTCAGAAGGTGTGAGAGATTCATTTCTGACCAAAGAGGGAGGTAAAACCAAAGTTCCCACAGACAAGCCCTACGAGGAGTGGGATTGCACTGCGCTGTTCCAAGCCACTATCCACGCGCAAACTTTCGCTTTACCCGACGGCAAAGGTAACCTCGAAACTCTTGGTGAGTTGTACGTAAAGCCCCGCGGGTTTATGCCTAATGGAAGTTTCCATGCCTCTGTGTTGAGTCCGAGTGGAGATCAAGCGGAAACATTTGCTCTGGCGATTGATCAGCTACGACTTTTGCGAAACTCGTTATCTCATTTGACCAGCTCAAAAACAATTAACAAAACAACATTTCACCAGTACACTGAACTCGCAAAAGATGCGTTCAAAGCTCTTGGAGTGGCAACAGATTCGATCGATGATGTTAAAAGTTTACCAGAGTCTTACTTCCCCACAGAGGAGGTTGTCAGGTTGAAGAAGGAAATCCGTTTTATGAGATTCGTTTTATTTGATTAGGCCGACTTTTATGGCACGATTGCTTAGAGCAAAGTGACTTTTACAAGGCATTAGGGTAGCTAACTCAATATTAACAGCCCAAACAAGCGAAATGTCTCTTTATGCACCCATCCGAGTAAAGGTGAGGAGGGAAGGGCGAGCTAAGCTTGCGTCATCCGAGAAATGTGAAATGTTCCTTGGGTACTTTGCTACTGAACGTGTTGTACCTTTGACAATGCTAAGTTATCAGATTCTCTTCAGTCTCGTCTTTTCTCAGTCATTTTTTTTTTTCATCTTTTAAAATCAACCGTTACTACAAGGTCAAGCTACAGAGCGTATTCATTTGCAAATCAGTATTAAAATAAGTCCAGATAATTGGCTGGATGGAATGTTTTGAGAGTTAGTCCAAATTAGCTCACCCAAGGTGAAGCTTCTTTTGCGCCCATTTTGAATATAAACATTCTACTGGGCCAGTAATCTGCTCCTGACTAGGCCCTCTTCTTCCTCGGATGAAAATGTACTAACGCCCAACCATTCTGGATACTCGGTGTCAATATTTTTTTTAACATAAATTCTCTGCACAAGCAAATCATTGATGTGTATGCTTTAACGTGTATGCTTGGCCTCCAACTCCACCCATCACTTGGTCCAAGACATTTCATATAAGGTGCACAACCATGAACTGATGAAGATTGTTAGGGGTGAAGGATTTATTAGGGTCTTGCATAATCTCAATTGGTTCATGGATTATCAAAACTGTTCAGACGTTTTGTGAATGTATGAATTAAAAATTCAAAAAAATGACATTTGAAAATATCTTCCTTCTTTCCGTCTTTGACACGTTTGGGTCACAATTATGATTTGAAAAGTCATTTTGCTCATTTTTAGGTTTGTTTCCAGGGTAATCAAATTTTGTTTTTATATAATAATGGATTGTTTAAGATACAAATGTCCACAATGTTTGTACATCAACCCAGTTCAACCCAGTTCAGTTCATTCTCTCTTGAGTACATTCATTGACTGAATGTACTGACAAGAGAGAAAAAAATAAGGATAATATCATAGGTGACAAATTGCTCCTTAATTTTGGATGTCCGAATTGACAAAATCATGGCAACGTTTCGTACGTCTCAGTGCCAAGATCTGTGGCGTCAAGGTTTAAAATGTTGTTAATGAAGATTTTAGGGCATTAAAAGACGCGTAGAAAACCTGAACACACGAGGTCACATCAAGAGGATTCTATGTTTATCAAGTGTATTGTTGAAAAATTCTGAAAATTCTGAACTTAATCTTGTTTATCAAGTGTATTGTTGAAAAATTCTGAAAATTCTGAACTTAATCTTGCCAAAATTTAAGCTCTGAATCCTTTCAGTGCGTAGAGTTTTCGATTGATACAATAAACCTTGAGCAGGTTTCAGCGGTAGTTATGATAAGTACTTGTGCCATTTAAGTCAACGGCCCTAATCATTATGTAGGTAGGTCTTAGGTACGGTGTTGAGGATACCACCGTATTTATTTGTGGGTTCATAAAAAAGAGGGAGTAAGAATAAAGCATGGTTGTAAAGTTGTAAACGCTGCGTTGTGAGTTTATTCTGAAGTCCAAAGCATGTTGTGTTGACCTTTGGCACTTTTAAAATGTCTTTTAAAGGATGCGGACGTTAGGTACCAAATACGTTGAACAGCATGAAAAAAACACTCGATTATTTTCCATATCCTTCTAAATCTTGCCATTCAACACTTCTTTGTAGAAATTCAAGAAGGCCTTTAGTCAAGTAACAAGGCTCGAATCTCTCTGATTTACTGCCGCCAACAACTGCGTCGATAAAAACATGGATAGCCCTTTAAAAACAGACCTTCGAAATCCCGCTAATTATTTGAATCCGGAATCCAGTATATGGAATTTCGGAATCCACAGCGCGGTATCTAGAATCCACGAATAACCTTATATCCTCTTAGGCAGGGGTGGGATAGGCGAGTACCTTGAATGCCTCATAAACGCCCACTTCCAAATAAATGAGAAGTCCAAAGACTACTGCAAAGATTATCATAACAACCGGTATTGCTTTTTCATAAAAATATTTTGGCTGGTCATACCAACCTTCTTCAGGTTTACAGATGTTACTGAATAATATGATAGGAATTACAATTTGCCATACATAAAGAATGTCGCAATAGAAGGCGACCCAAGCTTGGTGCATAAATTACCGCGAGAATCGATATTGTTTTGCATATTACGAACGGCTTAAAGACTGTGTATGAGAAATTCAATATAGTTGTTAAAACGTAGAAATATGGGCATGGATATAGAAATAAATTCTAATTACGCAAACTTGAGCCTGTTGTTGCTTTTTCTGTGTAATCTGGGCTCAATTCATGGCCATTTTATACTGTTTTGCGGCTCGTTGTTTGTTCGGTGTTGTTTTCCTACATAACGCGCAGCAAGGCAGGTGACTGTGTGCAGTCTCATCTCACAAATCTCTCCCGCATCAAAGAACATTTAAATTGTTCGTAATATGCAAACAGTATCGAAACTGGCGGTAATTTATGAACCGAGCTTGGGCCGCCTGTGATAGAAGCTGTTTTTTCAAAAAAAGGGAGAGGCGGAAATGACGCACAACATAAAAAATAAAAGAAAAACTAATAAGGACATGGATTACAATTCATCGCGGCGGTTTAGGTCATTAGGCCACTGACTTAGTGCTTGTGGTTCAGTTCGGTGACTTCCTCGCCTTACGGACTGAGTCAAGCGCCTCAGATCAAGGACAGATTAATTTAACGAACACAGACGACTAGTAGACAAAATTAAACTAACCGTTAAATCTAAACCCACAACTGTTTCTGAACACTTTCTCTCTCACCAGACTCACACTGACATGTTAATCCCACTAGGGAAAATTCATTGTTCAAGTGACTCAGTCTGACTCGACTAGCCAGAAGTAAAAAGACCGGGCCTTTAGGCAGAAATTATGTAATCATCGCTTAGATTAGAGATCATTACTTAGATTAGATCTAGAGTGCAAACGAAAAAATTCTTCAAATCCATTTCAAATTAGCATATTTCTCTTTCTTTTTTTAGTTACTAGCCTGGAATTGAAACGATAAATACGTTCATTTTATACACTCCCGTAGTTCCCTGGAAAACCATACCCCATTCCAGACCAAAATGGGCAAAACCTATACCCGTTTTCAGACCTAAAAGGTGTAAAAACCCTACCCGTTGGTGCGGCACATACGTATACCCCGGGTTTATAATTAAGACAAAAATGATATTTATGGAAATAATGAGGTTTTGCGATCAGTTAACCAGTTTAAAGCTAAAACAGGCGACAATATTCTTTTCTGAGAGAGCACTTTCAACATTTTTGCACTTAAACTTTAAGCATTCAGCCATTTGACGTAAACGGAGTTTCACTTTCAAATTCTTGGTATGTTTTCACAGCAAAAAAGATAGAACTATTAATAGTTTTTGTTTCCTTCATGTCGCATGAACTGCATACAACGAAAAACACGATCGGGCTGCTTTTAATTTATTCAGTTAAGTTTATGTACTTTAGTTAGTGCTAACTTATAGTTTTATGCTCAACCGACAGTGTTTTATACGGGCGTAGCCAGCCCATCAGACCTGTAGGCCCGAGCCTACAAATTTTTGGTTTGATCACTCTACCTCTTGTAATAAATTATGCGTTGTTAGCTAGGGTGAGCTAATATAAAATTGCTTAAAAGCTTAAAGTGTTGGCGAGGTCAGTGCGTACAAGTAATGCGTGAAATTTTCAGGATATGTGGAAATGAAAGTCAGCCAGGCCTACAACTATAACTAGTCGAAAAGCCGGCTACGCCCCTGTAAATTTATATCAGTCCAATTTAGAATTTCCTCGATCCGCAGCTCTATTAAGTCCTACAGTGCTTCTGGCGCGGTGCTTCATAAATGTTAATTCAGGGCTTTCTAGTTTTCCAGTAACCAATCACAACCGGCTCTAAACTTCCGCGGGGGTTACCCCTCCCAATCTATCCAACTCAATACGGATTTTTTAATACTTGTGACTTTTCTTCAAACTGTGATCAAACAATCCTCTTGATTCCTGTTGTTAACACTATCAGCTTTTCTCTCCTGTCTGTGTAGTTCGAAGTTAATTAACGGTGTTCTAGAAAATTCCAGAAATTTTGCCCTTTTTTAAACGACTATAATAATTCTCGTCTAGGATGCATAGTAATCAGGGGTTTTTCCCGTGACGGCCACTATTCTTCTTAGTTAACTGGGGTTTTTTCCCAGTTTCGCTGCCATGCACATACCGCGGTACACAAAAGACTGACCTGTTTTTTATGAAATTATTTTACTCTTCATGCCGCGTTGGTAAGCACATTGAACAAGGATTGAAGCTGATTGAAGGTGCTTCTGAACCTCTTAATTTCTTTGTAAGTTCAAGATGCTGAGTTTTATACATTTTATTTTAATTTTTTACTATTATATATTGAACGGTGTTCATGCAGTTGTTCTTTCACAGGTTTAATCTACTCTTTGTTTCACGTTTTGAGTCTGAAGATCGAGGTCCCATGCAGTCTTTTACCCTAGGCCTGGCAAGAGTTTTAAAAATTAGTGTTGTCTTGAATTGTTCTCGGTTCTTTCTTTTCTGAATGAGTCATTTTTCTTCAGAAATAGTCGATCAAACGTTTTTATATTCCGACCTCAAATTAAAGTCAGCGATCATTCAAGATATACCCCTGCTGAAATCATTGCCAGTAGGTTAGCTTGCACAGGAGTCTGATGAATCGTTTACAAGAGACCAGGACTGACGGTATGAAATTATAAAGGGATTTTGCTCATGTGGTTAAGAGATGAAGCCCAGTTTCCTCTGTCATTTCAAAGACTGCTGGATATGAATTTTTAATTATCCGGATCTCCCATAACTCTTTTGAATCCGCCACGGTTACAACGTAATGAGAATCTCACAGAAATATGGTTGTATAGTAACAGGGACACCCAACTTATGTTTCCAACGTGAGATGATGCTTGCCTGTTTGGTTAATTTGGAGCTGCCCTAAGAACTATTTATCTGTTCAGATGTCTTGGGAACTTTGTTGCCTCTAATTAGTTTTAGGTGGCTTTTTCTATATTCGTGACGGTTATCACGGTCATCACCCGTTTTCGTCTCCTCCGAAACTGTGCCATTAGACAAATGAAACAGTTATCCAGAATTTTATAGCCCTTCCCTAGATCTCTAGGTTTAAAACTGAATCTCTTAATAATATTTGCTCCTTCTAACTGTTATTTTACAGGCCCCGGTTGTTCAAACAATGAAACAATGGATAGCGCTATCCACCGGATAAATCACTATATCCAGGGATAGCGTAATTGATTTTGATTTATCCGGTGGATAGCGCTATCCAACGTTTGAACAACCGGGGCCAGATCTAGAAAAAAGTCGTTGGGTACCCCTTATAATAAGTAAATTATATTTAACTTTAAAAATTAATTTTACTACTATGCAACTAATGTCTGACCTGTTTTGTTGTACCGGTAGATCCTACAAGTTTCCAGCAGCGGGTCAACAGGGACCCTTCCCCCAAATTAGGGGAAGGGTGTAACTACTATTAGCATAAAACATGATTGGTGAGTCGATTTATACAGACGAGCAGTTGAACTACAACAAGTTTTCAACCCTTGTCGTCGATGAATTCTCGAAAGCTCTACGCCAGACATTCAAACACATGTGGGACAATGTCGGACCGGGACCGATCTGGGATGACTCTGAAGTTGTTCGAAACTTGTTTCTGGCAATGGAGGGAAGCAACACCAGAGTTCCCACAAATAAGTCGTATAATAAGTGGGATTGCACCGCACTGTTTCAAGCCACAATCTACGCAAAAATCTTCTCTTCACCGGACTGCAAAGGTAACCTTAAAACACTCAGTGAGATGTACGTGAAGCCCCGTGGGTTCATGCCTGAAGGAAGTTTCCACACCTCTGTGTTAAGTCCAGTTGGAAACGACGCGGAAACGTTCGCCGTTGCGATTGATCAGTTGCGACTCCTTCGAAATTTCCTTTTTCATACCGTTAGTTCAAAGATGGATAAAACAACATTTGATCGGTACATTGAACTAGCTAAAGACGCGTTCAAAGCTCTTGGAGTGGCGACAAACTCGATTGATGCCGTTGCAAGTTTGGACGAATCCCATTTTCCTACTGAAGAAGTTGCTCGGTTAAAGCGCATTATCTGCCTCATGGCAGTTGGTACTGGAGTTTTATTTGATTAGGCCGATTTAGATGGCACGACTGCTTTTTTGGCGAGAGTCTGAATGGGGGGATGTGGGTGTTCTTAACAATCCGTTGAAAAATTCATTTACTCTCTCAGTCAGGTTGATTAACCTTTGTCAGTTGTTGGATCATTCCATACATATTCCTAATGGCATCCCCACAATGTCGGCTTGTTTTACACTTGATATTGATATTTTCTGTCAGTAATTGGCAATTTTTCCTCTTTTTTAGAAGGTCAGTCATATTTTCCGTGGTTTATCTTGGTTAACCAGCCTGCACCGCTAGCGGTCTATATTTGTCGATATATCTCTCTTAACCCCATTCAGACTGTCCAAATTCACCGGGCGGATCTTTCACTGCATTCTTGCCATGTGTATTGTCTAGAACAACTTCCCGATGGGGTTTACAATGAAGACCACATTGTTTTTTCAAAGAATTTTGAATAGACTGTTTCAGGTTTGTATTTAAAAATACACGCATGACAAATATTTCGAAACATTCAACTGACGGAAACAAACTTCAACTACACTTCAGTTTCATAGGAGGTATGTTCTTGGTCTAAAATATACCATGAGGGGCTATACATATAAGCCCCAGCCTTGTAATATTTGTTCTGAATAGGCCACTTCCGAGTTACAAAAACCCTCACTTTCAAAATGAGGCCAAGTGCACAACCTTTCTTGTGAAAATGAGTTTTATTTGCATGTAAATGAAAATCATCTCCATATCAAAGGCTGAGCACTTAACCTCGTTTGGGTACAGAGGCTCGGGGGAACTCGAAAATGGCCTATTGATTCCATCATAGCTTTCTAGCAAATTACCATGCTTGATACACTTAATATTGTGAAAGACCGTACGTTTTTAATTATTTGACGAGTCACTGCCGATCGCGTGAGTCAGCCTCACCTCACCTCTTCAGTGTTCATGCCCAATGATGCCAAATAGGCAATAATTTATCACAATGTATACATTAGATTCATTGAAAACCGCCTTGGTGAGAGGGCTCGCTGAATATAAGCAGTTGAGCCACTAAGTCGGCCCTTAAGCAACTGGTAGTATACCGATTAAGGTACGTACTGTCGTGAACCGGGGTCAGGAGCCCACATCGCTCCGGGTACTGTCTCCTCTGTTGTCAAAGATATCAAGAAGGAACTAATGATGATGATGATGGTAATGATGTTGATGATGATAATGATGACTGATGATGTTGATGACGACGAATATTTATCTATTTACTTCCAAGTCTTTCTACTACTGACGTTGCTTAAAACTATAAAAACATATCATATATCAATACAAAACGTAATGAGTAAAAGTACGCGGTTTGAAACCAGCATTTTGGTGCATTGTTAAAAGTAGAACAGAGTAGGATAGAAAAGGACAAAAGAGAATGCGAATGAGTAGAATGGACTAGAACTAGAAACTCAGCCTATAATATATCACGAGAGCAGTTAGAATGTTAAAACAATAAAAAGGGGCTGTCGAGACCTATATAAAAGACAATAGAAAAAATATATTTTACCGTTTAGCTTCTGTCCGTATCATCGGGATGTATCCACGGCGTAACGGGATAACAAGGTGTGCGCAAAGCGAGAGCTGCCTGTATTCTTTTTACAAGAGTCAATTTTGCCAGGGATTTTTTTCTACTTTTGCCAAGGATTTTAGCCCGGGGGGGTACTTTAGGAATTTCTGGGTGGGGATGTGCCGCTGGGACCCTGGAACCCTTGACCTATACCAGAGATAGTTCAGCTTAATTTTGCTGCCCTATACTAGAGTAAACTCCCAAAATCCCCCCTATCTTAGTTTAGCTGTTTCCCCAGTCTAGATAAAATCTTCAACCAACTGATCAGTTTCCTGAAAAATGATACCCTATTCTAGACCCAAACGCTCTGATTTATATACCCTATCCTAGAGTAAACTGCTTAAAAACCATACCCTTCACAGCGGCACATACCCATATAGCCCATATATGGCAGTACCCCCCCCCGGGGATTTTAGCCACTGTCCGTATCAGTACCGGGATGTATCCAGCGTAATAACAGGGTGTGCGAAAGGCGAGAGTGCCTGTGTTCTTATTACAATTGATTTAATTGGGCAGACCTTAAGCACCGAGTGAAAATGTTGATATGCCGACGGTACGTAAGTAACTTGGAGTTTTATTAAAAGTAGTTGTAGTTTTCAAGTGCTTTTGGTAAATAAAATCCTTAATCAAAAGATGTTGACCTTTTGTTGGCTATTCTGTACGTTTGTACAAGGGTGTAGATATCAAGCGGCGGCGGGTACATTTATCGACTTTGGAGTGTTCGTTTGCCGCAGCTTAATAGGAAGGCTATTCCAAAGAACTAGCACAGAAACGCTCACTGCGCAGGCCACTACATGCAAGAACGTTCTAGCCTCCCACGCAGACGTGCTTGGTTATCGTCATGCGTTCCTGCCCCACCAGAGAGGATTGCGTGACGAGCCAAAAAAACGTATGTGTGGGAGGCTAAGAACGTTCATATTCATATGAAACCTTTCGCAAAATTTTATCAGAGCCGTAATTCCTCAAAGCAAAACATTTTGTTTAATCAGCTTTACTGGCCACAGTCCTCCCCAATGAGGTTGGGTGCGAAAGGGACTCATAGACCCATGGAAGGTGTCCCTCTCTACCGCCCACGAACCATGACCGATAGATACTACGTGTGGACACTACCAGGGGCTTTCAAGTCCTCAGTAGTTTTACACCTAACCAGAGTTACATTAGAGAAGTCATGTTGTCAGAAAGTTTTTCGTCTTGTAAAATTGTACAATGTTTAATATATGTTTTTAATATGTGAAACAAAGGCAGGTTTGCATTCTACTTAGGGTGCGTTCGATATTGATTATGTTCCGTATTAAGAATACATGATGCCTGGGATAAATTAAACTATAGAAAAATCACGTTTTCGCTTTCATAGGGCTGTAAATTAATCTGGTGGAAATTAATAAGATAAATGTAGTTTTCCAGTGGTCCGAAAAATTTGCGGTCGAAGAGATTTAATACAAATTTCTGACCAATCGAACGCACCCTTAGTCACTCTAAGACCCTGGGTGTTGTCAGTTCGGGAATTGAACCCGGGTTTATCGTTCTGATGCTTAACCAACCCTAAGGGGGGAAAGATCAATTTTAAGCTCGCTGTTCGATCACTGACTTTGCATCTAAGAACAAACGCAGAGTCAACAGTGAACTCAAAATCCTTATACATGATTCGCGCTAAACTTTTATTTTTTAGCCTGTTAGGATCGAAGACAAACCGCTGTTAAGGTACTTCAGAGTTTATTTAGAACTGTTCAAAACTATTCGCGTTCCTTCTTGCTATAAGAAATACATTATTAATCTATAAATTACCCTTTACATTTGTTAAAAAATTACACAGTCATCAAAGGTCTATGAACTACAAAAAAGTGGATGAAAATGATAAGAAAACAACAACAACCATGATGATGATAATAATAATAATAATAATAACAATGATAATGATAATAATCAGAAGCTTTTTACCCAGAATGAGCATCTTCATTGCTAAAGCGTTTTTTATTTAACAAGTTCATTCTTTTAGATTAGTTTTCACCCGAAAATACGGCAACTACTGGTCTGAAAGTTTGTACAGTAGTATCAATAAGAAAAGAAAACATAACGTTAATCATATATTCTTGAGTATCACGCACGTATGTTCGCTCATTTGAAAAATTCACGTCTTGTCTGCTTTAACGAGCTTTTCCGTTGCCAAAAACTGCTTAAAGTCTATCTTACTCAAAAAGCTTTGGAAAAAAAAAAGAGGAACGAGACTCACCCAATCCCTTTTCTTTAATCGAGTTGTTTTGCCAAATTGTTCCCTGGGATAAGAACTCGACTGATTTTTAGAGAAAAAAAAGGCGGGTGGATGTTTTATGATTTTTCTTGTTTGCCATCAAGCAATTGCATGTCGTTCATAGATATTAGAGAGTATATTTTCTGTGTTGGTAACTAGTGTTTCTTCGCACAGTTGAAACCCAGGCTTGCAACCAGGAGCTGAGGTGAACAGTAATTCGCGTTCCATGCACTTGATTGCGAGGGCCAAATATTTATCTCTTGTGCTTGCCATGGGCCTGCTCTTATAAAGCCGTTATTCACTAATGTACAAAACCAAATAAGTTCCCATGAGAAGACCAAATGAAGAGAGAATGTGCCACAAATCGTGGTAGTCAAAAAAACCCACTAATATGCAGTCGTGGTTCAGATCACGTGATAATCCAGGAGACTTTGTCTTATCACTCGTCGCCTTAGCACTGAAAATCCAGACTGCAGTTCCGAAAACCCCTAGCGTGACTAGCACATACAATCCTTGGAAAACAAGATAGGCTATTTTCTGCATGCTCCAATGGGTTTTATCGCTTTTCCAGAATTTAATCCCAACTTGGCCAAAAATGGCAAGCAAGGATGTTATGATACAGCTAAACAAAAAGATTTCAGGGAAATTTTTTTCGAACTCTAGCGGAAGAGCGATAGCAACCAGCATAAAGACTAGGATGAAAAAGGCAGCCTTGGTTAAAGCATCGCACTTTCTCAAGTCGCTCAAGCTCGATACGTCGTAAAACAGCTTTCTGGCCGCCCACAAAAAGATAAGAAGTAAATATATCACCAGAAAAATTATGAACAAAATTTCCATGGCCGAGCTTAGACTGTCTTCGTAATAGAGTGACCCTAAATAATTAAACACATATAAAGGAACTATAAAATAAAGAAAATAACTAGTTGCCTCGACAGGCATTTTCATCTCCCCATCAGCTGTACACGCCTTAAAGCTAAGGCCATTGTACAATGACAGAACAATTAAACCCGCAATGACAAACATAAAAGCTGTATCGAACTGAAAAGTCAACTTTGTAGGGCAAAAATGATACAGCGTTGAAAAGCAACCTTCAAATATTAGTGCCCACGCAAAGGAATAACCGAGAGAAAAATTGAATTTTCTTTTGTGGGCTTTCGCGTGCAGCAAGGTGGCTTCATCAGGGTTGGTTCGACATTGAGGGACGGACATTTTTGCCAGATGAACCTCGATGTACGGACATTTCAAACAGTGGTCGGGAAGTTCAACTTGGCCTTCCGGTAATCGTGTTCGTGTTTTCGCGTTACGCGCGTGTCTTTTACACCAGGCTAATAACTCGGCTTCCATTACCCACACAGACCACGCTAAAATTAAGCCGTGGATCATGTACGCAAGATTACTAATCATCAGATTAAATGGAATGTCATAGCCACTGACTCTATAGCAAAAGTCATTGTAAAAACACATATCGCGGTCGCCATCATCAATCATCGATTTCCAGTCTTCAAAGACAAATTGGAAAGCCCCAACCATTAGAACGAATCCAACGATGCAGGTGATGTAGGAAAAGGTCTTGGGACCGCGGACGAACCAGTGTCCAAACAAAACTTCCTTCATAGCAACGAATAGTTCTGTCCATTTTAGTGGTTGTCTGTAGGGAGTTCCACGTATCAGTGGTGTTAATTCATTGGCTCCTTCGTTTCTTTTCCAACAACTAGAAAACAGGCTTCTTAGATTATTTTTAAAGGTCGACGATGCAATGGAGGACGACGAATAACTTGAGCCGCTTTCGACAGGACTATCATCTTGTACAAGAATATAGGGGTCTCGAAAACACAACAACGCCCACAGGGAGACGAAGATTCCCCCGAAGAGAGATAAACTTATCAGGAAATAAAATGGCTTACCATAATCATAGTCGAAGGAGCTTTTTAGTGTTAATGCTACATTCTTCAGTTTAGATGTATCGTTGCGCTTAAGAGCGACTCCAATAAACCACATGTCTCCCGAGTCTTCAAGCCGAGGACTTGATGCTTTTGATAAAGTGATTCGCCCCTTTTTGGCAAATGTGAGCCGTATTGATGTTTTGTCGTAATCCAGATGCCTTATGTTATTTACTACGCTATCACAGTTGTGAGACACTTTTAGGTAAGCCGAGGTATCGGTGTTCGACTCTACAGTAACATCGAGTTGTCGTTTGGAAATTCCGGGTGTTGGCTGAAACTGGAACACCGTTGACGTTCCCTTGGCTTCGAAAGTCTCCACTTGGTTCAATTTTATCGTCGTCACGTTGTCAGATATTTCGGCTGAATATTTCAGGTTTGGTGTTCCCGTGAAAAGAACGAGATACTTACGGCTGGATTTCTGTGGACAGGCAGTCAATGTGCTTCCAGATCCGTTTACAGGTACATACAGATGACCTAAAGAGGAATCTGTTGCTCCAAACACGGATACACGAAGGGATCCTGTTTTTAACAAAATAATTAAACTAATTAATAATTAACCAAAAAATCATAAATAAATAAATCCGCACGACGAGAAAAGGCAAAAAAAAACAAAAAAAAAAACAGCATAGCCAGATAGACACTTCTCGCGAGGTAGTTATTTCTTTGAGATGTCCGAAATTTATTCGATTAGCATATATTTTTTGTCGTTTCACGAACCAAACGCGAGTCCGAGTGAAACACCAGCCAAGAAGCCAAACACAAGTCAGCCTCCATTAAAGCCCTAATATTTCCCCATTTCTGAGATTTATGGCCACAGAAAAGCAATTCTATAGAGACGTCGTTCCTCGGGAAAGGTTTCGTCTGCCTCGTACCCAGTTGCTCGCGATCACTTTTTGAGGGACATTTGAGTTAATTATTAAGTGAAGCGGGGACAAAGGGAATCACTCCCCGCACGCGCTCCCCGCACGCGCTCCCCGCACGCGCTCTACACTCGTTCCCATCATCCCCCTCTCGCGCTTCTCGCTTGTCTCCAGGTCTCGCGTGTAGTTTCTCGCCGTTCCCCACTGAGCCTTGGGAAAGCGCAAAGCCTTCTCGGGCTGCCGCCCTCGTTTCGCGCGTCTCGCGGCTTCGCCGCTCCCGCGCGCGTGCATTGCTCTCACTAAATCTGAAGAAAAATAGAGACTGCTCGCAGTCTATTTCCCCCTTAAAAGGGAGGAGTGTTGCGGGACGAGACGAAAACGGCTGCGAGGTCACTGAAGCAAACTCATGTCACGCGAACCCCGAATTGTCGCGTGTCACACTGTACTTTAACACTGACAGTGAAAGCGAAAGTTTTCCGGATTACTCAGCACAAAAATCATCCAGACGTCTCTCTTTAAAGACGCCATACTTAAAATCAATAGATAATGGTAATCAAATCAAACAGAATATGAGTGGTGGTGGCAACGTTGGTATCAACAAGTTTATCATGCCCGGGGTTATAAATAGATGTGAATAAATCAGTACATTATCCGAACGTTAACTTTCCAATCAACCATGCAAGGAAACAGTGATTAAGCCGATACAATATAAGGTATACAAAGGCTATACTAAACAGAGCAAAGCAAAGGTGTCGCCTGATTAGCAAGCGTTTTCACTCAAGTGTAAAAATGCGCCTTAACTCGCGCGGAAACGCAAGCAGTTGCGTTCGCTTGTGATTCTTTCCGCGTTCTGAAAATCTTTGATTCTCGTGACACAAAGGTTAATTTCAAACATCATAACTATCGCCTTTATTGAGAAAAATAGAGACTTACCAGATATTTCACCGAGGGCGTTCGCCTTGACTCGCAGAAAACTGTCACTGCGGGCTGCTGTTACAATGCACGAATGAGAGCTGGCTCTCGAAGCAGGAAGCTGCTGAGAAAGTAGAATCGATGACGAGGAGGAGGATAGATTTCGTTTGACCAGTCCTGTCCCATCGAAATTGCATTCGTGAACTAGGCCTACACTTAATAAAGGCCAAACCAAGCAGAGAAGCTGCCAAAAAGCAGAGCGAAACATCCTAAACAAAGAAACTGCATGAAACAAGTTCAATTTATATATTGTGTAACAAAATTCCCAGTCATCATGTGACCACATAAAAATAAGGCACTACGTCAGCGTTTCAATTTTCTTTCCGTTTTTCTGGGAACCGTCAGCAAATTCGTGAGCTTTTGGTGTTTTATTGGCACTTCTCATTTTCCACGTATGAAGTAAGTTACTATTAACGCATATCAATATGTTAGAAGACACGTGCAGACATTAGTGTAGTCATGATGTTTGAGTGTTTCGATATGAGGTAATCATTTATAGACAGTCTTTATAAAAAAAAACCTCTACAGCACTCCAGTATTTTGCATAGCACCATGCATTTGTTCGTGAGTACTTCACGAGATTAAAGCGGACTTTTTGTTTGTGGATACCTAGCCTGGTAGTGAACGAATCTAAAAAGCAGCGCTTGTCATAAGTGTCACGCACATCAGTAGGGTAACTGAAAAAGCTTTCAGCCAAACACTTGTCACTTTCGCATGACTCTGACGTAGGAATTTGTTATTTATAATTTTTTTTTCTACCAGTTTGAAAAGGAAATTCGATTTTTTAAAAAAGTGCCTGAGCAACCGCTTATTCAAAATTTTAGCTGACAAGCCTGAACTGGGGGGTGAATTTGCATTCAATGAAACAGGAGCACCCACAAACACTTTTCAGGCTACCCAGGCCAGAGTACTTTTAGATCTCTAGAAATGTATTCTAAGTGGTGCTAAAAAAATTATCTCTGTTCGGTCATCAGGGCAACTTGAGTCTTTTCGAACTATTACAAGGGCTTCAGTATTATTTTCCCGAAAATTTTAGCTGTAATTTACTTTACAAAAGTAATAATTTTTCTGATTCGTCTCTGCACCCCATTTTCGATTCCGAAAATTTTAGGTTTCCATTCTCTACGAAAAATAGCTTAACCTGGGTAGTGAAATGGGAAAAATTAAACTTCAGAAATTCTGAAAATCGCAGGGAATTTATTAGATAAGCTTCGAAATTATGCATGAATGGAACGGTCATTTACTGAAATTTTTAGCCTTCCTCAAGCTATAGAAAATTCTAGGTAATTTTTGCTTCTCCGAACCTAGCGACGGGTGGTAGCCTTTACACAGCACTCGTGTCTTGCTGTGGCTTTGTCAGCCGAAGTGATCAAAGTCAAAACTAGTGAATTCAGCAACAATTCATTACTTTAATACCGCAAAGGAATTCACAGGGAGCAGAGGATTGTAGGTAACTTGAGAGCCCGCTCTTGCTACAGCTGTAGCGCTCGTTCTGTTTCGAAAATATTAGAGATCCAGACCTTCTGATTGAATGCGACTACGAGGGCGAGTAAAGTTTTTTTTCGCGTATTCCCCGGCTCAAAAAATAGACAACCCCAGAAAGCTTTATGTCAGTCCTTTTCATTAGAAACGTTAACACGGTTAATTTCAATGAAGGAGAGGGTTACGCCCTCTCCCATTCACAAAATAAAACTTCGAACATAAATGGATAATTTGAATAAACTGAATAAAGTAAGTGAGTTGAATGGATTAAGTGAACTGAATTAACTGAATGAATTGAATGAACTGAATCGATTAAATTGAATGAACTGATCTATAGATTGAATTCAGTGAATTCAATGAATTCAATGAACTGAACTAAATGAATTGAATGAATAGAATAGACTGAATGGATTAAGTAAGAGAATTAGACAAATTAAATGAACGAAATGAAGTGAATGAATAGAATGAATTGTTTGAGTAGAATGAATGAATAGAGCAAATTGAATGAACTGAATAAATGAACAGGAATGAATTGAATTGAACGAACTGAAATGAATAGAATGAATTGAATAAATTGAGGGAATTGAATGAAGTGAGCGATTTCAATGAATTCAATTGAACTGACTGAGCTCAATGAATTAATTGAGTGAATTGAATGAACTACATGAACTGAACGAATCGCGAGAATTGAATGAATTGAATCTGATTGAGATCCTTTGGGTGAAGTGAATCAGAATGAACTGAATGAAGTGTGTAACAGAGATGTTTATGGTACGATGGTTTTACGATTCCGCCCAACCATCCGGATAGTGCCGCAAATTTATAGGCAAAAACACAATGGAATACTTACCAACCAATGAGAAAGAGGTTGACGTCATGGATTAACCAATTTTGGAGAGCTTACGTATTGACCATTTATCGATTCAACTTAAGTTTATAAAACAAAACAAAAAGAAACAAAACAAAGTTCGATTACATTAACAACCAAAACATAATTGTTATTTCGTGGTTAAGCGCAGTTATTTGAAGGAGTTAAAAAGGTGTGTGATTTAAGGATCATCAAGTTGCAACCGTAATCCAATTTTTTTCCTTCGAAGGAAAGATTAGTACAAACCTTAATATACTGAGCGCAAACCACTGTATTGAAGAAAACTTCACCGTACGGCTTACGGTGTCGCATCGACTATCATTCACACAACAACATTTTTGTATTTGAACAAATTACCAGGAGCCGATTCCCGGCTCCCGAAATACCTAGTGAGTTGTTTACCCGTACATAGCGTGGGTGCTCTCAATGGTTTGAAGATCAACTCTGACATAAACACATGCAGCATAAACCTTCATCTTCTAAGACTTAAGTTTATATTTCTTTGAAAGTAGTGTATTTATGCTAATGACAGTTTGGGAGCCCGAGGTTTTCAAAAGATCGGAAAAAGAAACAATTGGTCTTTTGTTTAAAGCAAACATAGAAGCGCATGCATTTACGATAACCTTGGATTTAGGAGAAGCCTGAGTAAGAAATAGGAAAAAAACGCTGTATCAGACCCAATGAAACCTACCCAGTGGTTCAATTCGGTCTAAAAATAAATAAATAAATAAAACTAATAAATAAATACTTAATTATCCACTCCCCTGATGGGGCTTTTCAGGGATAATGAAACAAATAACTTAAATGAAACATAATATGGTTAAGAATCCCAACTGGTTAAACTACGAGTAGCCTCATTTCTCCCCATGCACGATCAGGGATAGTCAGGAAGCCTATAACCCGGAGCGTCTAACTTCCATACTGCGCCTATGCAACGGCGTTTTCACAAGTAGGTCTATTTTTGCTTTCGAAAAGCCAATCACTAGCAATTGCGTCATCAATGATGCTCCTGGGATAGTAGAGAGCGCGCGTGAAAATCACCCCCGCGAGAAAAGGTGTGACTTTCACGCGCGCTCGCGTTTCTCTTACTCTACTATCCCTGAGGAAAAATGAGGGACTACTCGTAGTCTAGCAACTGGTAGGAGGCGAACCAGTTGCTTTTTACAAGCTTCAGGGCGGTACTTGAACTCGGGGCCTCGGATTACAAGTCCAGGGCCGGGTTGTTCAAAGCTGGGTTAAGATAACCCAGGGTTAGTGCCGGAGATTTGAATTCAGATTTGAAAGCTTAAAAAGCATTTCAGTTTTAATTCTTTTTGTCTACAAGTTGATGATGGCAAGCTCAGTAAATAAACAGAGAAAATTACCCGAGAAAATGCTTTTGAACACAAGGAAAAGAAATCAGGGTTAAATTTAACCCCGGGTTAAGCGCGAATCGGCCTTCGAACAACTGGGCCCAGCCCTTTAACCGCTCAGCCACGCTACCTCCATTTTGGTCAACCCAGTCATAATTTAGCCTCCCCGACTGGCGAATAGCTTGTTTCTACTCCGCTAATCTTTGCTTCCCCGGTCACTTTCTATTGTGACTCCTATAAAAACCATGCAGTGTATTTTGTTATATTATATTTGTTAATAAGAATAAAAAATAAAGAACATTGTTACCATTGACAAAAAAAATTGGAGGGTGCCGACGGTGATCGAGCTCGCTTAAAAAAAGTATAAATCTTTCTGTTCACTCAGTCGCAAGAGCACTAAATACCAAATTTTAAAATTAAAGCTGTCAGGAGTAAAACATTAAGCTGATCCTTAGGGCAGAAAGAGTCAAAGAAAATTGAAAGAAAAGAAAAAAAAAAAACGAGAAATGGAGGTATTGAATAAATCGGAATTGACCCTCACTGGTTTGTCGATGTGGTTTTGTCCTCACAAGTGTTTCTGATACAGCGTAAAAGGTTTCACAAAGGTCAGAAAGGTTTCATACCGGTAAAGATGTGAGGCCTGCCACCCCTTTATTAAGCTTTTATGGGACTATACAAATTCAAAAAACCCACTGGGAAATAAACCAACCAGGTGACGTTTACTCCGAGAACCCGGTGAAGAGACAGATTCCACTGGGTCCGTTACAGACCGGTGTTCAGGAGGTAAGACACATGCAACAACACCAACAACACACACAACACACAATACTTTAAGGTTACAGTTATTCCTAAACAGGCTGAAAACATTTTAGCCAAAATAGGAGTTTGACTTGGGATTTCAAATTTTATCACCTATCCTTAGTTTATTTGAACACGATAAAACTTAAAATATAATGCCGTTTGGGGTCGTGCAAGGGACAGTTTATTCATTCAGTTTTGGTAGTCAACAAAAGTTCATAAATAAGAACATCATATGTACTGAGCCTAACTTGCCAATAACTACCCCGATATATAAAAACGGGTTTTTACTGTATGCGCGGTCAGACATGACGGTAAAAGCAAGGAGAACCTGAGCACTGCTTGATCTGCAGCAGAACTGCATTTCAAATTTAGTGTGGACAGGACTCCTGGACCCCTGTGGCTCACTTTTAATAAATAAGTCTTTCTGTCTGAGTTGTACTGGAAAATTAAAAAAGGTCGGAGAATCATCTTGTCAAGTGAACCTCTCTATAGGTATTTCCGACGAAATCGAAGTCGCGGTGATCGCTTTTGATGAAAACAAGACGATCTTAAGTTTCAAGTTTATTTCCATTTTAATCACTGGTACATGTTATCAAACTAATTATTATTAAGAAATAGAGGAGGACTACAGAAACCCTTGCAGGCTTTTACAGGGTAGTCCCCCTTTAAATTACCTTAATATATTTCTTTAATATATTTGGTATCAGGGATTATCAAAAATTACTTGTATTACACTATTTGAAATAAGCATACAAAAATAGCAACCTAGAACTAAGCCTTGATTACAATAGTTATTCTGATAATAAAAACTGTTTGATCTTTTTCCTAAATATATTTATTAATTGAAACAGACTGTTTTATTTTACCTGGGATAGTATTCCATATGCCAATTGCTTTATTTCTAGTCGAATAAACACCTAAATTTGTCCTCTTAAACTTTTTGTGTAGATTTTTTTTCTTGTATAGTCGTTTATGCCGTTCAGTATTTTCTGTACAAAAATCATTAAAATACACTGGAAGAGATTTTGTTCTAAGTTCATAAGAGAATGTATCTACAAGAAAATCATTAATTTGATAGATGTACTATACGTGTCAATGCCTGTTTTGCAGTTTTTAACAATTTTTCTAGTCTTGAACGGATAGTTAAGTTGTTTCCCCAAACTATGTTACCATAATGGAGATATGGATAAATCAAGCTATTAAACAAAGTGGCTGATCGACAAAGAAGCGAATTCTACAGTGTTTTCCCATAATTTTAAAGATTTTTGTTACAATATAATCAATACTGATGACTTATGATATGATGTTAAATGCTGATCGATTATTATGCCAATAAATTTTGTCTTATCTACTTTTTGAATTTCCTGATTGCTTAATTTAATAGTCATATTTGTTATTAGAGGTACAAGTAACAATCGCATTGCTGTTCCGATCAATTTTTCTAAAGTTTGACAACGTATGTAAGCAGAGGACCCGTAAGTCGTGCGATCTGCCAAATTAAAAGAGTGCTGTACGAGAGAGTTTTTGTTTTCAGTTGTTTTGTCATTTCTCGTTTCTATCGTCGTCGTCGTGGTTGATCAAGCTCTCCAGTATCATTATCACGCAAAACAATTCTTGATATGCGACGATTTCTTTAAAACCGACGATTTGATGGAAAAACGTGTGACGAAAACGACGACCGCTGCAGCCAACTTTACAAAGGATCACTTGTGAACTCATTGGGTCAAAGACGCGACACGAAACCGAAACTTTTGCAGGGGGATTGCAACAGCCGTCATTCTTTAGTTATATATTCATTTTTATTTGAATTCAAATTCATAGGTTAACTTCCTTCCAGTCTTCCCGACTGTTAAATCAGCCTATCTTCTTGTGTTTCTATATTTCCACTTATAGCTGATTAGATCTTTTATTAGGATTCGGTCCTTCTTTATTGTAACAGTCAGTCCTTGCTTCCAAAATTGAATCAGAAAACCCAGCCGACAGAGGCTGAGAGACTCTTGAGACGAAAGAGCAAAATTATCTTTTTAAATCAAATAAATAAATAACAGCAGGAAGGAGCGAATTTAGCAATGTTAGTCCGACATTCCTGCTTCTTACTTAGACATGCTTAGAACTTTACTTGCCCGCATGGGAAAGGAGCTCAAAAAAGAATGGACGCTATCTCATTTCGCGTTCTCGCGCGTCTGCCACGCAGGTTGATTACACTGTCACTTGTCTAGTTAATTTTTTACTTATCTTAGGGACAAGAAAGGTGATGATAAAAAAAACAAGTCAATTCAAGCTGAGTTAGTGATAGATCGCGTCAAGTTTCACTAGAGAATAATAGAAGGAGTGGTTAATTGGTATTTTGTTTATTTGAGTTGCACATTCCCCATTGGTTGATAATTATAATCAAATAGTCAATATAAATGGCTTATCTGTTTGCTCTCTCAAGTAAACTTGACAATTGATATAATCAAGATATCCCCTTTCTTCTACAAAGTTCACCACACAAGAAACTCTAAGACAATGGATACGCTAAGGAACATTCGCTTGCTATTTTACGTTTGGGTTGCTCTTCTACTTCACGAATCTACTGCAGAGACATTCATTGACGAGGAAGCCTCATTTCTCCAATGTAAAAAGTGGGACATGTCCGTAAATCGAGCGCTAAGATTTCGGTTTAAGACTTTTCTGTCCAACGCGCTTCTTCTGTACATGGATGACCAAGGAAAGACAAATTTTTTGCGCGTTGAATTGAGCTATGGAAAGCTCTTGTTAACCGTTAAACACGGACCGAGATTTAAAGCAATGTCGGTGGACGTCGGGGAAAATTTGAACGATTTACTGTGGCATCAAGTGCTGTTAGAGAGAAGCAAAGGGAAGATGACAGTCACACTGGATCGCAGTGAGAGCAGCTTTATTAGCAGTCGCGAAAAGACAAGCTTTACGATTATAAGCCCGATATATTTTGGCGGACTGCCGCCCGGACTGAACAGCGTAACTGAGCCATCGGTTAAACTTTTGAACAGATTTGTAGGATGTGTTATGTATATGGAGATGCTTGAGGACACGGCTGGGCAAGAGAAAATAACCAAGGCGGTCGTGGAGAACTCGAACAAAGTAGCTGCCGGATGCACTAACATGTGCCATGAAAATAACAGATGCCAAAACAACGGCAGATGTTTGAACAAATTCACCGCAACTGCTTGCGATTGCACGGCTACAGGATTCAGAGGGAGAACTTGCGATGAAGGTATCTAGTCTCAATCCCTAATCTACACAATATTTATCAATACAATAAGACAATAAGCACCCAATTACAAACATACTACAGCCTCGTCAAGTTCGTCGATAAGACGAACCAAATAACAAAGTCCACGATATAACGAAAGATTTTCTTTACCCCAGTAATAGTAAAATATATCAAAATTAACCTCGATATAACGCTAGCGAACATACGCATTTTGCCAGTCCCTTGGCCGTAACGTTATATCGAGGTTTCACTCGCCTTCAGCAGTAACAAGAAACCCCTGGGATAACAACTGCGAACAGTGTTGCGTTTCCTTCGGTTGTTTCTTAGGGCTGTCCTGCTTTGTGATTTAGCTTGAGAATACAGCCACCTTTCATCGCTTCCCGTCTTTAACTATTCGTCATGGTGAAATCACAAAATAAGAATCAATTATCACTTTCCAGTTTCATTAGTCGATGGTTTTCAACGTTAACTGAAGCTTTCGTATGCATTGAACTTAAACGTACTAATTATCTCAACTGAACGATCTATAGTCGATCTACGGAAGAAACATTATGATGTACTATGGTTGCGCCCAGATCGCGTTTCAGTATTATTTCATAAGCTATAACTGCATGTAAAGACTCTTGCATAACCACTAAATAACCTCGACATTTTTAAAAGGGAGAATTTTCACCTCGACCGTATTTCCGGAACAACTCCTTCAGCCATTAATCGTGGCGCATGACGCGACGATACAATTCAGATGCATGAAGCTTTGACATTGCTACTTAGCAATGACAGCTTTAATTTTGGACAAAGTAAAAAAATTATAAAAGAAAAACTGAAAGATAAAAACTGACAAATATTATAACATGTGTGACGAGAGAATAGTGACTTGTGATGTTTATTCGACCTCACAAGCTGCGAATTATCAGTGCAAAGTTCGATTTTCGGATGTTCACCGCTAACTTACCAACCAGATTATATCTTTTTGAGATGGGAAATTCAGTTTACTTCCTCACTAGATACATTCTAGTATGATAGAGAGCTGGCCGGAAGCCATGATAATACAAATTAATTTGTTTCCACGCTACAATAGAAACAGACGATTAGAAAATCACGCCACCCTAATAGCTTCCACGTGTTATTTTGATACCTCTAAAAAATTCATCACTTCAACACAGAGTCGTTCATAAGCCCCCCAAAATTTGATTATCTGTTTTACATTGCTAAGTCAAACCCTCAACGTTGTGCAGTTGATTTTTAAAAGTACTACCGTAAGATAAAACGCTGAAACTTCTGAAAACGGTAGTAACAAGTCAAGAGTCAAGAGAAGATCGAGTAAATGCGGTAAAACTAAAAGGCTGCTTGATGAAAACTCTCCCGGTCATCTTGTCTCATTTATTTGTTTTTCTTTTTTTTTAACACTAAGACAGACAGCCCTGGCAGCTTCAAGACAAGTCGTGGCTTTGTTAGGCTTAGTTCAACAACGTAAATCCAGCGGAGTTTGTCCCAAGCGAACTCCAGTTGAAAAAAGTCAGTGGAAGCAGGGTTGTAAAGAGTCTACACATAAACCACGGTCACATAAAAATACTCTAGAAAAAATGCACTGTATGTATCGATCAGTAGGAAGCGATATTAGGCGATATTGAGTTATCCTTTCAGCGCAGTCTATGCTTCACTATTCAAACGTATTTGTCTGTCTTTTTGAAACTCAATTTACCGATACAATATAAAAATTAAATTATATATAAATAATGATTACAAAAGCTCATATTCTTTGCCCTATAAATAAATAAAACATGCAAAACTTTCTCTATAAAGCTGGCCCCTTAAAAAGAATTCCTTTTTTTTTTGGCTTAAAAAAATGTCAATAAATTTCTCCTTTGGTACTAGTCGATATATTAGGCTGATTAAAAGTGTCGGCGTTATTGCCGTATAAATGTTAACCCTGCAATTCATACAGCTTATTTGCACTTTTTAAATTATTGTCATCCGGTAGGATAATCAATACGAGATCCAAAAACACTTAGAAGAACCGTCTGAGGTTTGCTCAGCGTTATATATGGTTCCCCACATTCAAAGTAATTATATTCATCGTTGACAGAGTGGAGATTCTTCTGTTGGGACAACATATAACCGTGATCGGGCTACAACCTTATTGCAAGAACCATACGTACTCAATGAAGTTATAATCATTCTTGGATATATTGTAGCTGTCTTGTCGTGCTGAAATAATTGCCTTCGGCTTTTGCTTCACTGTTCGGTCAAAAACCTCGCCTGAATACTTTTAAAGCAAAGCGAAATTCGGCACGCGGAAAACGAAACACGTGGGAATTAGGAAAGTTGATCCGGGTTAAGAAGCTCTCATTATGCAGAGTAGGGGATCTGGGTTGATTATTGAACTGATTATCAACTACGGTTTTGTTAAGTTTCAGGTGAAATTACGCTGTACATAGTGTACTTTCAAAACCCTGAAATACCGACCGGCTGTGTTAATTGATCGCCTCAAAGAACTTATACCAAAGGCTTCCGATCCCACTTTTTACCTGAGATCGCTAGTTTGGCATGCAACATTCCCGTTATCCTCTGCATCACTTAATGTCTTTTAATTTTCTTCCATTCGCAGCACTTCCTGCTCTGGGTCTTGAACAATCAGATTATGTGATATACAACCGTTCCAACAAAGCCATTTCAACGCAGCTGGATAAGATCATTTTCAGATTCAAAACAGCCAAACGGAATGGTCTGCTCTTAGAGTGCGGCAACGGTCGAGACTATTTTCTCATCGAACTTTATCGTGGTTTTATTTTGTTACGCTGGAATCTTGGATTTGGTGAGTTAAACGTGCACGTGCGTGAAAAAGCGTGCGATGATAACGAATGGCATTCTGTTCGCGTTACAAGGAACCAGAACCAGCTTACTTTGATTCTTGATGGAGATCTAAAGATCTCACGACGTTTTCCTGGGAAATTTATTTCGTTTGACCTAAGAAACGGGGAAGGGGATATCTTTATTGGCGGCATGCCCACAAGTCATTTCCTTTCGAGCAGTCGTTCGTCGGGAATAAACTTTGAAGGCTGTTTGCAAGAGATCAACTTTAACGGCGTAGATATTGTTCAAGGAGTTGTTAATGGAGAAGAAGTCTACACACGGCATGGACGGCCAAGATCGACTTGTGAACGAGACCCGGAGCCAACAACGCTGAAAGTCACCACAGTAGAATCTACAACAGCTATAAGTAGCCGTCCCACTTCACAAAAACCAGCAGCAACCACGTATGTTTCCACCCACGGCGGTTCACGAATCCCCACGTCACATGCGGGAAATTCCGAGATACCGTGCTCGGATGACGAAGATGATTGTGATTCCGATACCTTAGGATCGGGTGACAGGGCAGAGGTTTCGGGCGAAAATCGTCAGTCGTCAGGCGATAACACGAAAGAGACCAATGTAACTGGCCCAAATTTAGTAACCAACAACAGCGTCAAAAAGCCTGTTAAAATTTTGCCAACAAAGACTTCCTCGGTAAATTCCAAGACTGTTCTCGTCGGAGAACCCGATGTCAATACCGGAATAAATTGCATTGAAGACGACGAGGACATGTGTGACGACGTTGGTGAATCTGGTCAGGGGTCTGCTAACACGGGCTCTGCCGGAAGTGCGTCACTAACTACTACTCTCGCAGCAGTCCCCACTAGTAGCAATCACACAAAGGGAGTTGTGCGTGCGATTGTGAAGAAGGACAGCACTAGAAAATGGGCGTTGATCGCGGGCATCATTGTGGTTGGTACCCTTCTTGTCGCATTTTGTATCTTTGCCATTTGGTGGCTATGTAAACACAAGAAAGATCCAAACCGGAACGGAACGCACAACGGCAGCAGAGAGAGATGTTTGCAAGCAGAAATGACAGACGTTTGAAAACATTTTCACCTCAGCGGGAAGTCAGATTCTGGTTTGTACTGCGGATTCTTTGTCGATAAGACGTTGATATTATTTATGCATCGCGAACACGTTAAAAAACAAATGAACATACAAAAACAAAAACAGAAACAAAAAAACTGCATACATAAACGATCGATACAGGTGGTAGCGGAGAAACGGGAAAATCGCCCAACCTCTCTCCAGGTAGGAAAGAAACCTGGGAACGAGGTTGAAAGTCGCCTTATGTATTTGTACCATTGTTATAAAACATCAGCGTCAATCATACAACAAAGAATGGATATTATCTAATAATTTGTCTTTATCTTTCATGGTTTCATTATTTTCCCGACAACCAGCAATTAAATAGGGTATATACTCATAGATTAATTTCCAAAGTTATTATAATGTATATGCAAAATTTGCAAAAATTGATAACGTTAATCTACACCGAGTCACTGGTGATAGTATAACTGGGATAAAGAATCTCATTTTTTGGATTTTACAATACCAATTACTCAGCGTGCAGTTACGTAAGCTCTGGTCCCTCTGACGTTGCTTGTGTTGCTTAGCAACCGTAAGAGACTGCTGCTTACCATACTGGACTGATTAACTTGTTATATCACAACCTAAATGAGCTGTTTAAGCTTTGTTGCGTTATTGAAAAAACGTTTATATTAAATTTGTAGGTAATGCAGCGATGACTGTATTGCGTAGCGTAAGCTACATTAGCGAGATTAAGAGTCACGTTTACGTCAAACGGCAAAGGTGAATTTGTAACACTTGACAAAGTTTTCCCCTTAATGTCGTTTACTGTTTATTTTTCTACTCAAATGTAAGTAGTTTCACGCCAATTTTATCCATAAGAATTGCTCTGGACAATGTTTATCTGCTTATTTTCTATTCTGAGAAATTATCAACTTGAATCTGACGTTTGCCGTTTGCCGTAACGTGACTCTTAATCTCTCCATTACATTCGTTTGCCCGTTCCGAAGTTTGACAATTACACGAGGGAATTCTCCAAAAGGGTCCTTATCAGTTGCAATAACAAGCTGATATCTCCGTGAGAAACACTAGTCTATTTTTAGGGCGAATTTCCTGCAGCTGTGCTGTTTACAATGTACGTTGTTTTACAATAAAATATCATACTCTAATAAGTAACCCGTGATCGACTTAATTTTTTTAAAGGAACAACGGCAGAATACATGAGGCCAGTTTGAATTAAGCTGTTGCCCTTAAATATACTTCTCTATACTAGCGTCGCCCGTTACGTTGTTTCCTTAGACAACGAACTTTACTCCACTGCGTCTCTTCACCCAGGTGTATAAATAGGTACCGGCGACATACTCCTGGGTGGTAACCCTGCGATGGACTAGCATCCCGTCCAGGGGAGAGTAGCAATACTCCTAGGCATACTTAACGCTAAGGAAACTGGGATAAGCTCCTGCGCGGCCGTTTGGGCCTTTGGCTATACTAGTACTCTGTCATGGGAATCTTCTCCTTCACGCAACGCATTCTGGTTTTATTGTTTCCTTGCTACTTATAAGTGTCTAGCCTGCGGTGTTTTGATTAATCTAACGCTCCTTTTCTCTTGCCTGATTATTACCCATGTGGATTTTACTTACTTTAAAAATTTTATTCTCACGTAGCGACTCGCCCGCTTTCTGTTTTGGAGATTAATTCTTGCCATATCTGTGCGATCACTGGAACGTGAATGGCTGGCGGCGTGTTCAGTGATTTGCAGTTTGATTCTTATGTTATTGGCCGTTGCGAGTCTACTTTTCTATGGACATTTCATCTATTAGTGTATTTTGATCTGTCGATGCTCAGAGGCCAGATCATGAGAACACAGTGTACAGTCCTTTCCGTTCTTATCTAAAAGCGCGCTGGGAAGCTTCTTTTTCATTTAAGGTTTGCGCTCAAAACCATGATTGTATTGATAAGCGCTTTACTTGTCTTTCCCATGAGTTTGTAATTAAGCAGGTTTAACTATAGTTAGATCAGCGCCAATTCGATTTACGAAACGAGTATGTTACCCAGCTTTATGGTTGGTTATATGGAATTGGCAAAAGATTAAGCGGAGTATAAACATTACTCATTCAAAACCGCTACGAGAGACAATAGAGAAAAGCAAGAAAGCGTGCGAGAAAGCATGTAATAAGCCGTGAATAAACCGGTTATTTAGTCGATAGTTAACCACGATAGTTATAAAATTAAGCCGCTTGTTTTCTGTTTCTTCGACAACTAACACTTAGTTTCACTCGTTCAAACAAACCACTAAGTACACATTTATGTTGTGGTTTGAATTCGTTTTGTTATTGTCTTGTTTCTTTATAATAGGTTTTGTTTGCTAATTCGACGTTGACCTTTCACACAAATTATTCAATACGTAAGCTCGTCATGATTGGCTAAACAAAGGCATCAGCCCTTTTCTTATTGGTTGACAATTATTCCATTGTCCTTTGCCTATAAATTTGCGACTCCACCCGGATGGTTGGGCGGAACCGTTACACGCTTACACCGTTCACATCTTCTTAAACAGATCCATCCACCACAACTCCCAACCCCACCCCCCAACCCAAATAGCCGCTTTCACCGTGGATGCTTGCAAACCTCATCAGGAATAATTTATTTGCTTCACTGGCTTGATACACCTTCCTACACGACTCATCCAATTCACTAACCCTCTATTAATTTATTCATTTTAAGCTACTTACTTACATTGAGACTCAAAAAAAGTACCGATAAATTGCAAAAGAATTTTGATAAAATCTACATGAAAATAAGAAACTATATTACATTCAGAGTCGCTGATTTAATCTTTGACTTCGAGGGATGTGCAGGGGATTAAAACAAAACAAAACAAACAAACAAACAAAAAAAACGAGGAGGAATTGACTTTCAAGATGACCTGGACCACCAACAAAGAACTTGATAAAACTAGCAAAGATTTCGCATCACATTCTTAGAAAGGCGGAGAAATAATTTTCTCGTTAAATGGAATCCCGGAATATAACAGTAAAACTTGGAAAGATGAAGAGTAATAGGTTGAACAAGCGATCAACGGGCAAAGTTGACATAGAAAGAACTCAACAGGTGGAATTTAATTTTAGCCTTACTTTAATTTAATTTAGATGATGACGATCTTCGGTTAACTTTGTTCGAACTTGAAAATGGCTCTGAGATGTTAATTTCAAAGACTATATTTTCCCGGCAAAAATTCAAACCATTATTTATTAAAATCCTTCCAAAAATTAATGTAAGTATCAGTATTCTAAAAAAAATATATATTAAACATGGAATCGCTCTATTTTCTTCGTCCACTTTCTATCAAAACACTCTTCACTACAATGCCAAGCTGTTAAATGATTTTCAAAATAAAAAAACTGCTCATCCGCCCACATCTCACTGGCAGCTTCGAGTCTTGTGTTCCATGGGTTACGCCCACTGTTACTTTGATCAGCAGTCTCATCCTCTCTTTTCATAGTAACCTGGCTATGAATGGCGACCTTAGCCGTGATTGGTTGGCCTTCTTTGACTGTGTGTATTTCAGTGCGTGTCTCATCATATACCGTGTTGGTGTCTTTTAGCACAACGCACCCAGCATCCAAGGTTATCGTGAGTTTATATTCGTCAGACAGAAAGCCAATATCAAGGTTCCTACGAGGACAATAGAAGGAAAGCGATTTTGGAGATTGAAAAAAACCTCTCAAGATGATGTTCAGGTGAAATTGTTGGGGACATGAACTATCATCAAATAAGGAGGCAGATGGGTGTAACCGTTACACTGACTACATTGACACTTAATCGAAAGTCAAACGCCCTCGAAACCAATCAAAGAGCCGTTCCAATTCGATACAGTGCACTCTTCAGTAGTAACGGATTGAACTTGTGTTTATTCGCTAACGTGGCCAGGGGTCGAATCCATTAATCAGGCCGAAACTCCCTCGTTAGGAGGTAAAAAATACCCTGCACATTTGCGAGCAAATGTTTGAGAAAGTAAAAACAACTACTACCGGACTACTGTACTTTGATCTAACATTGGCAACATTAAAGGGACAGGTTCACGGTTCAGCGCATGCTCATTAATTAAATTACTTTTTTCCACATGTATCTCAGCGATCTCAGAGTGTATTTCAAAGTATACTTCAGAGTAACCTGAAGTGGGATGGAGGAGTACTAAAATCGCAGAAAAATTAGTGTATTATGCCAACACTACCAACGTTGAATTCATTGTTGACCTGAAGGTTTTATTCCGTGGTTGATTAATTTACAGCTATTTGCACCTACGTTAATCAAGTAACTGCCAGGGTAGTGTGCAGATTGGTTCTTTGACAACATTATGACATGATCATTTTGTTTTCATAGACGATACAGCATGTCCTGGCAGAAAAAACAGCATTTTGATCAACGAACATGTGTTAAACCGTGAAGTTGTCCCTTTAAGGGCACCGTAATTGACATACCTTGCTTTTTGAGGTTTTCTCTTCCATTCAACAGGTAAGGTGAAACGCTTACATGCATCAGAAGATTCAAACTCCCCTAACTGAGAGTCCCTCTTGTTGACTTCTTCGTTTGATACTCGAACTGGAAGCAGCAGCTTACTTTTACTTCCCGTATGTACAGAGAGACAAGTCACGTGAGGCGAAGGCCAAACAAACGGCCAATAGACCGATGAGAGTGCTAGCCGTATTTTATGTCCAGCGGCGACTCTATAGGCGGTGGAATCCAGTTTCAATCGTGCCTGAAAGATTTCATGAGTTGGTACGGGTTTAACTTCTTCAGGTGAATGTCCTCGTAGATGGGCCAAGTTTAACACCCCTGGGAAAAAAGAAAAGATGGGAATATATTTAAATTCAGGGGTCAGTCTTTGAAGAAGCTGTACTGCCGCATACTGGGGAAACGAAAAACTACAAATTCCTCAAAGCAAGAATCCCTTTGGTCATGACGTAATCTTTCCTTTGGTTTCGTCACGTAGAAAAAACTCGAGGGTGAACGAAAGAGCACCTCTCACAAGATGATTTCTTCTTCCGACCTTCCCACCCCACCCGCTCCCACACACGCACACCTCGCGTCGCTTGTCCCCATAAGAAAAAGATTTTCCGCGCAAATTTGTTTGTCGTGCATTCAAGATTCAAGAGAATACCGTTTTTTGTTGGTATCTTTTTTATTTCTTCAGAACTACCTTACGAACAGAGCAGCGCTTCGAACTTTCCCAGGTAAGTCGACTTATCTAGACGACACCGAAGCGCGAATCTGCTCGCAGCTGGTTATTAGCCACACCTCTCTCTAGTCACATTACCAAGGTAGAGTGAATTGCTTGGTATGATAAAAAATTGCTAAGGATAAGTTGAGTGTTTAATTCAAGTGGACATGATGTAGATTGTACCTCTTGAGATGAGGGAGGACTCGCCATTCGGGAACACATCGCACAATCTCGCAGCCACCAATGCACAGGGTCTATCACAACTCAATTGTAAATAAACCTCAGGAAATCCAACCACTGAGACAGGCTCTTTAAGCGTTGCTGTCTCCCAGCACTCAGACAAAGCGTCCTCGAGGCGTTGATCCACTGGAAGCTCTTCAAGGCTGAACGCTAAGGGGATACCACACCACGACCCACTTAGAAAGGAGGTCTTAATAATCACCTTAGCTTCAGATTCGTTGAGTACATTTTTTTCTCTGCCCTCCGATTCGGTTGCCAAACGTCTGTCTTCGTGAAGAGTAAGTTCTTGTAGTAGTACATTTGATGAGGGCCAGTTATCTTCTGCTATCCACTTGCCCGGCCAAACGTCTTTTTTGTGTGCATTTGAAATGCCTGTTAACAGAACATGTAGTGTAAACACGCAATACATGGCTTATAGTGATTATCCCGAAACGGGGTGTGTACTCCCACATGAAACGGGAAAAGTATTTCGTCGGAAAATTAAAGGGAACCAGCCGGCATTCAAGGTATTTCTCAAAATTTCCCTGACCCGTTAAGGACTAGGAAGATCATATTAAGACCTATTAAGACAAACAACCAAAATTTAAATTAATTTAAAGATATTGCTCCTAAAGTCACCATATTTTACATAGCAGAGACCTTTAGATTCGAGGACGAGGACGACCACGAGTACAAGATTTGACTTGAAGTTTTTTCACGTGTTCTCAAAATATAGACTTCCCAGAAAGCTTTATTTTACCATTGTTCGCTAGAAAAGTTAGCATTGTTATCTTTACGGAAAGAGGTTACGCGCTCTCCCGATCGCAAAATGACAAAAATTTTAACATTTGATATCTTGTTTTCGCCACCACGACATTCGCGCGAAAACTCGTAGTAGAATGTCGACGGCTACCACATTTTCCCGCCAAAATGACACTGGCTCAGGCGCGTGCACTACTTAGTATTGAGAAAGTCTCGTAATCGTAGTCGTACTCGCCTTAGAATTTAAAGGTCTCTAGTTACATTTGTATGGTGGTGGGCACGAAATTGCCCCCCTCCCCCCTCCCTCCAACCATACAAACGTCTGTAAAATCCCGCAACTTCGAGGAGCCATTAATATCTTCGTTATTTTTTCAACAAATCACTCTAAAAATTTGGCAACTCCACTGAATTTAAAGCGCTTTCTTCCAGCTGCGTTTAAGGATTTTCGCTAACCGGTCTGGGTTAAAAGTTAAAAAAAAAACGTGGAAGTAAGTCTATTATGAAATGTAATCACTAAATGCCAATTAGAATTTAACCTAACTACAGTTAGCTTGACCCTCTTGCAACACATACCATCCCTCAAAAACATCCGCAAAGCAGGCTCATCCATGATACCAGTGGACAAGCCCTTTAAATGGTAGTCCCACCATCTGAGGCACTCTTTCAAGTGGTTTATCCTAGGCCCTGGCGAGGAGTCCATGGGCCATTCATGGGACCATGGGCCAATGAGCGCACGTATTGGACACTTTAGATGTTCCAGCATACGGAAAACACTATCTGTGTAAAGATCCGTAAAACCGCCAATCAGAAATACCGGGCAAGCGATGGAGGAATAATCTTCACAGATGGAGCCGTGCTGCCAGTAGGAGTCACGCACCTGCAGAATAAGAGAAAAATTTTCTTATCCACTTGGCCTTCGGACATGCACGATATTAAGGTGATTCCCTAGTTTTGCACTGCGCATCTCTTACTGCGCATAACAAGATGGCCACCGTAAAAAAGAGCATGTGAAGTAACATTATTAAAATGAAGTTGACTGAAGAGAAACGCTATTGGAATTTTTGCTTGCGGTTGTTTCTTGCCGAGGTGAGACTCAATGTGTTGGGAATGTGCATAACGTAGGCGGTACGCGTGTTGCTGAGTTCGCCTTCCTCACGGAGAACCTCGATAGTGGATGTTTAACTTGTGCTTACTCACTTTGATTTTTATTTAAACGCTTTCTTTATCACATTGTATCCTGAATGTGGTATCTCGATGTAAATTCTGTAAAAACAGATTTTTTAATACTTTCTTCCCCCTTTCACATACATTCTATTTTGAAACTCGCCCCAGTCCTCTCTCAAAACTCGGAGAAAATGCATTTGTCGCGCACTTTCTGCAGCTCTACCGCAAAAACGAGTACGGTGACCCCCATTTTTTATTTCATGATTTTAATAAGGACAGTGCTTCCTTTCGATGAGAAAAAAATTGGCACAAATCTATGTTCAGTTTTTCGGCAATTTTACTAAATTGTACAGATTGAGCTATCACGGGTCGAAAAGCGCGTGTTCAATTCAATTCTACTTTGGAGCGTAAAATAAAAACAAGAGCATTAAAAGGCATTTTTCTGGTATTTAAGTGGATAAACAATACAATAAAGTCAAATTCTGTGCGATACCACATGCATCATCGAAAAAATCTCTCGTTTTTGTCTAGTTTTGGGCTGCGCGCGGTTTTTGACAAAGGGTCCAAAATAGCCGTATTTCTCAGCATTGTGACGTCAAAACGAGCACGGTGACCCCCACTTTTTTTTACCTTTTTATCATCTTCTTGACTTGTTACATCAGTGTACCAAGTTTCACCTACAATCTATGTTAGGTTCTTTTACTAGGGAATCACCTTAAATTTTGTTGTCCGAAACCCAAGAGCTCTTGTCCAAAACGTTTTGCTCAAAACTCGAAACTCAAAAACAATCGGGCATTTAATGCGTTTAATCACATAATTAGCCCTTTAAATTGTTCTTGACTTTAATAAACCTAAATATAATATCATGATATCATGCACAATCTTATATCAGGAATGACCCGACTAACGTCTTCAACAGGACTGTATGCCAGATTCCTGAGCCAATCGGAGCTCGCAAAAACAAATGAAATGGCCGCAGAATGGCGAAGTTAAAAGCAATATTGAACCTTATTTCGTCCAGCGTGAGGTTTACTTTTATGACTAATAACATAAATTTTAATTCTACTGTAATTTGAAGTCAATTTTCAACTGTTGCTGTATTTTTTCTTATTAAAAATGAGCTTGTCCCATGGACAAGTCACGTCAAAGGTTTACATGTCCAAACTAAATTTCTACCTGTCCCGGAAAATCGGACACAGGTTTTGGCGCACGCTGACCTGGTGTGACATCCATTTGTGAATCCAAGGTTCACTGGATTTGTTCAGGCGATCTAGCCATACTTCTTTCCATCTAATGAAATTCAAAAAAACAAAGAGTTAAACCGATGGAGAAATAAAATGAAAATTTACATGGAACGACGTTTCGTAGCACCTGTTGCTACTTGAAGGCCACTTCTCGCGCAAGAAGTTTTATTCTAGAGAAATAGACGTGCTTTGACACACAAACGTATGCTGCTAAGTCTACTTAGATTTTGATTATCGCTGCTTATTAGAATTAAGAATAATTTTTCTACTTTTCTACTTTAGCCAATCCCGTATACAAAGGAAATCTTCACTTCCCCTTCTCATACAAATTGTCCAGTTTTTGTTCTGCATCGCAAAGAAAGCAATTTGATTTACACTCTTAACATTCCTTTGCAGGAAAAATAGTAATTTTTAGGGAAAAGTAGTTCTGAAGCTTGCATAGGCCCTTCTCCAGTTTTCATGAGTTTTGCCCTAGCTTTTTCACAATAATCGTTTACATTTTTCGGAGCTGTAAGATTGAAGCAGCTTGACTTAAATAACTCCCGTTGTAATTTAATTGCCAGACAATGCCAGACCTGTTCCATATTATGCGTCCAGAACTTCTGAGCTCGGAACAGGCTAGACAAAAGCTAGGAAAAAAGAAAACACCCGTACTTCGAACCCAGGCTCTCTGGGTGGGGAGGGCGCGCATTCCAGAGGAACATTATGTGCGCCCATGATGGCATCTCTCTCCCTAGAACACACCCACTGCGATAGTGTACGTCATCAGCATAACCATCATCGCTGGAGTAAGTGGAAATGATTGTTTTTAAGGCAGGGGGTCGAGTTGCAGCCACCTGAAGGCCATTGAATCCTCCCCAACTTTTACCGTACATACCTGGAAAAAAACAAAAATCATTTCAAATAAAAAAGTTATTTTATAGTCCTGCCCTGCAAAACAGCTGCATAGATGAGTCATGCATTCGTACATTGAGAAGACCGGGTATGCAGTATATATAAACCAAATTTTGGCCCAAACAATAACTGCAGACAAACCGTTTACACGAACCTGTTCAAAAACTTACACAGTTCCGCAGGTCCCATGTAAACGAAAGGCAGATCCTTGCAAATTTTTGTCCCTTAAAAAAATTGTACTGACCAGTGTAAATGGGGTGTAAGACACTAAGAATTTACAAATCAATATAAAGGGGAGTCACCCTGAAAACAAGAAAGTGACAATTTTAAATTAATTACCAACATTTCCTGTACACCAGTGTTGACAAGAAATCCAGCTTATGACATCACAACAGTCCTCCTGTTCTTGTTGTTCATATTCATCATAATAATACCCCTCAGAATCACCAGTTCCACGCATGTCCACACGCACACACACATAACCATGGGCACAGAAATATGAATGGATTTTCTCATCTCTCTGAGCCGTCCAGTCAGTGCGACGATATGGAAGGTATTCTGCAAATAATGCATAAATTGTGTATAAATGTGAACAAATCCCATATGTCTGGGAGAACAATAGGGGAGGCTAGCATGGCCAGCAACAGCTTAGCCTAATATGCAGTCATTTTTCATCATCATCATCATTCTTATCACATCATTTTTCCCCAAGAGAGCCATGATCTAATGGGTTTTTACAGTGTGCAGGGGGTGATTGGTCCAATGCCGAACCCTCAACTTGGAGGACCAGGGTACTGTCCATATTCTAGCCTCCTACCTTTGACTGGACCAACCAGGGGGAAAACCCATGGCTCTATTACGATCCCAGAGCTCCCATACAGTTCTTAGGATCATGCAAGATTGACCACCACAACAAGGTGACAAGCTCTGAGTCCTCAGACTGAAGAGGCAGTCAATTTTAGGGGAGTCATATTACCTTCCTCCCCAAAATACTACTAATAAGGTGTTAAAAGCCCTTTTATAAAACCGAACAACTGTGACTGGGAGGCTATAGGCAGCTCAGCAAGAAACGTTTATGAATCCATTTCTCACAAAGCCACCTACTAGGCATCAGTTATCGGAAAGACAAAGAATTCTGATTCTTACCTAAAATAGCTGGGTATTTTGTAACTTCATTAGCTGTTACTGTACTTTTATCAACCAGATCTCCAGGAATCCAAAGCTTAGCAGCTAGTTTGGTACCATCACGTACTGGTATCCAAACCAAAGGTGTACGGTTAACAGTGTACAACATAGTCTATGAATGAACACTGGTCAAATGAACAACACAGAACACGAACAACAGTATACTCTTATAAATGCAAAGAAAATCATTATGCAGTTAAAGATGCAACTACACTGTATAAGCAGTTGGGAAAAGAAACTAGAATAAAAAAATTCACAGGCTTGCCAAGATTCAAACCCTGATATTTGTGATACCCATGCCCCAGGGGTGATAATCCAGTTTTTAAGTGACAGGGATGATCAAATGGGGACAAAAATCAAAACCCAAAAAACTCCCTAGGGCTTCAAACAAAACTCACAAAAATCCCTTGCCCTAAATTTAACCGCCAAAAAATCCCATGCTGTCAATTTCTGAGCCATAAAAATTTTCAGAAAGCATTAAATGATATAACATGAAAAATGGAAACATTAGCAATGGAATGTTTGTGTTTGTTTTGTAATGCGTTAAATATTTAAACAATCACAAAACAAGTTTGGTTTTACTTTATTTGTAGAACTACGTGGCCGGGACATGAGATTCAGATTGTTTTGAATACCCCAAAAAATCCCTAATTTGATAAATCAAACTAGCCGAAAAAATACTTGCCCAAATTTTCCTACCAAAAAGAAATCCCAAAATCGAAAAATTTAATTTCAAACCCAGAAAAAATCCTCTGATCATCCCTGTCACTTGAAATGTGGAGTATAGCCTTTTTAATTATTAACCATGAATTGAGTATACCAGCGAAGAAAAATGAAGATGAAATGATGAAGAACTTCAAAATAAAATGTGAAGCGCAGATTGAAGGAATAATGCAAAGAAGATAATCGCAGAAGCACATCTCCATTTTCACTCTAGATATTATTTTGAAGATGCAGGTCCAAATTGCTTCAGTGTTCTCCATAAAACACTTTTGCTGCTGAAAAGTATAAAGAAATGTATATAGCATTTCTTGATATTTGCCAAAATGGCTGCAAAACAGTCAAAACAATGGGCGAGTTGATATTTTCTTGATAGGAACATTGGCCACCTGATTTTCCTGGTGCCATGATCTGTAGGCTGTGTGTGTGACAAAGTTGTAAACCTCTACTTAACGAGGCCTTCTGCAGCCTGGATTAACATTAGAAAGGGGTATAGAATCAGGCCCGTAGCAGGGGGGAGGGGCAGGGGGGGGCTCAAGCCCCCCCAGAAATTTTCAGACTTGAATTAGATTCTGCTACAAAAGTGAAATTTTTCTACTAAAATGGACAGCTGTCAATGGAAGCTAAAGTTTCAAAAGTATTGTTGATCATAGTAAGATTATATTGTACTGTTGTTCTTCTGTGCAATATTTTTGCTCTGCTAAAAACAACCAACAGCTTTTAAATATCAGCTGTTTATTAAGCATCAAAATAGTCAGAAGCAAAATGGATCAAAATACACCAATGACAATCCCTGAACTTGACCTCTTGAACTTTATTAGTTTCCTAAGAGGTCCGCCAGTGTAAAATATACTACTGTACTAGAGTAAAACTTAGGTTTTTACGTGTTTATATTGAAAGTCTTACAATGTCTTCGCAAGAGCCGCCGTAAAAAAATTCAAACAAGTAGAAAATAAGCAGGGAACACTTTTATCGTGGATATAACCATGCACTAGTGACACAGAGCCTGGTGTAGTTGAAGAAAGAATCCGAATCAAAGAACAACCCGAAAGGTGCAATTATTGTTTGGCAAGTTTTCTGTGAACGATATCCCAAACAAGTTCTCTATTTCGTCAAAGTCAACACAAACGGAAAATTAGAGACAAGAACAAAAGGTATTGTAGATGAATGTAGTGATTTGACATGTACCAAGAAGTATGCTTTAGCCGAGGGACCGAAGTGGGGGGTTCATGTGGGCCACTCGCTCAGCTCCCCCAGTCATTTTATGCTTGCTACGGGCCTGAGAATAGTATATTTGAGACTTTGCGAGACTGCGAGACCCTGGTTTCCAAATAGACTGAGACTTACAAATTAACACTTGATACTCCAATATGCAAAATCACCCAAAAATGAGACTTAGAGACCCATAAAAAGAGCTTCCAAGATTGGAGAATGGGCCAAAATTTTCCAAGACCCAGCTTTCTCAAGGAACCATTTTACACCCCTCAAGGGATAAACTTTCAGAATTTCTGCAGCAGTTGTTTGGGGACTTGGGGGTGTAATCCCTTATATGGTCTATGTAGCGATGTGCTGCTGAATGACGTGGTATGGTTTTTGTCCTCTCTGTCCCAAACAGGGTATACTATTGCGTGAAAATTTGTCCTAAACAGGGTATTGAATTTTGTGCAGGTCTGTCCTCAGTTATAAACAGGGTATTGCATACAGCAGGGGTACAGTATATGATTGATTTGATATGCTTGATGAAATTTTATTATACTCCAAGTTTTCAAAACTAAATCAATGACTGTAACATAAATTTGCTCTCCTGCAATAATTTTGTCACACAATAAATGGTTTCAAAACAAGACAGTGTGGATTTTGTTGTTTGTCCCAAACATGGCAATAAAATTGAGGATATTGCCATACCCAAATATTGGTCGAGTACCCTCCCCCCCCCCCCCCCCCCCCCCGCACACACCCTCCTCCAAGGTGAGGGACAACTAGGCAAATTGACATTGAAGAAAAATAAGACAAGGCAATGCCCTAGTATTTGAAGTATCTGTTGATGTTTTAAAAACGCCAACTCGAGTAAAAAGTTAAATGGGGTCATTTATCAAGGCATTTTAGCTTACTTATTAACGGCACACATCACCGATCACTCGCGGCGGCCATGTTCTCTGCTTGGGAACTATACACTCTATTTTTTTTCCCAAAAATTCTGCAATCAATTTGGATGGAGAGCCGTAAATCGTGTTAATCTGGATAACACGACACAAAGACAAGAAAATAAATTAATATATAAATAAAAATAAGAGTTTTCCTCACCAGAAGATCTATCTGTCACGAGGTTTATCTCCAATTGAAAAACAGTGGGGGATAATTCAGAAGGAGACTGGGAACGAACAAAAAAACTGCGCGTGTCGTCCGCGTGTGGCGAACACGACAGACACGCGTCACACACATACAGCAGATTCCAGCGCTCAGCTTTTGGAATCCCTTTTATAAGTTCATGAAAACCCCCGACGCAAGCACTAAAGCTCCTCGGAGATATGGCCATGTGAAAGGATGGGGGATGCAGAGGATAGTCCAGGGAAGAGAACTTGAATAGCATAATATAGTTGTTCAGAACAGAGCGCCAATAATAGTGAGTTTACACCCCAGGAGCCCCACTCACATATTTTAATGACGGGGGGGTCCGACAGAGGTTCATACATTATACCCAAAAAAATTCCCAACTTCAGAATTTGTCTACCCCAAAAAATCCCTATTTCTTTTAGCATACCCCAAAAAATCCCTCAGTGTTTTTGCATCAGCAAATTTTATTATTTATCTTCTCGGAAACCTAAAACATGCCAACTTCAACTTTGGTTTTGGTCAAAAACAAAACTATACAAAAACAAATACAAAAAGTTCGCATGACTGTAATAGTGTCTCTTCATCCTATCTTCTACGACAACTTTACAGGAAGATATTCATTATGACGTCTACAGCATGTCTTGTCCTTAGCACATTCTTTGCTTGCTATTGTACCGAAACATCCCTATGTAACAGACCTTGTGGTATCAGACTTTTCACCATGTTTTTGTGCAACTGATATCTCAAAAGGTGGACAGACAATTCCCACCAGGTATAGAACACATCCATATACACCAAATCGTGTTTCATCAGGCGTGTTACATAGGAGTGTGGTGAAATATAGCAACTCGGAGCAACTCAACTGTATCAAATATAAGACTTGAAAATTAATACACTGTTCATTAGAAATTTAAGCCAAACTGTATCCTTACAAACAGCATTGGAAAGTAAAAACCGGATCTATTAATTGTGATTAATGTGCGGTGTACACAACTGCTCGCCTGAGTCGCCCTGTTCGAGTCCGGGAACTGAGTTGGACTCTTCGACCATCATCACCTATTGAATATTTCTCTCTGGATTAGATGCGCATGGAGTGCCGGTAATTACTTTTCACATAGATTACAATCTCAGAAATATCCCGTAATACCACACAAGCAATAAATTGCGCTTATGTTATTGTTGATTTGAGCTGATGAAAAATACAATACCCAAAAAAATCCCTGTGTTGTTTTCGCGACCCAAAAAAATCCCGGCGTCTTTCATAGACCCAAAAAAATCCCTTTTGGCCAAAATGTCAGCCCCCAAAAAATCCTTCGGACCCCCCCGTCATTAAAATATGTGAGTGGGGCCCCTGGGGTTTACACAACAGGACGGCAGAGAGAAGAGGACGGCAAAACTCTCGTGTGTGACAAACATGACAGGGCTATTACTTGCGTGTTTTGTCGTGATCATCACTCAACATTAAGTTTTCTGGTCTTATTACAAACATACCAGCCCTGTTTTTAAAAAGAAAGGTGAAGTTTGGCGGAAAGTTTGTTCTGACAAAATCACGTCACGTTTGTCACGCAAGGTCTTCCGTCTTCTTTCCCCTCCCGTCCTATTGCGTAAGTTCACTAATTCTACCAAAACGGTATCGCACGCTAACAAATTTATTACCATTTCCCTTAATATTTTAAAAAAAATGCAAACACAACGCACTAAAGGTTTACATTTTACAATTTATTAGCAGTTCTTTTTACATACCATTCAGATAAATAACTTATTAATTTAAGAAAAATACCCTCAGGTTCTCTCTGGTCCAAAAGAATGCCTGACCTCTCACAGAAACAATTTTTAATTACCCAAAATAAAATGTCTCATGAATGATTCTGTGCCTGTTAGCAATTTATTATTATTAATATTTATGGTCTTTGTCATATTAATAAAAATTACAACATCGAGATGCACTCGCTCATGGAGAAAAATCCTCCGATTCTTCATCATTCTTTTTTCCTGGAAAATATAGACCACAGAACAAGTTTTAAAATAAATGAATAAAATAATGATTCAGTGGTACATGAAGTACTGGTTCTATGTCTATCTCATATTCCTGATCAAATTAGAATTTGGAAATATGTTGTTTTTTAAGGAGACAGGAGAAAAACAAAGATAAACCCCCAAAAGTCCCCTTTCCTAGGTTTCTGAGTCATTCAAACAGGATATTGGCCAGTTTCATTCATTCATTCATTCATGAAGCCTTATCAATCAGCGGATTATTTTATCGAGGTCTGATTTCCATATTGTAGTGGATATAAACAAGAGAGAATAAGATTTCAACATGGGAATGTTTTTTTACCATCAAAAATATATTTATTATTATTTATTATGGAAACTGGGGTGGATCCATGCCTGCCATTGCACCACCAAATGTTCCCTAGTTAGGCTTTTGCCCTAGTGTTAAAGATACTGCTGATGTGTGTGTGTGGGGGGGGGGGGGGGGGGGGGTTCTCCCCTATAAAATAAGGCTGGGAAAAAGTGATAAAAATTGGTCAAAATGTCCAAACTTTGCCAACATCTCTTAAACTATAGACTTAACTTTCAGTTTAGTTCTTCTTTTAAACCATTACTCTTTCAAATCCTTCACAGTGGTTTAGATTAATACTGCACATGACCAATAAAGCAATTTTGTCACATTATCAGTCCTAGTGCCATCCATCACAAAAAATGACAGACAAGTTTTCCAATATTTTATGTGCGCTAAATTTCTGCAGAGTATCTCGGTCTCAGGTTACATAATTTAGAGCCGGGGGAAGCAACTTTTGGAAGTTCTGATTTTTTAATTGGCTAAAGGAGTCATGTTTATGGTATTTAAGTACCTTGATTCTGTTTCTTCTCTCATTCTTCTGACTTGCTTCATACCAACACGTTTGGCAAACCTAATAAAAACAGATTTCATTTGTATTGATCAGGCTCAACCAGTTTCTTGGTTGTGGTGGTGGTGGTGGTGGTAGTGATGTGTATGCGAGTGTTAAGAGGGTGAAGTCACACATTTTTTCACTTACCAGTCATAAAGAACAGGACAGTATTGACTGATGTAAACAAACAGCAAGATTGGGTTTGGAGAAATCCACACTTCATCAAGCCTGTTAGCCATTGCTACAGCCATGAGATGGGCACACCTCTCTGGAGGCATTCTCTTACTGTCGTGTTGAACAACAGCCTTCTCCTTAAATTGCTGCCAAAAAAACAACAAAAGGGAAAAATAAAACTTAAAAATGTATGGTTATAAATTATTACACAGTCAACTCTCTCTAAGATGGACACCTTTGGGACCGGCACTAAGTATCCGTCTTAGAGAGGTGTCCGTCTTATAGAGAGTCAAATAAAAGGAGTAAAGAAATGCAGGGACCAACTCTAAGTGTCCATTTTACAGACGTGTCTGTCTTATAGAGGTGTCCGTTAAGAGACAGTCGACTGCACTGGTAATTTGGACAGCCCACAGTATTGTAAGAAGAAAGAAAACACATAGCAAAGATAAAGAAGATAAATAAAGACAATAAAGCATTAAAGAGGCTATGTCACTCCATTTGCTATCTTTTTAAGAAACTAAAACTTGTCTCCGTGTCAACTGAATTCCAAAAAAATTAATAATGTTCCAGTATTGTTATTTACGCCTACATTAATGTAGGCATTGAAACTGTTTTCTGTCATCTGTTTCAAGGGTTGCCCAACTTTTTCAAGTTTTAGTTATGCTATACCTGAAAAAATCCCCACAAAAGCTATTATGGTTAGCACTTCCTGATGAAATTTGTTTGATTAACTTCTTCATAACTGTACAGGAGCATTAATAATAATAATTGATAATAATATTAATAATAATCATAACTATAACAAAATTGTCAAATCTGATTGGCTATCAACTGCCCTGATTTCAGCCTTAATTGGACAGTTTAATAGGACAGTACACGCCATCACACGCGCACTTAAATGGCGCTTTTTTTCACTGCTAGCAAAACAAAATTTCAATTTTCTTGTGTTTTGATTGAAAAAATAGCCTATTATGTCACAAATTTTGTTAAAGTTATGATTAATTGGTAACAGAACTTCGTGCCGTCCAATTCGGTTTGTAATCATACTCATGATTAAACAAATTGGACTCCAGCTACGCGGTCATCCGATTTTGTTAATCACTTGTTGATTACAGACCGAATGGGACTCCACTCAGTCCTGTTACCATTACTAATAATAATAATAATAATAATAATAATAATCTTCTGCACTTCAGCACAGAATTGATTTAAAACAGAAGTATAGTCCCTTTAACATACAGTTGAAAACTGCAACGAGTACATTTGCACCCAAACTCTTATGTCCAAGGAGTTTGTCTTCTAGAGATGCTTGTTAAGAGTTGAACATACTGGGCATGTGTCATGTACCTTGTTTACATCTTCTGTGAATGCATTTGCCACAACATCTGTTTGTACGGGTCCTGGGCAGACTAAAGTCACTCCAATATCATGCTCATTAACCTCCATGCGCAGTGTGTTAAAATAACCCTGGGAAGTCAGAACAAGAATTAGAAAGCTATTAAATGCAATGATGTTAATAAAATAACATAAACTAGGCTAAGTATCAGAGAAGAAGAAGAGTGCTTTTGCGACAGCCTTGTTATTCTAACATAAATTACCACTCACTTCATGACTCACATAATCATTATAATAATTATCATTTATCATTCTGTGAATGCTGATAACATAAAAAATATATTATATATTTATCAGATTACAGATCCATGCCTGATGTCATTCCTTGTTTACAGGCAAGTAATACACAGCCTTAGATCACAGAAAATATTATACTGCACATGGTAACCAACTTATTAAATGGAGCAAAAATGCTATTGTTACATATAGCTGGAATCTTTTCCCCAAAATCCTGTGCCTTCACTGGCTACTTTGACGTTATATGCCATCTCTATAAATAATTGTAATTTAGTTTCCTGCCAAATGTTCCTGAGCAGGCAACATGGAAAAATCTATGACGTCAGAGGGAGGGGAGCCCTGTTACCTGGGAATGTTGTCAGACCTTTTGCTGTGATTTGAAGTTCTCCTTCAAGGGCTTTAATAACAAATTATTATTTTAATGACTGGTCGCATGGGAGTTAATTTTAAAATTGTTTCCCATGAATTTCAATATTTCTCTCGGCTCCACCTGGAAAATACCTAAGGCCCTGTTCAAACGTTGATCTTCTCATGTACCGAACCTACTCCCTTCAATTAAGAGTCAATTAAGTACATGTCTGAAAAGATCGATGTTTGAATCAATTAAGTACAAAATATCTTATTTGGGTCGACCCATGAATTAAGATCGAGTGGCCCACATGGGAATTTTGACTGTGGGACGACTTCGCTTAAAACATCAAACTACTCATGTGCCGAGCCTACCTGTAATGCATAAAATAATTTTATTTATTACTAAATTAGATATATTTTCACTTGTAAGCATTTTAGACCAACGAAAATTGTGAAAATGAATAATTTGAGTCCAACTAATTAAGTTCGTCGTCTGAATCAACCGTTGAACTTACAGTATTTTTATAAGTTCAGTACATGAAAAGATCGATGGTTGAACTGGGCCTAAGTTATCTGCATCCCAAAGGATCAGTGGACCAATGTCCCATTAGGGACCAGTGTAAATTAATGTTATGCACCCAACTTCACTCCGCCAACCTACAAAGCGGCTCAGTATTGAAAGTAGTATAATCATTTGCAAACAACTGGTAGTTGATGTGAGTAAAAGAATGTTATCATGCATTAATTCAGCATAGCTATCAAACTTAGTGATCTAAAATGCTTTCATGCTCCTAAATGTGCATAACTAAATGACCAAATAATTATGAGGGAAGGTCTTGAGGCAACCAACCTGAATTGCAAATTTAGTTGCACTGTAAGTGGCTTGACCAGGAGATCCTACAATAAAGAAATTCACATACTTAACATATATACAATGAAGCCATATTCAACACATCCAGGATGCAAAGAAAGTCATTTTTACAGCTTGCCATTCTGGCCAGCTGAAGCTAGCCTTTACTAGCCCAAAAGTTATTTCAACTAGCCCAGTAACTTTTTTATGAGCAGACTTGATTTCACAATCTTCTGTACTTTGGATTCGTCAAAAAAATTCACTTGCCCATTGGAACAGAATTCACCAGCCCAATAGCAAAGTCCACCAGCCCTGGGCTATCGGATACTACTTTCTTTGCACGCTTGCCTGACATCATTGATTTTTTCACCTTCACAGCTAACCAGAGCTAACTATATCTCTCTGAGAATTGCATCAGTTCATTTGTACTTCAATACTTACAAAAAAATTTGTTTTGGTAGCTGAACCGACTAAAAACACTTAAGTCTCACAGCAAGGGTTTTTAGAGAAAAAATTATTATTATCATTATTATTACTATTATTATTATTATCATCACTATTACTATTATTACTACTCACCAATTTTGCCAGCGACACTACTTGTAACAATAATCTGTCCTGATTTCTGTTTGATCATGTGGGGTAAAACTGCCTTGGTCAAAGATACTGGCCCAATGACATTAATATCCAACATGGCTTGGTCAACATCAACACTTGGGGTGTCAAGAACTAAGCCTCGCTGTGATCTACCACTATTATTAACCAAAATATCAACCTAAACAAAAAGGCAGTATAAAAAATGTGGTACTGTTGAGTACAAACTAGTGAAGTTAATGAATTAATCAATTATTGCAGAGTTTGATTATAGTGCTCGCTGTACTAGCCTGCGCTACAGATGTAATAACCTCAGTCAATAACATCTGCAAAGCAGCATCGAGATCCATGTCTTGGGCCCCCAATGGATTCAACGATCATTACCAGGAATTAGTTTCAAATTTCCATTTAACCTGATTGGCAAATCGACAATGTTTTTTTTAACAGGCCAATTATGGCCCGTACTCAAATACTGGCACACAGGGGAGGTCTAGAACAAGGATTTCAGTGCTGTTTCGCAAACGGACTTAACCAAAAGTTTAGTTTCGTCTGTGGTGCAGGCTATCACAGTACTGGAATAATGAAGAAATGTCTCACCCAGGAGACCTTCAGAGACGGTGGCAGTTAAACAAGAAAAATTTTTAAAAGCTAAGCAAAAATGATATTATTAAAGTTAGTACAGCTGTGAGGTTGCAATTTTCACCATTCAAAGTTCAATGTGACAAAATCACTGTTATTTTAAGCCAACCTTTTTAAACTGCTTAAAAACATTTTTAATCTAATTTTTAAATATGGCAAAACTCGAGAAACATAAGATACATACTGAAATTTCTCCAGAGTGATGTGGGTGGAAAATGTTAGACAGTGATTATGTAGCATTTTCTAATTCCTTCCCATAAGCATGAATGGGACCTTACTAAACTGTTAGCTTATTTAGAAAAATGAAATTTTTATTCCCAGACTTTTCCCTGAATCTGCCAGCCCTTTCAACACATTTCATCCTTTCATACAAAGTACAAATACGTATATTGTTTTTATACCAACCCTGTTAAAATGATTCATAACAGTCTGAGCATGATCCTTGTGTTTGTTACACTCTGTGATATCCAAGGGAAGAACCAACACATCCGTAACCAGTGATCGGTCTCCTGCAAGGGCTAATGAAAAAGGAAGAGACAAAAATAAATAATGACAGCAGCATTATCAAAGGAGCCAAGAAGTCAACCTGAAATCTTTACACTTAATCTCTTTAGCACTCCCACCCCTGACCCCTTGATTAGTTTTCATATTCCTCCTTTTCAAGACATTTAGATATAAGCGCTGAGGATAAGTGGCTGGGTACGTCTGATTCTAACATCACTCAATGAAATTCTTATCATACATATAAAGTCTAGGCCCATCATTAACAGTTCTTGCAGTGACAAGCTTATCAGACTGGGGGGTACTTCTCTATAAGCTATAATATACTGTAAGTGAGTGGAGTGCTAAGGGTTATGGATTTTGAGCCTTATGGTCTCAGGGTTTGAGCCAGGCCAGGGTTTGGAGCGTATTGTTGTTGAAAGAGCAAATGATGACCTCTGTTAGAAAAACGTTGAAAAGGCTGGTCTGATCAGCGCAAAACCGATCGATTTGTAGCGAAATTTGCCGTGAAAATAACCACAAAATCGGCCGTTTTTTACTGATTGCTTTTCGGTGAAGTTTGCCCCGAAAGCTCCCTCGAAATCGGCCGATTTTTCCGGGAATTTGTCCCTAAAAATCCCGCGAAATTTGACTTTTTCTTCCGAGACCTATCAGAAGCCCTGCTAAGATGACAAACCCTTTTGCATCAGCAGAAGGGTGTACAAATTTCTGTCCCCCTAAAAATGAAAATGTCCCCCAAAATTTTAGCCAAGGGGACAAATTGTCCCCCAGTGATCAAATCCTAGCTCAAACCCTGTGGTCTGAAACTGGGTATAAATTTTAGCCATTTGGGTCTGAACTAGGAAAAGGTTTTGTGCTTTCTGGAATCAGGGTCTTGAATTGGGTGTGCATTTTACTATTCAAACCTGCAAACTCTCGGACCTATAGGCATGAGTCTAATGCTTGCAGAATGATAATCAATTCAATTTCATGCCAGTCCACAGCTGTTTAAACCCAATTTTTCATGGCCAACACAAAAATTGGAGCTAAAAACAGCCTTATATATGTAATATAGCCTGTTCCAGGTTCCAAGATAGTCGGATCCGCTGAATTGAGAAAGTGCAAACACGAAAATAAAGTGGGATGAAACTGAACTGGTACTCGATGGCAATGACGGCAGTGGAAAAATCATGAGCAGGGGCGGATCCAGGATTTTTTTTAGCAAGGGGTGCACTCGTCTCTTGCTCTACTTCAACACCAATAAACTACATAGTTTTTTTTTTTTTTTTGCAGAATACCAGTTGTATTAGAAAACCGCAGGTCATCTCAGGGGGGGGGGTGCGCACCCCCTGCACCCTCCCCCTAGATCCGCCCCTGATGAGAGAGGGTTGGGGCGACATTGCCCCCTCTCCCACACCTCATGCAATTACTTGTTACAACGCAAGACCTTTGACAACAACGACCTCAACCAGGTTGTGGCGCCCAGCGGTTTTAGTGAAAACAAGGGTTTGGGTGGGATGCTCAGTCTCGCGGGCTCATAAAACCTGGTCTCGGTCGTTCTTATTGAAGGATTTTCTGTTACATCGAGCTGGTCCGCGTACTGCGATTTATGATATTCAACCTCAAAAAGAAAGAAGAAGGAGTTAGTAGCTCACCCACACATCCTCCTTTCACTATTTCTAATTCTTCTTTTCTTCTTGCAGACAGCACTAATTTACAGCCACATTTTGCAAGTTCATAGGCTAAGTGTTCTCCAATTCCACTTGAAGCTCCAGTTATCCAAACCACTTTGCCGCGAAGTTTTTCCTCCGGCTTTGCACCGAACTTCTCCTTGAATTTAAGAATAAAATCACAATCTAAAACAAAAATAATGAACAAAATGATCGCGATAATTGCTACAAAGAGAAACATGGTGATGGTCTCGAGACGCTTCGTCATGCAGTGAGGAAATACGTTGTATCAGGCGTCATGTAAAATCTAAGGTAAAAAAATTCGTTGCCGTGGGAGGGGTACCGGAAAAGTTTGCGTCTACAGAATTTTTTTCTTTGCTTATTATAATATGAAAAAAATTGAAATAAGATTTTTCTACCTTCTTTTTTTATTCTTTATTATTATTATTATTTTTCATTTCTGTCTTTCTTTATTATCATTATTATTATTATTATTTTTTTTTTTTTGCAGGGGGTGGTGACAAAATTAAAACTGCCCGACCTCACAGGGACCCGGTGAAACACTTGTTTTTGGTACAGGAACGTTTGTGTATTTTTATATGGCGCTCTTTTCCACAGAGGTCTCTCAAAGTCAAGATGGCGTGGTGAGAACGTGATCAGAAAATGTTCCCTGTGTGAAAACCAGCCACAAAGCTTTAATATCATGGAGACACTTTTTTACGGCCGAATTGCCCTACAAAGCCGTCGCCTTCCACTTGCGCTTTGGGGAAGAAGTGTTCCTCGTGCGAGAGCAGATGCCAGTCGTTGTGTTGCGACATGGACTCCATTGGCCACAGCTTTCAATTCACCACATCCAAGAGAAGATCGCTATTTAAGACCCACTGGTCTTTTTGGGAAGCCAGAGCTAACTGACACATCGGGATTTACTGAGCTGAAAAATAAGGCTTTATTTGAAGGAGGCAAAATTGTCAATAATGTCCTCCAATCTCCCCCCACCCCTCGGTTAGTGGGGCTGTTTGACAAGCTGTCAGACACTTTGTGTGCAGCTGCCGATTTGGCTGAGTTTGTAAGATTGACACATCCTGATCATCGCTTCCGAAACGCTGCTGAAGATACTTCAAGGGGAATCAGTAGCTATGTAGAGGAGCTCAATACCCACCCAGGCTTGTATCAAGCCCTGGGAAAAATGCTTTCTAATGAAGACAAGCAACAGATGGATGAAGAAACCAAGAGGGTTGCAGAGTTGTTTTTGTTTGACTTTGAACAAAGTGGGATTCACTTGGATGAGGAGAAACGTAGGCTTTTTGTTGAACTCCAGGAAGCAATCTTAGTGATTGGTGCACAATTTTCTCAAATGGCATCAATGCCTGTTCAAGTACCACTGGCTGATCTTCCAATGGCAGATAAACTGACTGGTATTTATCCAGTCAGTGATGGCCATGTAATCATTGAATCTGCGTATTTGGATTCAAACAATGAAAAGTTGCGTGAGCTGGTTTATCTCTCCTGTTTGAAGCCTGTAAAGACCCAGCTCAACACTCTTGAGATGCTTCTGAGTGCACGGCATCAACTTGCTCGACTGGTTAACTTCCCAAGTTTTACCCATCGTGCCCTTACAGGAACAATGGCAAAAACACCAGAAAATGTTATGGATTTTCTAAAACTTACCGCTAACATGCTTCGTAAACCAGCAAAGAAAGAATTGGACATTTTAACTGGACTGAAAAAACACACATCAAAAGCTTCTAATACAGAGCCAATTATGCCCTGGGATCTTCACTATTATTCTAGTATGGCAAAATATCAGTCTGCAAAACTCAATAGCTCATCTATATCAGCATATTTTCCACTGGGTGCCTGTATGGAGGGTCTAAACCTTCTGTTTAAGAGTCTGTTTGGGATCTCCTTAGAAATCCAAGACCCAGCTGAGGGAGAGCTTTGGTCCCCTTATGTCCAAAAACTGGGTGTGGTTCATGAAGCAGAGGGTTTGCTGGGTTATATCTATTGTGACTTCTTTAATAGAGAAGAGAAGCTGCAGCAGGATTCACATTTTACAATCAGAGGTGAATAGTGTGGCTAAGGGCAGTAAGGTTAATCTGCAGTTGTTATAGGGCAGTAGAAATGTTACTGTAATTCTCTGCAAAATGTACTCTCTGTAAGTCGCCCCATTTTTGGATTCTGGATTCCAAGCACTGGATTCCTGATTCCTTGTTGGTGGAACTTGGATTATAGCCTCCTATGTAGACATTCTTTTGGCTTTTTTAAGGATTGAGACCTTTAAAAACCATAATTATCCTACCAGGCGGCACATACCCATCTAGCTCAGATTTTATTAATTTTGTGGGAGTGTCCCCCTGGTTATGGTCCTTTCTTAGTTTTTTTAAATGAAGATATGATCGTCACAGTGGTAATTGCAATTTAAGCAATTGCAAATAAAGCCGAAAAAAAAAAATTGGTACTTCAATGGGATTTGAACCCATGGCCTCTACATTAGCACTGCAGTGATCTTTTCAGCTATGAAGACCTATACATTGGGAGCAGCCCAATTTGTTGAGTTCATCTTAACCCATAAGAGGAATGAAACATGAAGAGGATGTTAACTGCGGAAAGACAAATTTTAAATGAAGATAAAATTATGATCCTTTCAGTGGTTATCACAATTTAAGCAATACGTAACTAGACCCGATTAGAAATAATTGCACAGGGTGAAGCCACAATAATTATTTAAAGCCTAGAATTTGCTATTAATCCTTTTTTAAGGGGGTCGTTTACTTGAAGATGGAACCTACCAGCTGCCAGTTGTTGTCCTGGTCTGCAATTTTCCATTACCTGGTCCCTCATCCCCTTCCCTCCTCACCCACAACATGGTGGAAAATCTGTTTCATGAGATGGGGCATGCAATGCATTCTATGCTTGCTCGAACTCAGTACCAACATGTCACAGGCACCAGATGTTCAACAGACTTTGCTGAAGTCCCATCAGTGCTTATGGAGTTCTTTGCATGGGATCCTAGGGTGCTAACTGCGTTTGCAAAGCATTACAAAACAGGGCAGAGCCTGCCCGATGAAGTAGCTGTTCGTCTTTGTCAGGGGAGGTCCATGTTTGGTGCGCTGGAGATGCAACGACAAGTTCTCTATGCGATGATTGATCAGATATATCATGGAACACATCCACTAACTGGTTCAACGACAGACATCCTTGCTCAAGTACAGGAAGAATATACAGTGATCCCACACGCACCAGGTATGTTTTGGATCAATTTAGGTAAACTTCTGGGGAACTTCCCACCTACCCCTCCCTTTAAGTCAAAATTACACTTACTTCTCACTTGGGGCAAAATGTTGGGTTAGGAGCGGGGTAGGTGGTGGGCAGTTTCCTAGAAACCAAAATTGCTCCCATGTTTTTATCCCTTTAAGAGAGTCTCAATGGAGTTAACCGTCAGCCGTCAAACGGCCTAAAATTTAACCGTCAACCGTCCAAAAAGGTTATTTTTTACCGCAACCCGTCAAAACGTAGATTAATATTGACCATCCAAAAGTTTTAAGGTATCTCAAATTTCACTATTTCAGCTGATCTTCACACGGACTTTGGGCTCCTGAAGAATCTCTAAACTGGAAAACTCAGTTCCCATGTTCTGAAAAACACACTCTCTGGACATAACAAGACCTTATAACTTGCTTGTGTCTGAAAACATTTCGAAATTTAAAAGCGAAAGGCCAAGACAACCTCCAAGATACAAAAGCTAATTTTGAAGTCAGTAACTGATTTACTTTAACTCTTGGACTTACTCTCTACTTAATAATTTTCAACCGTCAACCGTCAAGCTTAGAAAAAATTACCCGTCAACCGTCAAAGCTACCACCCCATTGAGACCCTCAAAAGGGGCTGTTTCACGACTGTCGGGTTCATTTGGTTAATATTTAGCAATTAGTCGTCCTTATTCGCAAGTAACCGTTAACCGACTGTTGGTACTGTTGGTCAACAGTCGGCCGACACTTTTCCGTTTATATTGAGAAAACTTTCAGCCGACTGTTGGTCGTTTGTCGGCCGACAGTTGGTCGTCTGTTTGCCGACAGTCTACCGACGGACGGCCGACAGATTTTTCGGGGAGCTGTTCTTTAATTTTGCCGATCTGGGTAGATACACTTCATCAGTTTGGAATACGTTATACGTCATTTCGTGGGGAAACCACGAACCAGTAGTGGCGCCGCAAAATGTCGGCTGTTTTCTCAAGTAAGTTTGATCAATAACGCCACATGTTTCTTATTTTAATACAGGCACAGCCTGGCAACAGAGATTTAGCCACCTCAACGGTTATGGTGCTAAATACTACTCTTATTTATGGTCCAGAGCTGTAGCGTCCCGCATCTGGCATCAGTGCTTCGCTAAGAATCCCTTCTCACGTGAGATGGGCGATAGGTACCGTCACACGATGCTGGCCTATGGAGGTGGACGAGAGCCTAGGCTGCTAGTTGAGGACATGTTGGAGAAAAAGTTGACAACTTCTGATCTGGTGCAGTCTCTTTGGGAGGATCTCAAAGCATCAAATCCTTTTTATCAATAAACATTCAGTCTGAACCTCCGGTGCTTTCCGACGAAGGCGCTCCGATGCTTTCCGACGAAGGTGCTCCGGTGCTTTCCGACTTCTGACGAAGTGACAAGGATTCCTACTATTGCTCATTTTGGCGCGTGAGTCTGTGTCAGTGTGGTGTCGAAATTGCACTGTGGGACTTTTTCGTGGCACGAATTTGAACCCAGTTTCCTATGAAACTTCGTAATGGCCGATAAAAGAAGCGCGAGACGCAGTAGTCCCATAGTACAATTCGACAGGGTATCGGCCCGGTCTCAAACGCACTCAAAATGCGGGCCGAGACTTCCTTTCGCCCAGGGCGGATAAAAGTTGGGCGATGAAACAAGCGCTCCGCTTTTCAAGTAATAGGGACTTTAAGATAGGATGACTACGGACTACGACTACGGTTAAACATACTACTGCGCATGATCAGAACCACGTGACTGTTCATTGTTCCCACATAGTCCTGCCGCTACGGTGAGTTGTTGAGCTGTTTCACGTAGTCGCCACTACGGAGAACATTCTGTTCGCATTTTGCTGTCACAGTAATTCTAGAATCTTGTCTTTTCGTAAAAAAGTGTTCAATTCACCTGCTTTAATTGAGAGGAAAGCGAAATATGTAAGTTGTGTCTAATTTCTGCTCACATCTACGCTTTTAAAATACTCGAACCACTTAAAGTTGTGACTACATTTGTATCTAAAACTAAGCTCAGGCTGCGTGCAAACGGACGCAACAACTCCCAACATTGTTGCGCCAACAATGTTGGGAGTTGTCGCGTGCATGTTGGCAGTGGTGTGCAAACGGATGCGACAACTTTCAACGATGTTGGGGCCTGCAGTGCATCGTGGGAAGGATACAACCCATAAGTCTTTGTAAACCATGCGTAATGAGCGTGCGCGGCCCCAACAATGTTGGAAGAGCTGTGCAAACGAATCCAACATTGTTGCACTACGCTTCGGTGATCACGGAACAAAAAAATGTTGGGAGTTGTTGGCTGAAAAGTTTGACTGGTTTCACCCTTTGCGCAACAACACGCAACAACATCCAACAACATGCAACAGGGTGTGCAAACGGACGCAACACGTAACATCCAACAGTGTTGCGTCCGTTTGCACGCAGCCTCATATTTAAATAAGCTTAGCCGTTTATACGCAGAATTCAGATTGACGGCCAAGAACAGAAATCATGCAAGTAATTTACTTTCTCTTCGCACCTGAAAGTTTCAACGTTTGTTCGAATTGATTAGTGTGTCTTTCTGCTTGTGTAACCTTTGTTTATGCGAGTTTTTATATCGCTTTTGCTGAATGAAAATGATATAAACATCTGTGAGATAATCGAAACTCGGCATTTCGATATTTCAAACTAATCAGTAATCGGAGAAGTCCATCTTCTAAATCTAATAAATGAACTATTATTATTTCTGTTTATTTCTTTAACATTTGACATAAGTATTCGTTGGCGAAAAATTAAAAAACTGTTTAACCAAAACTTTGTTCACCAATTCCACCCGACGTGATTGCTTCCCCAGGTATGGAGAATTTGCTCATTATTCCAAAGATAAGATCACATGTACATACTTGCATTTCTGTGAACTGAACATGAAAACAAGAAAATCTTTGCGTGTTGTTTCCCTCTCCGCCCCTTTTCTCGTAGTCTACTGTCTGTACTGCAATCTTAACGTTCTATATTTGCACGACTCAACCCAGTGCTACAAACAAAGGACAACGCTCTTTCAGCCGTAGTTCGTAGCCGTAGTCCGTTACGCCGTATCTGTTTAATGCGGAGTAGGACTGGCACAAGCGCTCCTTTCTCAGTGCGCTTGAAGGTCGGCGAAATTTTCCTTTTTACAAACCGGAAATTCTATTTTCTTTCTGTAATTTCAGGCTACAGTTTTAAATAGGTAAATTTGTTTCATCAGAAGCATATAACCCCGAAGCGTCTAAATTCCCCTTATCTGTTTAGAACCATGCTCGGGTTTTTTAGCCGAAGCAGCCGTCCAATCAGAAGTTCGCAAAATTGTTTTGCCCAAATATGGAATCAGAGCATTGAAGCTTTGAGCTTGCAACGCTTAAACATGTGTGTCTATCACCGAAAGAAATCGTTTCGTGGCATAAAAGATTAATTACATGTATGCTCACGCGCTATAAAATGCAACCCTGGGAAAACATAAAGAGCCACAAAGTTATAAGCGGTATGGCTTGAAAACATCGACCAGCGACGAAAGAAGACAAGGATGTTTACATGCTTTTACATTTCTTCACGATATCGCAAAGCCTCTCGCCGAAATCAGCAAAATGCGTTTGCAGCCTCTTTGACTGACAAAGATCATCCGCAGGCTACTAGCTGCAAACGTCAGGGGTTACCGGTTCGGAGGGCTTATATTTGGAGGGGCTTATACATGGAGGGGCTTGAATATGGCTAAAAAATTTTAGGTGAGCGTTCCGTTACGGTACAATTTTCGATTTTTTAAAAAAATTCCTATATACGATTTTCTGAAGCTCTGAAGTTTTCACATTTCATTCCCATTGTTATAGGCTAATTTTCGTAGCAAAAAGGAAACCTAAAATTTTCGGATTCAAAGATATGATGGAGTGCACGTGAGGAATTAGAAAAAAACTCACTTTCTTAAAACGATCAATTTCATCTAAACTTTTCGGGAAAAGAACAGTGAAGCCTTTGTAATTTCGAAAATCCTCAAGCTCCCCTCGGATGACAGAGCAGATGCAAATTTTATAGCTCCGCTTAGAATGCATTAGCTATGCATTTCTAGAGATCTGAAGCGTTGGGTGCCCCTCATTTTCGAGTACAGTAATATATTTTATTCCTGAGCACTGTTGCGTGATATGTCAATAACTGCAAATTGCTAAAGGAGGGTCTTAATGGGGTAGTGGCTTTTACGGTTATCGGCTAAAATTTTGGCTCTTTTACGGCTATGGGTAAATTTTTTTCAGTTACGGTTAATAAAAAAGTTAAAAATTAACTTCTTTTGTTTCAAAAAGTTAAATGTTAATTAACCTATATTTTTTGTATCTTTAAAGCAAAATAAAGGTCTTAGGATCATCTCGGGATGAAAAAATTTTAACATTTGATAGATCATACTTTTTTATAAAGTATTCCACTTCTAATATTATTTTACACATAGAAATGTCCATAGCCAATTTAAAAATAATCTTTGTGAAAAAGCAAAGCACACACGCGAACGCCTAACTCAAGGTTCATTACAACAGAAATGGCCTTTTTCACACTAGAGACGGATTATTCGTGCATGTGAGACGGGTTATCCGTTTGATGATTCGCGTCAGATAGGTAATACGTCTTACTTTGAAAATGGAATAGTTTTAATTTTGAATGAACAATCCGCCTGACTTTATCCGTCAATTTCGACGGACAGTTTAAAGACGGTCATCCGTTTCAGATAGCCTGTGTACAGCCTCCCCCTCCCCTCAGAAAAAATCGGAGAAGAGGTGTCTGTCGGGAAGGGGGCGACTGTACACAGGCTAGTCTCAGAAGGATAAACCATTTCTAGCTCTAGTGTGAAAACAGCCAATAACAAAATTCCCGTCTCCAGTGTTTTTAATGATAGCGAAGGACTGTACGGAACGACTGTCTGCCGTTGCCTTGTCTCTAGGCCTCATTATTTCGCGCGGCTAACGCGTTTCGGGTCACGTCACGTGGTCCGAGCGAGTTCGCCACCGAAATGCCTTGACCGAGATTGCGTGGGAAGACGCCGTACAGGGACTATGGCAATGTCTACCGTAGCGTCAGAGAAAAACAGGGAAATATTGTTTATCGGCAACGTGTTTTACAAACAGTGACATCTCTGCGTGTTGTTTCACTAGTGTCTCGAGGGGACGACCTCCTGAAAATCGCAAATATTAATCCCCATCAAGAAGCCACACGTTCGCTATGGAAAAAAATTGGTTCCCCGATAAAGCGGCGGAAATGGAGCCTAGGTCTTGGTCATCACCTAGAAGGCGCTTTATATTACCGAATGTGCGTAAGGAGTCACACTAGCCGGGAAATAAAAAAACGCAACCATAAGTGAGTTTAGTACCCTCCTTAAAATTAACAAATATAGGGAACATTTTCTTTTACGGTTAACTCTTTTTTGCTCTATTTACGGCTAACGGTCAGGCGGTGTTGGACACGGTCCACGTGACCAATTTTGTCCAATCACATCATTGCAGATGGCAGACTGATTCTTTCACCCTTGTGCGGGTAGTGTCTTCGATTTTCTTCCATTTTCGCCGTTTATCAAGTGATTTACGATAATTTTTTTTGGAAAAGTTTGAGTAGACAGATGTAGCAAGCCGCAGTTCTTAAAACAATATGATGCATGCTTGTTTTCTATTGATATTGTTCGTTGTAATTCTTCATGCGCATAATCCCTTTGTTTAGTTAAGAGCTATTGTTTATGCTTTTCAGTCTATATCTTTTCTGTGTTCAACGACCCCTGACCTCCATTTTAAGCATAATCTATTAGTTTTCAGGGACACCCAACGAGAATATAGTTCAAAATCACTTAAACATAGCATTGTTAAACGTATTTTAGTATTTAAACGGTAGATATAGGCATAACCAACTGATCAGTTTCTTGAAAAATGATACCCTATTCTAGACCCAAACGCTCTGATTTATATACCCTATCCTAGAGTAAACTGCTTGAAAACCATACCCTTCACAGCGGCACATACCTATATAGCCCATATTTGGCAGTACCCCCCCCCCCCCCGGGATTTTTATCCACTAAAATTTTTTCATCTGTTCGGATTTCCTAGCTGAAAGTCTAGTGATCCGAAAATTATAGGGATCAAACTTACCTTTTTGAAAATTTCAGCCAGAATAAAGTCTCCCGAAAATTCTAGGTGACCTTTTAAGAGTAAAAATCCGTTAAAAATGGGCAACTATAGTAGTTTTTAGATCAGTTCGAAAATCCTAGGAGAGGCAGGCAAGCAAAAAATTTTACAACAAATGTTCCGAAAATTCTAGATCTCAAATCGTCTTCCGAACAGATATTTTTCCGAAAATTGTCGTTGGGTGCCCCTGAGTTTTGTTGTTCAAGAATCTGAAATGGTCGGCGGGCCCCAGCGGGCCCCGCCGTTTTACGGGTCAAAATGCCACTTGAAGTTTACCTACGTGCGTGAATGGTGACTCCATTCCGCGGCATCTTTAGTATTATAAATATACTCGCGCGGTCACGATCGAACCAGCTTAGAATACTTTCACTACACGATCAGCTCAGAATACTTTCTTTCATTTCCTTTTTATTCGTCTTGAAAAATATGATATTTTTTTTGTAATATATATATGTCATCGAAGCGGCCCTCAGGCCCTCCTTTTTGAATAGTTCCTTGGCCTCTTCCTTCTGCCCTTGTCTGTAAAGAGTTCAGGGGCACCCAACGGGAAATTTTGAGAAAAAGACCTAAAAACAACAACAAAGCGTGAATAAAGTTTTCTGAGACTATTTTAAGCATTTTGGGAGATTGCTGGAAAAAAAATTATCTGTTCCTCACTCCCAGCAAGACTGATGGAAGAGTTCCCAGCCAGCAACCTTACAACCTGCAACTTGACTTACTGGGAAGTTTCATAGGGCACAATTCAGATCTTGAGTGGTAAGTAACCCATACAAGTAACCCGTAGCAGCTATTCTGGACTTCAAATCCCCTCCGACACCCTGAATTATCTTTTTCCCAGCAACGCTTTCCTTCCAAGGACTATTATTTCTTTCACATCTCCCAGCCAGCAAAAATGTGCCTGAAGAACAGATATTTTGAGGAACAGATCCATTGGGTGCCCCTGAGAGTTAAACCTTCTGTGCGAGATTCTTCATGATTCCTAATAAATCATACAAAAAATAACGAACAGATAAAATTCGTACGGAAAAAAATGACTAGAAAACCTCCGCTAACTTGCAGTTGTCTTCAACAACAACAAGTTAGCGGAGGAGGATTCCACATTTGCTTTGCTCTCCACCTTCTTCTGGAAAACCAGAAATTTTTCAGTTTTTACGGCTATCGACTAAATTTTTGGCCGTTTCACGCCCATCGGTTAACCCCATTGAGACCCTCCTAAAGGTCTCTGATGCTTTGTGACCTGATGCCACTGGTGACCGACCATTACGTGACAACCTTCACGAGCAAAAATTATATGCTAAACCATGAAAAACACTTCAGCTGGAGCAGGTTACAGTCGCTGATTAGCATATAGAAGTCAACTTTGATAAAGTCAATGCTGGGAGACAACAATTTCATCGGAACATTTAATTCGTTTTCAGGCAAGTTTCGAATGAAAACTTTATTTTTTAGATGTCCACTCGCTGCCAAGCGGCGACATATGATTTTAATTACTGTTCTTGCCTCCGTTTTGATATCGATGAAAGTAATATACGAAAAAATACTACATCCAGCGAGGTTATTAAGTCCATGGCAGTGTAAGCCTAGAACTACTAATGTTGAACGATCGCGAAAAACAGCAAATGTTTCACATGAATATAACAGTACAAAACTGATATTGTTCTATAATACGTGGTTTGGTGGAAAGCCCTGGTGGGGAATGGACTCCAATGAAAGCTTTCTCGCGGATTGTCCATCGATGAAGTGCAGAATAACCTACGATGTTGACGATATTGGACAAAGTGACGCCGTCATATTTCATCTTGGGTATAAGGGAGATACGCCAAGATGGGAAGAAATTCAGCAGATTCATAAATACAGATGCTCTTACCAACGCATAGCAATTCTTACACAAGAAAGTTTGCTTCACCCAGACATAGCGGATATTTCTTTCATACCTAAAGGATTTTTTAACTGGACTCTGACATTTAAAAGGACATCAGACTTCTCATTACCATACGGACATTTCTTTCCACTTCAATTGCCAGCGGCTAGCACATCGAACGACACAAATTACGCTGAAGGTAAAGACAAACTCGTTGCATGGGCTGTATCTAATTGCGGACCGCAAACTAGGGGAATATATGTAAAGGAGTTACTTAAACACATCCAAGTTGATGTTTATGGTAAATGTGGTAGTGTATACGGGCAAAACAACAAATGTTCTAGAGGTTCTCAAGAATGCGTCGAACTTTTCAAAACTTATAAATTTTACTTGTCGTTTGAAAATGCGGCATGTACTGATTATGTTACAGAGAAGTTTTGGAATACGCTAGACTGGAGGGTTGTACCAGTCGTTCTTGCCAAAGATATTTACATTCCTATAGCTCCTCCAGGATCATTTATTAGTGCTCAAGACTTTCCCTCAGTAAAAGCCTTAGCCCTTTACCTCCAGTATCTTGATAAAAACGACACTGCTTACAATCAATACTTTCAATGGCGACGGAAATTCGGCAGCCAAAGAAAACACATGCCCCAGTTCGCTTGTCACATTTGCAAAGCACTCCATGAGGAGCTTCTTCAACCCAAGGTCTACCATGAATTAGATTCTTTTTGGAATCGAACTTCCGACTGTGAACCACATGAACGTTCGCTCAGAAAACTCGTCATGGAGAGTAAGAAGGATCGCTGGGGATACAGCACCCGCTTCTTTGATTGACTGAAGCCTGCGAGAGGGGCTACGTTGTAGCTACAATCCTGGACAAAAGTCCTTGGGACAGTACTGCAATATTCATATTTTTCTGTCATTTCTCGGTTCCCTCTTAAAACGGTGCATTCTTGCAGTTAAAAAATATTTTTTATTTGTTCAGCCGTCGTGCCTCGTGAATTTTGATAAAACATCAGATTTACGATTGGCATCTAAAACTAATCATAAGTATTTTGCCCTTTGGAGTATTTGTTGATGCTGCATTGCTATTAATTGCTCGTTCTCTTTCGTTTTAATGTCAGAACATTTTCAAACACATCTGCTGTATTAATGAGGCAAAACTTTGGAGCTGAGCACGCGCAGTAGTGAGGCGTGTGAGTAGCAAGTCGATCGCTATAAAAGTTGAATCGGACAAAAAAAATCTGATAAATGATATTTTTTTTACGTGATTTGGCTATCACATCTCGAGTAACAAAAATAAATATAAATCCCACTTATTCTGCATTTCTTTCCCCAGCATAATACAATTAATCCTTAGTCTGTGGAAGAAATATTTAATATTTCCATAATATGTCGTGGAAAAGGGAAGTAAAAACATTGGGGTTGACTGGCCTGGCTCAGTATAGGAAAGAGTCACTCAACCGTCGGTTTTTGTTTGTTTGCTTTTTGGGGGTAAAATAACACATCTAATATTATATTTACAACGTTTATTTGCTCCTAACTCACATGTTTTATGAATTAAAATATTGGAGTGCGCATGCATTCAATTTTGCCAGTAAAGTCTTCAACCCTTTTGGTACGTTAATTGAGTGCTCTTTGATGAAAAGGTGTCGTTTTCAATTTTGTTTTTAAAGCCGACATTCTAATAAATATTACATTAATTGAAAATTGTTTTACAAGTTTACTTCTTTGTTTGCTCCGATATATCGGCATAACAATTGCATCAATTGAATATTTAAAACTAGTTACCTCACCTAAGAAGAAGGGTGTGAAGAAGCCGGAGAGGCATGCCTCTCGCCTGCGGTGTTGAAAACTAATCTGACAAAGATTAAAGGTATGATTATTTTACTTAACTTTTACTGTTATTTGGCTAGTAATTTAACGCAAATTCTTTTCCCGTTTGCTTTTTTGATTTCTTTGTTTCTCCTTGGTAAAGAACACCTGTTATACATTTAGTACAAGTAAACGTTAGTCATTTGATTGCAACTTTAAGATTTACTTTTGGTAAAATAGATTTCTCCGCTATACCCTGCCCTAGTAGAAGGAAAGAAGGACCAAAGCTAACAGATTATTTTAGCACATTTTTGACCTAAAACCGAAATACTGTATTCTATACATGATCCTGTTACCCTAAAATTGATATTATCGACTTTGCTCCCTTGCTGCGCTTAATACAACCTCACCTTTGACAAAGGTGAATTGACCTGAACTAAAGAGAGCAGACTGCATATTATAATCAAGGGCACCCAAGGAGAATATAGTTCAAAACCACTTAACATAGCATTGTTTAAAAACTTATTTTAGTATTTAAACGGTAGATATAGACATATTTTTATCCCCTAAAATTTTTCATCTGTTCGGATTTCCTAGCTGAAAGTCTAGTGATCCGAAAATTATAGGGATCAAAACTTACCTTTTCGAAAATTTCAGCCAGAAAAAGGCTTCCGAAAATTCTAGGTGACCTTCTTAGGGTAAAAATCCGTTAAAAATGGACAATTATACCATTTTTCAGATGTTCGAAAATCCTAGGAGAGGCAGGTAAGCAAGAAATTTTACAACAAATGTTCCGAAAATTCTAGATCTGAAATTGCGTTCCGAACAGATAATTTCCGAAAATTGACGTTGGGTGCCCCTGTATAATATGAGAATACAGTCTTAACTTCATGTGCGACCACCTCTTAAAAGCGGCTAACTCCCTTACGGTAGGCGACCACCTATCCAAAATAATATCAATAATAATAATAATATTTATGGTTAAAAATTTTCCCTGTCAAAGCACGCAGTCGGTTGTTTAGTCGGTTTCAAACCTCCCTTGATAGACCTCTTAACAGATGGTCTGATCCGCCTCGCGCCCTAAGAAGGGGTACGACTTAATCGCTGATTATGATAACTGTTGCTCTTTCTTTACGACGTTTTATTTATATGTTAGAGTACACGGCGCACTTTTAATACCAAAACTTTTCACTCATAAATTGTATAATAAAACAATTAGAACATGTACAGTTCGCGCTATAGATACCTTGTACACCTTTAGCCTGCGTAGCAGGCGCTTGAAAGAACTGAGCCCAAGAAAGAACTGGGCGCGCGAGGGAGACGCGTGAGGGAATAGGCATGTCTCCTCGCGCCCCGTTTTTGCTGTCATAGTAGAAAGCTTAAGCAACGAGGACGGCGACGGCAACAAAAACGGTAAAAAAGCAATACGTTTAGATTAGTAGAAAAAACAACTGTGCGGGAGCATCACGGCTTTTTGTATATTTCCTTGCCGTCACCGCACGACTCATGAACTGCTCCAATTTCACGTTTTTGGGGGAACGAGAACAAAAGAATTTCCTAATTCTTTTTTAAAACTCAGATGCAGTCCTTTAGAATTCAATTCCAAAAAAATTCACCAGCATATGAAAAACTAACGACATAGGAGAAGGGCGACGAATTTTGAAACAGCATGAATTCACTTTTTAACAGACGTTTTCGCCACCGTCGTCAAGCGCTTGCTACGCAGGCTAGTACACCTTGGTAAGCCACCACAAATTTCTTAACGTTTCAATTCGGGACTGGTCGCTTACACGACTTACACCTATACATTAGTCATAAGAGGTTTGACTGTATTAGAAGTATGCGTGCAATTTTGTTTTTGTAAAAGAAGACAGGAGAAGCATGCTATTTTGCGTTTTCCTCACCATTCTTGGTGCTGCTGTTGTTACTGGGCAGGATGGGTCCCCTAATGGTGTAAGCTTCGTGGGTATCGGCTACAACATAGTGGAAGGGAATCCAGAGGGAGATGATAAAAAACATGGGGGCATCGATCATGGCCTGTTGGTTTCAAGAAAGATTTTCAGCCTAACCTACAAAACCAACAAATTGACTGGTGGATACAAAGTTCCGGATCAAATAGCATTTAGTCCGCGTCTTTCCTGTGTCCAGGATAAGGAGACGAAAGCGTCGATTGTGTTTGGCTCTAAGAGTTATCAGTCGAAGCTTAAAGCTGACGTGGAGGCATCTGGTATTTACTCCTACTTTAAGTAAAACTTCCATGCACTTTCCATGACTTGTTGTTTCCTCCCAACTAACCTAGGCTACGTTTGACACTATAACGGATAACTTTCGTGCCGATACGAAAAGCTATCCCTGTTTGGTATGGTATGAACAGCAACGGCACTAACCTGAGATCAGGCTCAATTTTCGTTTCGTTTTGTAATAACATTAGAGAAAATGTATCATGAGAACCACTAAAATTGGGCCTGATCTCAGGTTACAAAGGCACCGAACTAGAACAAGGCGTTCACTCATCGAACATCGTGCCGAAACGTTTGGCCGAGAGGGCTTAATTTGGTGAATTAATTCCCAGTCCTCACTCCTGAATATTTACTTTCATCTATTCACTTCCGCTACCGACCGAATACATTTTACACGAGCACTGCACCGAAGTTTTGCGCAGAACCTGTCCGCCATATGTGACGCTTCACTTTCGAGATCGGTGAGGGGCAGCTGCCTTCCGTTACAGAAATCGCGCCGAAATCATCGTTCTTATGTGTAAACAGAAGCCTTACACGGTATGGTTTTTGTAGTATCGATGATGTAATTGTGTACGGTCGAAATGAGTTATGGGTAATTAAAAAGCACATGGTCAAGTGTCGAGTTGAATCTGTTGTTGTGTGCATTTATTTTGGTTAAATCCGGATGTTTCACTGACCATGAAACACTACAGTTTTCGTGCCAGCGCAAGAGTTATCCGGTATAGTGCAAACATAGCCTTATTCACCTTTTCTTGTCTTCTCTCAAGCCTAAAACCCAGGGGAGCAACGAATCACGAGTCGTTGAACGACTAATAAAAGACATGTATATGTATTTTCTTTTCTATTGCATGCAAATCCAATGATTCTCCCAATAATTGCACGGTTTTCCTATTATATTACTATTTTTAAATCAAAGTTAAGACTTACTTTTTTAAAGTAGCTTACAAGCCATCTTAATCTTATATGTTTTTAAATTGTTTTATTTTTAAACACATAAATTTTTATTCTATGCTTTTTCTAAATCCACTGTCAAGCGCTTTAAAATATTTTATATTTTAGCGTTATATAAATTTGACTTATTATCATTATTATTATTATTACTATTATTATTATTATTATTATTATTTTAAAAATGAGGCCTTCCAAGGGATAGAAGCGACAGGCGACAGGCGACATGCCCCCGAAAACTGGCTACAATCCTCTCAGAATTCGAAAGCACCGACAATCGACATAAAAGAAGGAAAGAATTGTAACGGCGACAATCCATGCATTTTTAAGTAGTGAATCGACACCTGTTCATTTTTGCATTGGCTGTTTTGGCAGGAAAATAACAAACTCTCTAGCCTTCTTTATTTCCAAACATTCTCTGTTATTCTCTTTGGAACGTTTTTTTTTTTAATTTTGGTATTGTTCAAGATCGGTCCTCCGAAGGAGAGAGGTGAAAAACAATTAATTCTTTCCAGGCACTATATCTACAGTGAGTTCCAAATTGAGTATCATAAAAATTTACGCCAAATCTGACGGCGACATTTTACTTAACCCGGCCTCCAGGTGACAGGTAGCCTCAGAAATTGTAGGTAATGCGAAAGCAGCCCCCGCCCTCCCGCCCCGGAAGGCCTCAGAAATAGGGCTCAAATCAACGATTTCTATTTCAGATTTCAAGAACTTGTCCGCGTTAAATTTTACTTACTTTTGAATTGTTGTTAATAAATTAATAATATTTTAATTAAATTATATCTAGCCGAATTTTTGATAACGTTATCGCCAAATGGACCTTTTGCGTCGAACAGTTTTTTTTTTCCAAAGTAGCTATTATAAAAACTAAGAGTGCAACCATTGCTTTTTTCTTTTCACTCCTTCTTTCCTTCTCCTCGCTCTTTCTTTTTCTCCTTTGTTTTTCTTCGTTACTATGATTTTGGAGCTTCACGGGCTTAAGAGATATGCCTTTTGAGGCTTTTTCACTCAAATGACTGCAAATTTCGTAAGGTTGGCTTTCAAAAAATCGGCTAGTTATGCATGCACATGATTGACCTTCTTTCTGTCTTTTTATAGCTGGTTTCGACCTCCTAGGATTGATGGATTTCGCTTTCTCTCTCAGCGCACGTAAGCGAAAAAAAAATATCTATTTTTTATCACATAGAAAAAATTCATTCCTTTGAAGTTACAGTTTGAATTATTAAATCTTCCTTTTGGTTTATTTTGTCATTGCGTTCGACGTTAGGAGAAGGCAACTCCTAATCTTTGGAATCCTGTGGTATTCAGAGTTGACCTCTTCAGCAAGTTTTTTTTTCGTCGTTCGTCGTAACAGTATGATTTAAGTAATAGAGCCGCAACTAGTAGTGAAATTAGTGAATTTCAAGCCTAGTGAAATACATGAGAAAGATGTTTCAGGCGGCTCGGAGAAAAACCTTCGAGTACTCCGCAATAGGAGTCGAAGCTAATAACCAGGTAGGTATTCAGTGGTTCAAAAGGTGCTATTGAACATCTGGGAGCAGAAGATCTGAGGTTCGACTCTTGATTGGGAGTACTCGGTTTTTTTCCCCCAAGCCGCCTGTGTCACTGACTGAAAAATCATCTTTCGCACTGATCTTAACGCTGTTTTAATTTTTACTGCAGTGTATGAAAGCATGAAATTGGAGACTTCAACAAATCACAACGTGTTCTACGAAGAGAAAAAAGTTTGCAATAAAGATCGAGCTGGGTACTTACTTGATGTGGCTTCAAGTGAGAACTTCTCTGTAACAGACGACTTCGCAGCTGCTGTGTGCAAATTGCCGGAGCACTTTAACAAAAGTGTTTACGGTAACTTCATTGACAAGTGGGGAACGGTTAGTTAGTTATTAATCATTTAAATGCGACACAATGACTTGTAGAGTAAGCTTCACATGTTGTAGGTCATTCTGCAAAGAAAGCTTTTCTTACACTAGTTATTCGATTTTGGCGTACTCGAGAAAGACACTGCATGAATCAGAGATCTTTGTTGAGCATGCGCTACTTGCTGTTTTAAGGATGTAAGTTCGAAACCAGGCCTAATAGCTATGCACTCGGTGCAGCGGGTTCATTTATGGCCAGCAGTTTATCAATAGCCTGAAAAGCAGGTATATTTTGCTTTCATGATGGCGGCTGCGATCAATCCCCATAAATGTACCTCTGGGTCACGCTTTTGTCAGTTAAAAAAAGAAAACGTCTGCTGATCAGCTAGTTTATCAATAAACAGATGTTGCAGATTTCTTTCGTCATCTAGTTGCATTTTACATTTTTAATTATTGTTCTCCATCCCTTAGCACATTGTTGAGCAGGTTAAACTGGGAACAAGAGAGATCACCCTCTACAAAAGCACGACGACAAATTTCACAAATCATGCCTTGAGCAAAGTAAAGAATCATGCTGTACATATGGCTATTTCGAGAAAGGTTGTCGGAAAAAGTGCACGCTACGATCCCGAAAGATGTTGTGGGGGGGTTGGAGTTCACTGTTCTTAAAAGAAATTTAAAAGAATGGCCACGAAAGGCCATGGATGTATGTTTGCGAGTGCTAAAGGAAAGCAAACAAAGCAGGTTCGACAGCTACAATATCAGGAACAGAGTATTCAGTCATATCTCATAACCTTTAGGGATTGTCACGTGCACATTTTTTCCGACAACCTTTCTCGAAATAGCCGTATACAAAGGTGAACTTTAGACAGAAAAAAACGATACTAAGGCTTGACTCAACCACGAATTTAATGGGTTTTGATTTCAAGTAGAAACATTTTTCTCATCTTTCATGAAACGTGCCTTAAAAGCTAACCAGGCGTGTGTCCGCTAATTTGAGAAAGTGATAAAAGCGTGAGCTTGTAAATTAGTATTTTGGGATCTTTTTAATACTTTTATTTCATCAAAATTTTAGTCTTAGATAGTGAAATGTAAATCAATTGGTCATATGATGACTGTCGCTTAAAAGCTAGCCAAGTGTGTGTCCGCAAATTTTAGAAAGTCGATAATAGTGTGAGCTTGTAAATTAGTGTTTCAGGATCTTTTAATATTTTTATTTCATCAAAATTTTAGTCTATGATGGTGGAATGTAAATTGGTCATATGTTAATAGAGATTTTTATTATTACTATTATTACCATGTTACGTTTTCTATGGAGTTTTAAATTTTCCTTTCTATTTTTGTCAAGAGAATATAATGTCATCAAGGTACATTCAAGTTTAAGTGAAAAGGTTGAAATTCAAAAGATACTTTGTTGCTTTTTCGTACTACGCCGGTCAACAAATTCATTTCTCTCTCTCACTCTCTTTCTTCCTCAATTTAGGCCCAAGGATCGGTTTCTGAAGCCAGTGAGTTCCTGGCCGGATTCAGTTCCTCTTTAAAGTCGACATGGACAGGATAAGTGAAACTATTAATGAAGTGGGCAGATTTGGTGAGGTATTTCAGAAGCTTACTTCGGGAAGTGATGAGATGAACGAGCCCATTGCACTGACTCTTCTGCCAATCCACGTGGCCTTTGATGCTCATTTCTATAAAGCCCTGACCCTGCGCTTTTCGTGTCGTCACACTGAAGAGTTTCTTGAGAAGAGAAAGAAGCATATTAAAAAAATATTATGTAAATACCCCGTCTTAAAAAAGCTTTCAGAGCTATTGGTAAGTCCTTTTCAATGCTTCTTATTCGATTTGATTTGTTACCGTGGCTCCCACCCGGGGGGGAGGGGGGGGGGGGTACTGCCATATATGGGCTATATAGGTATGTGCCCCTGTGAAGGGTATAGTTTTCAAGCAGTTTACTCTAGGATAGGGTATATAAATCAGAACATTTGGGTCTAGAACAGGGTACAGTATGTTGCCCAGTATCCGGACACTTCAGTTTAAGATTGCAATAACGTTCCTTTGTTAATCACAAGAGCTCTGAAATTTGGCCCAGAGAAAATCTATCTAGTCCTTAATATGACGAAAGAAAGTTTAACTTTTTTGCCTTTGTTTCCATCGCGAAATTGATATTTTTGCAGAGCTCCTATGTTGCCCAGTATGCGGACAGCTGGCCCAGTATCCGGACACAACAATGACAACGTAATTGTACATAAATTTCGACAGGCAAGCGACTTATAAGCTTCTCTTGCAGTTGCAAAGTAGTCTGGCAATCGATTCCAAAAATATAACCCAGCATCGTGAAATAAAACGTAACAAACGCGAGCGGCTGTTTTAAAAATGGTGTGTTTCTTACTTCCTTGTCTAGGAACTTTTTCACTGATTTAAGGAAGGCAACCGTGGACATGCCGAAGCAGCAGTTTGCAAGCTCAATTAGCCAATCTGCAAACTACTTTCTTTCCTCATTTTTTATTTAAAAAAAAAAAGCTTGGGTAAGGGACCTCAATCCGACGGTCAAAGGTCACTCCTATTTAGTCCGGCCTGCAGTTGATTTCTTCATGCTCAGTCCCCACAATACGCCTGCTTTTCTAGAACTAATTCCTCCTTCTTTCACATCTCTCAATCCCTTTGTGACATTTTTCAGACCGTTGCAACCCCATTCTAGCAATCACAAGTGGGGAAAGTACGAGAATTCCAGGTTCAACTCAGACGCTTTCAGTTATATATAGAAAATGCAGTCACGCGAAACAAGCCCGTGCACACGAAATCAAGTCGCCTGTGAATGAGTGAAGAAAATTTTCATACGGAGTTGAGTAGAATTACATTTGACGACTATATCATATATCCTAAGCTTTAATTATAGTTACTGATATGAAATAAATCTTAACCGGATAATGTACACAGCTAATTCATCGATTCTGTACAGCAAAGAAAAAACTGCCGGATACTTGGGCACATGACATCAAAACTTAGTGAATGTTTCTGGCCTCCGTTATTCCAAACAAATCGAATTTCAAGAAGAATTAATAAACTTTCTGAAAACCTGACTTCCTTAAGTATCTTCACTTTAAAAATAGAACAGTTTCTTTGAAAATATCACACATTACCCTTCCTTTTCTTTTACTGCGCAGTAAACAGCGTAAATATTAGCCACGAAAAGTTTACTCACCTGAACAGAACGGCGTCTTCTGCGGCTGTTTCGCAAGCTTTCAAATCGCCAAAACTCTCATCTTAAAGCTGAAATGTTCAGCTTTCATTCGAAATACTTCGTTTACCGAAAACTGAAAAGGGCGCCTCAAAAATTGAGTTTTTGTTTCAAGTGTCCGGATACTGGTACCGTCCGGATACTGGGCAACATACTGTATCATTTTTCAGGAAACTGATCAGCTGGTTGAAGATTTCATCTAGACTAGGGAAACAGCTACTCTAAGATAGGGGGATTTGGGGAGTTTACTCTATTACAGGGTGGTAAAATTTAGCTGAACTAGCTCTGGTATAGGTTAAGGGTTCCAGGGACCCAGCGGCACATCCCCACCCAGAAATTCCTAAAGTTTCCCCCCGGGCGGCTCTCAGCATTTACTGATAGCTTTTTGGAGCCTCATTTCTGAAGTAGAATCTTAAGTTGAACCTCTTCTAACAGCCATCTTTCTATACTCAATACAATGACCAGTTGTTTACTGCGTTTTATCGACTTATCGATTTATTAATCGATACCGATTTTATAGATTGACTACTCCGGGTACTGGGGCTCTGGCCGGCTAGGCAGAGGGAAAAAGAAACCAGGTGGGGGAGATGCAATTAAGGGGAAAAGATCAAAGGTGAAAGGGGGGGAGTGTTAGTCCTGTCAGTTCAGGACAGATGTGTCTTGCGAAGGTTCTGAAGTAAACATTTTCCTCTTATGTCATATCATAGCACTTCAAAGAATTGGTCACATCTCATTTGGACGTTTTATTCAGATAAACTGTTCGTTGCGTTTTTTGATTAAGCTAACTAGTCAGAGCCATTGCCATCTTAAAGTAAATCAATAAATCGTACACTTCAAACACAATGTTATTTAGGGTCAAACAAACCACGATGCTTAAGATTCAGGGTCCGATGAACCTTTATACCTTCGGTTTTTTAAAGGCGATGTTACAGGTGGCGATTCGCAACGACGATTCATGATCACTTCAGCGAATCACGGCTTTTAACCTTTTAATTGCGACATTGTTTCCAATTGTTACAACATTGTTCCAGCAATGATTTCCTAATAATTGTCGTTGGCGACAAATCTCTTTCGTGTAACACTGCCTTTATTAGTCGCAAGCTGAAAGCGATATCGAGCGATATATCATATGCTACCCATATGTAAGTGAACTCCAGATGTTTTGTTGATTTCCGGCGGCCATATTGGTGGACCAAAACGGTACACCAATATGGCGTCTCCATACAAAGCTCTACAAGGGTGCGTGAAACGTTTCGGCAAATAACTCAGAAACTGTGGGCCACAAAGACCTGAGACTTGGACAAATTGTTTATATATTAGTCTTTTGTAACATGTCATTTTCTCGTCTTCTTCCACTGGACGGTTTCCAATTTATTTTTTTGTTGCGTGACAGTGAAAACGATCTATAGGCCTGTGCTAGTAAAATGGGGCAGTGAATAGGACAACTTATTCCCCGGGGGGGTACTTAACAAAGTTTATCAGCCCCAAGGTCCAACCCCTTACCTTTTTATACACCATTTTTAACAGAAAAGGTACCCCTTTAGTGTATATATTTTATTGACAAATAGTACTCTCTTCACTTACCTAGCTTTGGAAGCCAGGGAAAAGCTCCCTGGGGATGAGGTTACTCATATGGGCTTTAGCGACATTTGGGGTCAAGCATTACGTTTGGGAGATTAATCAGAAGCAGGAGCCGATTACTGTCAGAAGGTCATAATTTCCTATATCAAGAATGGGCCGGGGAAATGTCGCGGCCTCTTCCGGATGAGAGACAAGGACCCGCGATAGAGTGGGGTGGGATAAGGAAGGAAGAGAAAAATTAAGCCATCCGAAAGGTGCCATGGAGCAGAGAGCGAGCAAGGCAATAGTGCAAGGCCGTAAACACATATGTAGCACCAATGTACAATGTGTCTTCTCTCTCGAAGATAATGAATGCATGGCGTATGCGCCTTATATGATTGCTAGGGCAAGATCGCTGTGAGTATAAATAGGGTGAGGGTTTGAAAGCCTCTGCGGCACACCTCTACCCTAACTTTCATTGAGTGCCCCCCCCCCCCCCCCCTCCCCTTTTCGGGATTTTCATGAACATGAAGGAAATAAATTGATATCATTTCTGGTCTGTTGGTTCAACAGAAATAGATGCCTGATTTCTTCAAGATTTTCTCTGGTGACTTACATTAAGGGATGGCCTAATCGCTTTTTCGGGGTTACTGTTTCCCAAAGACAGTTTTTATGAAGCCGAAAGGTTTTTTTCCATTAAATATTTAATGTTGCTTTCATTATATTGTCTAGACTTCAACAAAGAGAATGTGGTGTGGAAAGATGAATTGAAAGACAACAGGAACTCTTATAGCGGTGAACTACCAGATGGTGACTATGACCCATATGGCTTGTCGACTACTAAAATCTATTACTGTTGCCGTTCAGACGGTGTTGACGCATCCGATCCAATATATCTTCCTACGGACCTCCCTTTTGTCTTGTTTAAGTCCGGTAGTCATTTGTGTCAGAAAGTAGAGGGCATGCAAGTAAAAAGCGAATACTTCTACTGGGATTGTGATAACGAGGCACAGTGGAATGAAGTCGGATTCTCAGATACGAAATCACCAATAGGTGGCACGGGACCGGGGCCAACGCCTGACATAAGAATCGATTATTGCTACTACCAGCCTCCACCTGGTGAGTAAACAATACAGGGGCTACCTCGAGGAACCTAGTGTTCCAAGCAGCATTTCTTTTTTTGGTCACGCAAGGCTCGAGACGAGCAACCTCATCGTATTGTCCGGCCTGAGTATCAGGCGTTTCTGGGGGAAAAGGGGAAATATCCTCTCCCCTATAGCTAGCCACTTATGAAGGCCTGATACTCAGGCTACGTATTGTCATACATACATACAAAAGTTTATTCAACGCACTTCAAAATATAGGTAAAAATACAAAGAATGTTGCGAAAAATACTAAAAATTTACATACAAAAACATCTAATTGAACAATTAAGTTAGTTATAAGTCGCCTTTTTTCTTCAATAACGAGCGTCAAACTAAAATTGGTGAAAGAAACATCGTTTATTGACAGTAACACTTCGCTACAACCAGTAACAAATACAGACATGTACAAACGATATCAGACACACATTCACAGAAATTGAGACAAACTGTCAAAAAAGAGAATGAATAGGTTAGCTTCAACATTCAGCATAAATTGTGGTGCCTACTTTTTACTCTTACAGCTGTATTTTACCTCGGAGCTAACTTGATTGATTGATTTATTCATCATTCTTTAGTACCGGGAGGTTGGTCTGAATGGAGTAGCTGGGGACCTTGCCATCATCGGTTTCTTTGTGCTCCAGGACAAACCATTGAAACGCGCGTGCGAACCTGTACCAGCCCGCCACCAAAATATGGAGGAAGTTGTCCTCATATTCCAGAAGAAGAGCAATACGAGGAAAGGTCTTGTGTCTTCACTGGAACTTGCACTGGTGGGTTTTTTAATTGCCCGTGGTAACGCCCACCCATTGGCCAAACTATCAAACAGGCGTTCCCCTGCCCTGCAACACTTTTAACAAATAGATTCCATGTTGTCGTCGGTCTGTTCAGTAAGAGATCACCAGCAGATGATGTCAAAATGTGGTAAAAACAAAGAAGTGGCACACGAGCCGCGGGCAGACTTTTTTCGAGGTCTTCTCTTGCTTAATCCGAAATAATGCTCACAAACATTTTCAAAACTATGCACCATGTTGAAGAAAACAAACAAAACAAGTTTACTGTGACGTCATCCATGTGTCTGCACTCTAATACCTCACTGGGTTACGACCAATCATAGCGCGAGTAATATTCACCACATTGCATAATCCTGACTAATATATATAAGAAACAAAGCTTTTTTCTTTTCTCGCGTCCGCACTGTCTTAGACGTAAAAAACTCAGAATTTAGTAGGACAGTTTCATCTCCAGTTATCTCCACTTTCGTGCGCCTGTAAAGTCTTTGAAGTGTGTTCACGTCATGGTCTTAAAAAAGATTCAGTTCTTGTGGAAGAAAATTATAATAGTCACAAAATTTGAATTAAGCCCCTTAATGCCTAAGATCAACCTGGGCTTGACTCAAGCCTTATATGACTCGCTATAAATGATACCATTCTAAAGCAGACATCCAAATAAGATGTGTTTTCTTAGTTATAATTAATTGCCTTTATTGCAATTCCCCTCGGGTATACCCTAGGGAACTTGCAATTTTTATTCACTTGGCCTTCTCCTTAGCATCCCCTCTGGAGGGGTACTCCAGAATATATGTGACGGAGATGATCGAAGGATTTTTTTGGGTTTCAAAGTTTTGATTCTGGGATTCAGTTTGGGTAGGAGAATTTTTGGGGGTGGCTTGATTTAAACGGTAGGAATTTTGGGGGGTATTCAAAACAATCTGAAGATTCGTGGTCTAGTGCCCGTGTATCCCGGCCGTGTAGTTCTGCGAATCCCTGAAGTACAACTAAACTTGTTTAATTTGCGCCTGTTTTAACTGATTTAACACGTTACATTGCATCTGTTTCATAAAACCAGTTATAGATATACAATTAAACAATAAAAGTATTCAGCATAGGATTTTTTAGGGGTTAATTTTTGGTCCAAGGGTTTAATGGGTTTTGAATTTTCCCACTATTTCATCATCCCCGTCACTTAAAATCTGGAGTAGCCCCTCCCCTGGAACATCCCCTGGGGTATCCCCTGGGGCATCTCCTGGGTATTCCCTGGGGCATCCCCTGAGGTATCTTCTTTTCCTTTATATTAACCATATAAATCAACACCCAACTGAAACCTCTTGCACCTGTACAAGATAAACTAGACTAAATATATATTAACTGAACGTGTTTATATTTTATGACCGATAGGACCGCCGATACTACCGCCAATTGGCTAAAGTCCCGCGAGCGAGGTGTTCTTCATCAAACGGACAGTGGCACATCAGAGAATTACTGAGATATGTTAGATTTAAGGGAAACTGCATGAACTGGCCATGCTTGTAACAATAGAATAATAAAGGTGTATTGGTAGGGCTAAATAAATATGCTAACGTGCTCGTGGAGTGGGTTTAAAATAAACTGAGACTTATCCATATTAGCTAACCCCGATCCCTAATATTTCTCATACTATTCATCTCATGCATAAATGGAATAGACCTTGTTACGGTTTTCGACGCCATCTTGAAGAGCAGGCAAAGGCGTGCAAAATTACAGTGTTTGTATGAGAATCTAATGTCGAATAATTTCCGTAGAATGGCTGTTCTGAAAAAAAATATGAATTGTAAACTAAAGCTTCACTCCCAAGGAATCTACTGAAAGAAATTAAGGGCGTTACATGCGCTAGAAGACCTAGAAGCACTTTAAAATTTCTCATTCTTCTAAATTTTCTTTAGTACATTTGTCTGAAGGAAAGTCCGAGGAAAAATTATAGACAATTATATGGAAAATCTAAAGCAAGCCTCTGGAAAAATTTAAACACAGGGTACGCCCCAAAATTTTGTTAGTACAATTCTTTGTTTTGCAGCTTTAGTTTACAAGTCATATTTTTTTCAGAACAGCCGTTTCACGGAAATTATTTTACATCAGATTCTCATACAAACCACTGTGATTTCTCACACGTTAATTGTCTGCTCGTCAAGATGGCGTCCAAAAACCGTGACAAGGTCTATTGACAACAAAACAATTAACAACAACAACAACAAACTTTATTAATAAACATGTAATATTACAGAAGCATTGCCCACAGCTAGTAAGGTTATTCGAGGCGGGGCAATATGCGTTCAAAATATGAAATTAAGACTAAGGCTAACAGAGAAAAGTTTACAGCTTATAAATAAATGAAATCAAAATCGTAATATGGATGAGGACTAGATGACACAATATAGAAACACAAATAAACAAATAAATTGTGAAAGTAGAAACTAATAAGCAAGAATTTATTGCGATCGAGGGCCCCACTGGTCGATCAGATCACTGGGACCTGAGATCGGGAATAATGGGCTAACCTTCCCCCTCCTGCGTATTCTGCTACATTATCTACTTAAACTTCGATTCAGTATACATCTATAGCCACATTTTCAAAATTATATCAAACAGAACCATGAAAAAAGAACCAGAATTCAAAGCTAAGTAGGTTTTTAACGTACGCGTGTTCATTTTCATAATGCTTAATGCATCATAATCCTTTATCGACTTTATAAATTTGTGTCCATTTCTTCAAATGACTTATCGACACAACCAAGACCAAGCTAGGTATTGGATTTATTTTGCGTTGTCAAGTTACGCTAGATTTTTTTTTTCGCGTTTATTTAAAACCTCAGGCACCTTAAGCTTATAACAGACACTGATGTATTTTGGCTTAATGCCTAAGGCAATGTTGACTACTACACTATTTCCCGTAAGATACCCGCTACCTCTTTCGAAGCAAAATTAGCTGAAACGTACAAAGGGTGCCGTGTATTCTTGGTGCGAATCGCATTCAGTATGTGGAAGTGAATTTCCTTCTTCAGCCTCCTTGGGTGCTCGCTTTAGAAAAATGACTACAGTCACACATAGCTTGCGATATTAACTGAGAACCGCAGCTGCAGAGCAAAAAAGAGTTGCCAGAAGAGCTAGGGACAGCAATCCGGAATCCTCTATATGTTAAGTTGTTCTGTTCCCCTCATCCCTTGTCCATCTAACAGTAGAGTCATTAAACCTTCCGCACTTAATTTAACGAACCACTATACAACGAAGTCCTCTGTATAACGAAACCTCAGTCTTTAAAGTGAACATATCATAATCCCGGGAGAATCATAATATTTTGCCAGTCCCTTGGCCCTTCAGTTTATCAAGGTTCTACTTTCAGTTCATGTTCATTTCAGTCCTATAAATTTGAAACTGCACATAATACGGCCATCAGAATCACACAGAATACTTATTGCATAGTTAATAAACTGGTGAAATGACATGAACAACCCGTTGGACTCCTTTTTCATATGTTTTTGTCAATTGTTAGCTTTTTTGGACCTGACTGTGCACAACGTTCAATAGCATTCCTATCATTTTGAACTTAGACTGACCAGTAGAAACATCACATTAATTTACTGAAGCACAATTTGTGGAGAAAAAACATGTGCAGGGCCAGGGAGCTTCCAACATAAACTACACCACCGTTGTTTTCAACTTTGATGTTTGTCGACTTTCATAACCAGTCACCTCTACTAATTATGCTTAAAGAGCAAAAAATACTTAAAAAGTTGGGTGTCTGACAAAATCATCAGGTTGGCTAACACATATGTCGACCTAGACTTTCAAAAAAGTCCTCCGTCCCACAGTTAATAACTCGTTTGCCATGGAAACGTCAATACGTCACGTTAAAATATTCCCAGATAAATTTCGTACTAGTAGCGAAATATTAAGCGACCTTTATATAGCTGACTATGGGTTCGAATACAACTTTTGGGTTTCCAGTCACGAGTGCCGAAGCAGGGGGCGAGCTGCTAGGGTGACGGTGCGGGGGCATGCTCCACCGGAAGAATTTGAAATATAGGGTCTTTGGAATAGCATTTTCAGCCCTCTGAGAGCATTAATTTCCAGTAATTTTTAACTGATTTTTCTGTGTTGAAGCGATAAATAAACAATTTTCGCGCTTTATCGAACCTAAATGAATACAATCAACCGCAGAGCAGCATGAAAAGCGTGGCCGCTGACCAAATTAAACGTGCCTGTCAAAATTATTGGGGGGGGGGGGCAGGCCCCCCCCCGGCCCCTCCCCATTCTACGGCACCGTTATTACTGGCATTTAAAATATCTGTCCGTTTCTGAATGGCTCAAATCCCTCGGCTAATTCTTCATAATATAACAACCAGCTAGCGTTGGACGAATATGAACAACGTTTGCGATAGGCGATAAAATGACGTCAGTAGTACGTACAGTCGAGATAAACGCCAGAAAAAAGGAAGGCAAACGAAAAACATTAATGGGGTTCTTAATGGAAGGCAACAATCTCATTTCCCAGCCATTATTTTTTCCGAAATCCCAATGCCCAGTGTTCAAATCTTATTACCAATAACAAAAATTTAAAAAATAGTTTAATACATAAGAGCCCTTTATCCTCTACGTCCGCGGCTTTATTCCAGATTTTATCGACGCTGACACGAAGAAAAACTCTCATAAAAACTACTTGCACCGAGAAATGGTGTTGTAGGGCAGTTAATATAAAGGAGATACTAAGATCCTTCCGTGAAAGGTTTGAACCCAGGAGTCATTTCAAAAGTAGGTTGAGTTTGATCGTCCGGATGAACGTAGTCCTGAATAGGACTGTTGTTGTTGACACTGACTGACGTTTAGACAACCTGTGCTAGCGCTAAACTAGTCTATGTGTATATACACTTCACCAACAAAAATTCAATCAGAATATCCCCTTAATTGTCGTCGGAAGTACGAAGTTACCTGTGGATTTATGAACTGCTATTAAAGGAAATTATAAAACAGTCAACCCTCACTTATCCGACACTAGTTTAAATTGACCTCTTCAACTTGTATGTTTTGTTTTCCCAATACAGGTCATGTCATAATACTCTGGAGAACTGTTTCTTTCAAATTTCATCTTATTCAAGTGCATATCTATGCTGCATAATTTATGAAAACACAAACGGCCAAGTTCCCCTGCAACCTCTATTGGGAAAACCAACCATACAAGCTAAAGAGGTCTAACTATTGCTTGTCCCTGCTGGTTTTTATTAACTATCTTTGGGTCTATAAGGAGGACATTTCGCTACGAAAACAGCTCCTCGCTGATCCGAATTAGAACACTGGTTCATTTGAATAGTTTCACAAATAATTGACCCACAGTCTCGTATAACAGGTGTCTCAATATTTGACTCTAGGAGCAAAAAAGGTTGTGTATCGAAAAGAATTAAAACCTCCGGAAGTTTCTTTAAATAAAACACTTTAACATAATCTGTTTTGTGGTTCAACATATTTGCTCATAAGTGTTAACTGCGACTCAGCTTATCAAAGACCTTACTCCCACAACCGACCTTAGACCTAGAGTAATTTTAATTCGTAATATTTCTTTGAATTCGTTTACACAGTTTAACAAATATTACTCAGCTGTTCATACTACTTGTTCATACTCATATGATAAGCCAAATTGTTAAGCTAGAAAAACTCACGATTCAAAACAGTGCCTCATGTTACAACGTAAAGCGCCTTGATTGGTTATTTTAATTTTTAATCGGCCTCGTAGGTAACTCTATTATATAACTAACTAAGCTTTTCTTACAATCCTCTCGTCTCGAAGGCAATCGCATTTGGACTATTGAAGTACGTATATAGTAAAAGTGAAGTGATTTTTAATGATGACTTTGAAGAAGGAGTTTAAGAATCATAAATTCCGTTAATGGTTTGACTGACAAAACCAACATTTTTTTTCCTCGTTGATACAGGTTCGTAGTTTTGGGTGTGGCGAGTGCAATCATGTTGCGACAAGCTGTATTCCTCTGCTCACTCCTGGCTGGAATGGCGAAAGCTCAGGTAGATAATTATATAATCTCCAGTATTTTTGTTATTGTTTTAAAGGTAGTTGCTATGATGGGGGATTGGAAATGGAAAATAGGAAGTGAAAGTTTTCTACTACAGGCGGAAATTTGATAAAGTGCAACGTTACTTTAGCCGTCATTAAAGCCACTCCGCTCTGAGCTGTTGCTTAACTGAAAAACATTTACAAAATAAAGTGACTTTAATTGTTACATCTAATTTGTATGAGATAATTAGCCTGTAAAGCAGGCGTTATTTCACGGCCGAGAACCCGCGTTCTCTTCCCTTCGTCTCTTGCGCCTTTCTTGCTTGACCGTGTTCCATTTTTAAAGCTTGGTTAAATGAGGAATTTTACATATCATTAAATCAATTAAACTCTAAGAAATAAGAATTAACTGGGGACAAAAAATACCGGAAAGTTATCTTACAAATTGAACCTACACCGTTAAAATCGCCGGCAGGTGGTTGAAGGATGAATTGCTAACTCATACATATGGTAGCTGATTTGTTGTATTGCGCGCTCGACGGTCTCATCAGATTGACGGTCTCTGAGGAAAAAATCGAGAGGGTCTGTGAACATGGCTAGTCAGAGTGGAGCTCCAATCTACTCACAGATATGACCGCATCAGTGTTGGCCTGGCGTCAACGCCGTTTTTTCTCCAGACAAGCTTTCCAAAGTGCAACTTCGTTGCTTTACGATTATGATCTGGCATTCTTTATTGCTTTAGTTATAATTGTTTTAATTATCGATATTTTTTTGTTATTTGTCTTCATGTAGAATGCCCTCGGAACGTTGAAAGGAACTTTATCGGAGTCCAAGAAATTCCCTCACAACACAAGTAACAGTTAACAACGATAAATACTCTTTAGTTTTCAGTTGCAGATCTTAGAGAGGTCATTGGTTTCTCTTATTACTAATTTTTCACTTATAAAAAGATATCAGTTGCTGAAATTCGAAGAATCCGGCTCTTAGACGTTTCACCAAAAACAGTTTAACTTGCATTTTTCTCTCGTTTTTCCTGCACCACTAATATCATTACTGTCATTTGATATACTTATTCAATCACCCTGGATATCCGCAGTCGATACCTGCCAAACATCATGCGATGTTTCCTGGGATAACGTAACTTATTATGAATGCCCACGATTAATTAATGCTAACTAAAAGACAACTCCTTACTAACGGATCTTTAAGTGGAATCGCAGCCCGGGGAGGGTACTTGGGTTAATGTTTGCTGGGTATGTGCCGCTGGCCTCTCAGAGCCCCTACCCCAATATAGTCTATTTTTTGGCCAATTATAGACCCCATCTTAGTCACTTTTTGGAAAATGTAATTTTCGCGATCCCAACTTAGGCACTTTCTATTTATGCACCCTGACCTTATCAATGTGGTTTCAAGCGGCGGAATGTAATGCCGTCAATGGGAGCTTACTGTTAAATTTAATAAACAACAACTTTCTGATCGATTTTTTAACCGAGAATCGTCCCATTTTGAATGAATGCTTACCCCAAAAATCCGAAAATTTTGCGACCCCATTGTAGTAAATCTATTGAAAATGCGACCCCATTATAGTCACTCCAGTCGTGAAAATGCGGCCCATCCAGCGGCACATCCCTATTAGCCTCTTGTAAGGGAGTACCCCCCCCCCCCCACCCTCCGGGAATCGCAGTTATTTGTTCGTGTTCTTTTCTCCTAGAACTCACTGATTTTGTGAAGGATCCAATAACCTACATGTTCAACCAAGTGGGTGGTGAAATGGTAGCCCAGCAGGAGGGATATTACTATGTCTACAGCCAAGTGTATTTTGAAAATTATCAAGACGCTCCTTCAGGAATCTATCGCAACGCGGTGGAGCTTTACGTCAATGACTTTCGCGTAGGCGTGATGCAGACAGGCATCGACAACCGAGCCGATTATGGTACCGAATATACCGGACAAGTTGTGAAGCTAAATGTGGGTGATCGCATCGGCTTGAAGACCGTGTCTGACAGTCGTATCTGGCTGACAAGCTATCACACCTTCTTTGGCGCTTATAGAATCGATTCCGATACCTGTTAAGCCCAGGTCACGCAATATTACTCATTGAGTCTATGCTGTACTCGTAAACAAATCGCTTCCTTAGCTTAGAAACATAAATAAATGTGAGGGACTAAAGATTCCATTGTGAGGTGTTTGAAATAAAGTGGTCATTTATTGGACCGTGTTAATTAGTCATTGTTTTCTTTCTTTTTTTCTATTTTTTTTTTTACGCCTAACCCAGTTCTTTTCGGATGCGAAAGAAACCAGCGAAGACAAGGTACGCTCAGATGTACAGTGTATCATTTGAATCATTCTGTTTAATACGTAGACCCTGGTTCTTTAAGTAGCTTTACGCAGTAATAAAATTGCAAAGGAGTACATGGAACTATCAACCGATGCCATTTCAGCGAGATGTTGGCAGCAAGAAACTGTCGGAACATGATTGCACTCGGCGCACCGAAAACAGTAATTGTTAGTTAGAGAAGCATAGGATAGTATGCGGTAATGGGCAATGAATGAATTAGGGATCATGTAGAGTAGTATTAGCGTGTTAGTAGCTTTTCCAGGCGTGCACAAAGTAGAATACAGTACTGTAGTCTCCATGACAATGTCAGCTTAAAATGCTGTCTTTAATTACTCTACGTTTCTGCGTCTAAAGAAACCTCGCCACTTCCAAAAATGAATTAACCCATCTGTTTAGATGACGAATTCTTAAATTAGGAATGAGAATACAGTCGAAGCCAAGGGAGAATGCTCTTGTCGAAGCTTCATGAGTAACCACCTAATTAGTATCCAAAGTACCAGTTGAATTTTTCCCGGCAAGGGGCCCGTTTCTCGAAAGTCCCGATAATTAACGGGCCCGGTAAGCTGTCTCCGTTTACATTAAAGATCGAGGTTTCAATAGTTTTGCATCTAACACGACAAAACTGTCAGTTAATGAAACAAAATGCAGTAGTTTGCTAGCCAGGACCCGCGCTCTTATTCTTTATATTTCGATTTGAATATTTGATTTCGGGCCCGTTAAGTTAACGGGACTTTCGAGAAACGGGCCCCTGTACCGGAAAGACTAAAATTAATTGATCTCTCTAGGGGCTGTCTCCAGGTTTCTTGAGCATTTTTCATTGTTTAAAACCTCCCAAATTAAAAGCGACCTCTTGACACATAGTCTGACTTCCTAACGCAGTGAATAGTAAGACGCCTCACAAGAAAGTGAGATCTGGTCATTCTTTTTCAAGTTTTTATTTCTAACACACAATTTTTGTTGAATGAGTGAACTACGTAAATCAGAGTTTGCGAGGCACTTTCAGTGAAAACACATTTTTCACAGCAAATTATCATTATAATAATACAATTGCCTAATTTACTTTTGAATAAAAAGACTTGTTTGCGCTATAGATACCCTGAGGCCAGTATCTCTGGTCCAACATTCTCGTATGTGACTAAAAACCATTGCATTATTTTGTTACTTTTTTTGTCAACAAGTATGTGTAATCAAATGGTGACGAGTGAAATTAGGGAATAACTTCACGCGCGTTTTGTCCAAATCCTAATAATTTCCCGAGCCTTTAGGCGAGCATACCATTTGATTACCTATTAATATCATGGGTGACGAATTACGTTAGCAATCTTGGATTTTTGACATGTTTATCCTGGATCGTATGTTTAATATTTAGACCTTAAATTTGGCTTATAAAGTTCAGAATTTTTCAGACTATTTCGACAAAATACCTGTTAGAATACTTCTTGATGTTCTCTTGTGTGTTCAGGTTTTCTAAATCGTCTTTTTGTGCCCTGACATCTTCATTCACGGCATTTTAACACTTCGTCGCCATCTTGACACTGAGACGTACGGAAGGTTGCCATGGCAATTTTGTAATTTCACATGTGAAATTACAAATTAACGCTGAAATTTCGCGCCAAAATTAAGGAGTAATTCGTCACCTATGATATTAAGGAGGTTAACTTTTGTAACTGTTTGCACATGGTGTTCTTAGTAAAGTTTCAAAAGAGTTCTTTTTTGTTTTTCGTGTTTGAATTTGTAGTTTTCTACGCGTTGTTCACAATTCTCCAGTAGACTTCTTCAATCGGATGTCACGGATTGTTAAGATATGTCTTCCATTTAATTATTCAATTGTCATGCATTATGAATTAAATGTTGATATATATAACAAAAAGTCAGTAACTGATAAGATATACAGTATCCTGTAGCTCTTTTGGAGTATTTCTTATTCGGTATCGTTCAGTTGCTTGTTCTTTTTGGTCGTGATATTAAAACGTCTTAAACTTCTTCTAAACTTCTTCTTTCTTTGGTTGTGTTAGTAAAACGTCTTAAAACTGTTGTTTATTCTGCTATCTATTCTCTACTGGATCTTTCTTTGTATAAGAAATGAATCAAAACAACGCAAAAATGTTCGGTGCCGCTCGCTAGAAACCTGAGCTTAGTGATATAAATGGCTCTAGAAGCTATCAAAAGAAACTTGAAGTTGATGTGGAAGTGTCCAGTATTTGCCTTTGTTTTATAACTTCCTATCTCGATAAAATTTTATATTTCCTTAATTAACTCATTCGCAAATTCCTGTTTACCCGAGTTGTGGCGAATTGTTCCAATGATAGCAGGTTTTCTATAGCATTTTTTCCCATAAAAATTTGAGCTAAAATCTTAGTCGTGTAAATCAGATTTAAGAATACTCACTAAACTTTGATTTCATTTGAATTTTCCTTAACCCTATTCAGACCAGGCTTTTTGTTGCTTCTTGCGACCTTGGAGGGGAGCGCCTCAGAGAATAGAAATATATCCTAGGAAAGTAGCTAATTATGAAAAACATGGCTGTCAAAACTCAGTTGCTATAATAACGTCAATGGTAAAGTACACGACAAGATGACTTGAAAATGTCCCAGATAATTTTTAGCAAAAGTCGCTTGGTGCTCGTAGCTTATGGTTTTGAAGTTATTCACCTCTTTAGCGAGGGGAACCTCAAAAGCTCTCTCTAGTTTGAATAAGGTTACAATGAACTGGGAATGTCAATTTGAAAGTAAGTGCTCGCGTCAGAGCTCTAAGACAATACGGAGAGTACAGTTTGAAAATACATAAAGTGAAGAAAATGAAAATGACCCCTGGGAATTAGGGAGGGGAAGCCTTTTCAAAAGTAAAATATATTTATTTAGTAACACCCAACTAGTGGTCTATTATGAATGCTGCGTTCTGATTGGTTGAGGTACTACTAGGCTATTTGTTATAGCCCACTAGTAGCGGAAAGCTTGTTATAGTTTTAGATTTCTTTACATACATATCCTTTATTATTGAAACACGATATGGGGGGTAAAGCTCAAACCTTGTGGGGTCGTGTAAAAATAATCACAAATGAATAAATTTATATTAAAAAGTAAGAATAACATTAATTACAACTACAATAAAAACTCTATAAATGTACAGTAAGATTCTAAAAAAAATACAATGTTGAAATGAATTTAAATTAGTTACCTCTAAGTAAATTGACTACAGCATTTAAAACATAAAATAGTTAAAAACATTTAAAATCCTGGTAGTGCCTGGCAAGCCACTGGACCGACTATGGGTTAAAATCAAGTTCCCTAAAATGAGAGTCCTTCTTCACTTTGCATAAAATACAGTAAACTGGTCTGTAAAATGAGCCGAGACAGCGTTCCAAAGAATAGCGCCTCTATAGCTAATAGAGTTTTCAACAAACTGCAAGTTAAAAGGCTGGACAATTTGTTATTACTCCTTCTGAAGTTGTATGAGTGCAAGGCACGCGCATATTTGTCAAGTATGAAAGAGCCGCTATGGAGTGGTTTAATTAATCGAAGTTTATAATAGAGCGTTAAGTATTCCAGTTCGAATGTCGGTATAATAATAATAATAATAATAATAATAATAATAGTAATAATAATAACGCGAATATTTATACAGGATAACCTATCAGTTCTAATAAAAAGACCTGTTATCAAAAGGGTCCTGTAATTATCTCATAATTAGCTAAAAAATAAAAAATAAAATCGAAAAAGGAAAATAGAATAAAATAACACTAAGAAATCTAAGATTTAAAAATCAAAATCTGTAAAAATCATCGACTTACAAGACTGAAAAGAGTTATGAATTATGGAATACTATTGAAAAAATTGTTTTAAATTACTCTTAAAAAGAAACCTAGAGTTTACAGTTCTTAAATGCCGAGGTAAAGTATTATAAACTAGAGCCCCTTGAAAGGCAAAACTTCTCCGTCCAAATTCTAATTTGGTTTTGGGAAGTTTTAGTGAACACCCATTGTTTCTAGTGTTAATGTTGTGTTCAATTTTTGTAAAATATCCTTTAAAAGGGGTACAGACATTATCCTGAAGACAATCAAACACAAGCTGGCAGGACTGCCTCTTTATTAAACTCTCCACTGTCTGGACTTGATAATTTCCACCAATGACTTTCTGACTTCGACGTTCAATATACTTATAACAGTATACTTTCTTAGTAGGCATATCTCGGGGCAAGTTGTATATTTTTCTGGCTGCCCTAAGGTGAGGTACTTCCAGAGAATGTTGAAGGTCCGCAATAAGGCAGCCGCCCCAAGTGACCAGTCCATATAGAACTGATGGTAAATTAATATAATATTATCTTGAAGTATAAGTCCAATAGGGCGTTTCTTCTCAAGAACGAACTCCATTTCAGGGAGTTCAGTTTGTAAACAAAATTCATTTTTACATCTATAAGGTGATGTGACCAGGAAAGCCTGTCATCGACAATAATGTCCAAAAGACTTCCAAAATTTACTCGAAGCATATATCTTGATCTCATCCACATGCGTTTTACGTGACGTCATTACACAGGAGTGAATACCCCGGATAACAGGAAAACCAATCGATTGCACATACTTCTGATCTTACATCGGACAAATAGATGACTGTTACAAAATAAATAATTTACGCAATATGCATTTTATTGACTACTTTTTGCTATTCTGTAGCTGGCTACGAGTATGGAGAACTGATGGACTTCGCTTTCACTCTCAGTACGAGTAAGTAAAAATTAAATTGTATTTATATCTGATCATGAAAAATCACATTTGGACTCTCTTTGGTAAAGAAGTTCCTTAATTTTAAGGCGCCCTTTTCCAGCTGTGACTGTGGATATTTGCTGATTTGTCTTTAAGGGTCCATCACCTGTTCGGATCTGAGAAGCGTTGTTTAGGCTTATCAGTAATAACAACATGAATTCAAAACTGATTCTGCAAAGTTCGATTCACAACGTGAGCTCAATAATTCATCGGTATTTATTGACGTAAGCTGTGCCAAAACTTCGTAGGAGGCATGAAATTTTAATAAATTAAAGTTCTTAATCAGGTAGCACTTGCAATATTAAGATGTTGATATTAAAACAGCGTCTTAACTGAACGCTGTGTGCGGTGCTGTGAAGAGGTCAGCTAACATGAACTCAACAATAGGGAACGGATCGATCGAGTATTCAAGCTGCTTTAATGCAACAGCGAGAAAAATAGGACAGATCATTGCTTTGAGTCTGATCCTTGCTGGTTCGCTGATGGCAAATTCTTTCATTGTATTGATCGTTTATAAGACGCCAACATTAAGAAAACCGATAAATTATTTCGTCGCAAACATGGCTATGTCCGATCTGCTGTATTCAATATTCTGGCTACCTTGGCGCCTATCATTGATGTACACAAAGTCGTGGCTTATCGGTGGTCAGTTTGGCCAGACCTTGTGTAAGCTTGTCCCTTTCTTTGGTGACGTTCCCATGATAGTTTCGGTTCAGAATCTGGTTCTGATAGCGGTGGATCGTTTTGGAGCAGTCGTATTTCCACTCCGTTCCCCATTCATCAGATCTAAGCTGTGTCCGTTCTTCATTTCCGCCACGTGGATAGTCGCAGCGGCTTTCAAGTTTCGCCACATTTGTTCACTTACCAACTCGTTGAATACTCAGGGGAAATGTTGTGCGAGATGAGATGGACGAAAGTATTCGGAGAGTCCTCGTCCCCCTCCGATCACACATTAGCAGCGTCCATTCTGTTTTCATACACCTCTGTGATGGTGTTGGTCCTTCTTTACTCCATCATCCTCATCAAGCTCAAGACACAGGCACATCCAGGTGAACAGTCCGCGAACATACAGCAACAGAGGAACAAGCGAAACAGAAACGTCCTTCACATGTCTATCGCCATCGTATCGCCATCGTATTAGTGTTTGTGTTTTGCTGGTTACCTTATTCTACTAACATTTTAATCATAGGGTATCCACTGAACGCTGGCCTGGCCGAGGTCCATGCAGTTATCTTGTGGCTTTGGGCTGTATTATGATGTCATGGACTATATGGCTGTCGGGTACTGTGCTATCAATCCGATTATCTGCTTCGTTTTTAGTAGCAATTACCGACAAGGTCTTAAAAGACTAATGAACTCAGTTCGACCGTCGTACAGGCGCAAGGTGCAAAAATCTGCTGGTAACTGAATACATGAAAAAAGAGTGATTATGGAACACTCGCAAATGAAAACTATTCTCTACTAATGTTAGTAAAGAGTAAGTTCGGAGTGTTCGTTGTGAATGCACGTCTTTCCTGACTTCGAAAACTGACGGCATGTATAGCCCAAGCGTATTTTATAAGATAGCAGAAAATCGCCAACTAGGAGACAAACCGACTTCGAAAACAGCTCCAAATTTCTAGCAAAAAACGTGATACAATTACACAATCGGCCCCAAGATCAAATAGTGATTCCTCGAGATGACTCTTCTGCAGTTCATTTTAATCGGCGTTGCGTTTTAAATAAATTCAAAAAGATCGAATGGTCTTCGATCCTCAAAGTCGTTCTTCTCCTCCTCATTTCTTGTAATTTTTTAATCTCTAGTCATTAATCATGTTTTTTTTATTACACATCAGCCAGAGACGAGTGTCTTAAGATTCAAATTTTACCTTATTATACACACTCTATCTGGTTTCCAGCTTTCAGATAGACAAAAAGAATAGAAGCCAAAAAAAAAAAAACACCCCCCGAATAAATGCGCGACACGACACGGAGACAGGTGCACGTGAAGAAGGCTTGAAACATGCTATCCATTTTCGTTGCTGTGGCGGACTGTAGGTTATCGAGACTATAGTAAAGACATAAAAACACCAAATATAACTCGTCATAAACCATACTTTATCAGAAATATTATGAATTTAAAATTGTTTCAAAAAATCTATAAAGAGTTCGTTGGTCACTCAACATTTACCTTTTAATTTAAATTAAAAATGTAAAAGCGATGTCAATTTTCTTTTTCACTAATTATTCATAGGAAAACCTTTCTCACAGTCTTGGGTCATTGACGATTGCGTGAATTCAAAAAGAGAATTCAAAATTGAAAATTTCAATCAATTCTGATCTTCTGTTTTTTGCCGAAGTAAATTAATCAACCAGTCACAATCCAAGTGTTAAAAGAGGGCAGGAGGACGGGGGATGATTATTAAAAGTGTTGATAGACTAACAAGACTCCTACCCTACGGTTTAACTCACTTCTTGTGTTTTGAAAAAAAAAAAGAAAAAAAAAAAAGAAAAAACTGTGTGTTTTTTGGCACGAGCGCCTTTCATCTACCGTTCGCTCCAAAAAGTTATCAATAATTGAAGGGCAAGGTGTTACTAACCTTTTGCACAAAAACGGTTTAATTATACCCATTTTGAAATCGGCTTTATTTATTTTTACTTTTTCGCTTGATAAATTTTGAAAACCTGAGTTTAACTGAAAAAATTGAATTGTTAATGAGCGTATTTCCCCTAATCACACCTGACAGTGTTTAAAATTTGCCCTAAGCATGTATTGGTTTTCAAATGTCTTTCAATCGATTTATGGATACGACCACACCTGACAAAATCAGGTGTTCACTCCGGGGGGGGGGGGGGTACTCCCTATAAGGGGAGGCTGTGCCTGAGCCGGTAGTGTACCTTTTTCGGGCTTCAGGTGTAATTTTTTCGCTGTAAATCTGTTACCGAAGTTGAGTCTAGTCTTTCATCGGATCTAGATAGATTCATATGTTGGTTTCGGTCTATGCTAAATGTTTCCAAGACTGAAAATGATGCTAATAGGTACCCACCAAAGATTAATGCAGTGGACAGTTTTTCGGTTGCGGCGGACAACAGTAGTATAGAGGGGGTAGATACTTGCGCTTCCACTAGCAAAAACGTTCGCACGCCCGAAGAAAACGCCTGCACTGCAGACTATACTTAGACAAGCTTAATCGCCGTGTTGCATGTTTAATCGAGGGCCGTGCAGTTAAGGCTGAGGAACTATCTACTGTATTTGGCTAGCACCATCTGCAAGCACTCCGTAACTTTCTAAATCTGCATGTCCTTGTCTATAAGTTTATCAACGGAATAGCAGAATAACTTCTGACCGGTCAACGGTTTTTTTTTGTTCGTTAAGGATGGTTTTTCATTTATTTGCAAATTAGGAGGACTATCAATATAAAATTTCATGTTTATTAGTATTCTTTATACAAAATGTTCATCCTAGTCACTGCAGTTACTGCAGCATTCAATCGTTTCAGTCATTCAACCCCGTATTTCCCCTGAGGCTGAATTCAAAGCCCTCTCCTGACTTTTCAGTTTGCAGAGTTTTATCTGGTGTAATTATTTCAAGTGATTAAATCCCGGGGGCACTTGGGTATTTTTTGGATGGGTATGTGCCGCCCGGGACGGGAAATTGGCACCCCGCCCTGCACGCTAAAACACAGGGTGCAAACAAGAGCACAACAGTTTGCTTATTAACGCATTGGACCGTATTTTTAAAAGCAATCTGTCCTTGAATAATTTCAAATGGCTGCTTACAAAACTGGAGCTTTCGTGCGTTTGAAATATTATTATTCCCGTTCTAGAAAACGCCTCTGAAATGGATACCCCGTTCTAAATCAGGAGCTTCAAAATCACGACCCCGTTGGGCGGCACATACCCGCCGCGGGGGATTAAATCCGCGAAGTCAATTGGACATATGACTACTGAATACTACTGAGTTTTAGAATTGTCATTTTAATTTATGGTCATTAATGGAGAAGTTAAGCATCACGTTTACGTGATAAACGTTCACGTTTTTATCTGCTCATTTTCTATTCATATTTTGAGAAATTCTCAACTTGAATCTGCCGTTTGCCGTTCGCCGTATACATGAGGCTTAAGCTCTCCATTGATCGGATCGGACTGTGACCACAAAGGAAATAAGTTTAACGATATTGCCCATTTGAAAATGTCTTTTATATTCATTTTGTTGGCTCGAGAAATTTTAACTACCTGTGTTTAAATATGAATCAATTTGTTGAACAAATTGACTCGTTAATGATCGTAATTTCCTCACATCACAACTGTTTAAAATGTTCTAAGCACGTATTGCTTTTCGAATGTCTTTCAATCTATTCAATCACCACACCTGACTAAAATGAGGTATTTACTCAAGCTGTGTATTTCTTCTTTCCTTTGTGGTTCCTGAGCTGGTTTTATTGCAACCGGTTTGCTCTCTTTATTATCCTTTCTATAAACCTCATAAATTAAATAAAATGGCCATTAATCGGGTGTGTTTGTCAGTTTAACTGAACTCAGGATGTGTTTCTTGAGCAACAGATCAGTGTCTTAATTGAACTACGCAAGAAAAAAAAACAGCTCCCTTCCAACTTACGCAACAGGACGGGAAAGGGAAGAAAACCCCAAACCCTGTGTGACAAGCGTGACAATAATTTTGCTTGAAAAAACATTCCGCCAAACTTCAGCTTCCTTTTAACAGATCTTTTTGTAAAAGCCCAGAAAACATTAACCTCAATCACGACAAAACACGCGCTTAATAGCCCTGTCACGTTTGTCACACACAAGCGTTTTGCCGTCCTCTTCTTTCTACAGCACAAAGAATCACCAGACCGGAATAGGGAAGTTGCTTAGGCTTATCAGTAACAACACGAACCCAGAACTGATTCTACAAAGTTCGATTAACAACGAAGCGTCATACATAATCAGCTCCGCATGAAAGATAAGCTCTAAAATTAACTGGAATTTATTGACGTCTGCGGTGCCAAGACTTCGCAGCGGGGACATGTTACAGACGTTTGTAAAGTGAGAGGGGGCGAGTTCAACTAGTTCAAGCCCCCAACTGCACGCAAACGAGTGTAAAATTTCGCGATTTTCTGGAGCAAATCTTCACTCGCTCTGAACCTATCACCTTTAAACTTTGGTAAGTTTCCTAATTTTAAGCCGCTATTTCCAGCAGGATCAATAGATCCGATTCGCTAATTTGTCTTAAGCAAAACTTAAAAAAATCGGAAAAAGGTCTACCACCTGATCGGAACAGGGAAGTTCTTTAGGCTTATCAGTATCAACATGAATTTAATACTGATTCTACAATGTTCAATAAACGTCGCGTCATACATCATCAGCTCAGACGCATCATGAAAGATAAGCTCTATAATTTACTGGTTTTTATTGACGTCTGCGGTGCGAAGACTTCGCAGGGGGCATGAAATTTTTGAAGTTCTTAATCAGGTAGCAGTTGCAATATTGAGCAGTAGATATTATAGTAGCTACTTAACTGAATGCGGAGCAGTCAGTGCTGTAAAGAGGCCAGCAAACATGAACCCAACAACAGGGAATGGATCGATCGAGTCTTCAAGCTGCTTTAGTACAACGGCGTACAAAATCGGAGGGACCATTGCTTTGAGTCTGATCATTGCTGTTTCACTGACGGGAAATTCTTTCATTGTGTTGATCGTTTATAAAACGCCAACCTTAAGAAAACCGATAAATTATTTCATCGCAAATATGGCCATGTCCGATCTGCTGTATTCAATATTCTGGCCACCTACGCTCCTATCCGTTGATACACCGCACAAACTTGTGGCTCATCGGCGGCCAGTTTGGCCAGGCCTTGTGTAAGTTTGTTCATTTCTTTACTGACATTTGCATTATCGTTTCAATGCAGAATCTGGTTTTGATAACAGTAGATCGATTTGTAGCAGTGGTATTTCCACTCCGTTCCCCACTCATCAGATCCAAGCTGTGTCCGTTCTTCATTCTCGGCACGTGGATAGCCTCAGCGGCTGTCATTTCGCCACATTTGTTCACCTACCAACTCGTTGAGTACTCAGGGGAAATGAGGTGCGACACGAGATGGAAGAAAGCATTCGGAGAGTCCTCGTCCCTTGCCGACTACCACTTGGCATGCTGTATTCTGTTTATATATATCCCTGTGATGTTGTTGGTCCTTCTTTACTCCATCATCATCATCAAGCTCAAGACACAGTTACACCCAGGTGAACAGTCCGCGAACACTCAGCAACAGAGGAACAGACGAAACAGAAACGTGCTTCAATTGTCCATTGCTATCGTGTTAGTTTTTGTGTTTTGCAGGTTACCTTATGCTACTACCTTTTTAATTATCCTGTATCGAGCCAGTTCCATACATTTTTCCTGTCGTTTTTGGCTATACTATGAAGTCACCTACAATATAGGGGTGGGGTACTGTGCTATCAACCCGATTATTTGCTTTGTTTTTAGCAGTAATTACCGAGACGGTCTTAAAAGACTCATGAACTGTTCTTAACTGTTATGTTGTACAGGCGTAAGTCGCAAAAATTTGCTTGTGAATGAATAATATATGTTAAGAGTTCGAGGTTCGTGGAACACTTGCAAATGAAAACTAATGTATCCTGCTAGTGTACTATAAGGAGGTTAGTAAAATGTATTCATTATATGCATGTCTGTCCTGACTTCGAAAAATTACGGCATGTTTGGCACAGGAGTAACGTAAGTGTTTGTATGGCAAAGGGCTTAGAATAAATAAATAAATAAATAAATAAATAAATATACTTATCTGATGTTGATTTATTTTTCTTCTAATAAGTTTCAGCGCGATTTGAGCGGCGTTACCGGGCGGGGGGGGGATACTCCTAGAAATTCTTGGTGGGGGTGTGCCGCACAGTTCTCCAAATCGTGACCTCATTTCAGACCAAAAATTTTATATTTTGACTCCACTACACAACATCAAGAGACAAAATGTAAAGGCAAATAAGTTTACTTGGGGACGGCTTAGCGAGAACCAACCCTAAAAGTACGTATGAAATACAGCAGCAGGTAAATAACTAATATACACTCGTAAATAAACTAGCTTTCACAAAAAGAAAGAACTGCTACATCTGGTCGACCTCGACCTGAATCCCCCATTTAAACACGCAGGCTTAGTGTCAGTTAGACTGCCAGTTCGGCTGAGGAAACTTAATAAAACTCTGACCAACGGATAACTGGGACGGGGAACACTGTAGGACCGCAGAGGCTGAGCGCCGGGAAATAAAAAAACTGAGAATCGTTCACTAACCTACCCAACAAGGCATGTAGGCCAATTGCCAGTTAGGCTACCAGAAAAGGCTAGGGCACGACATTAAGGGTAAATAAATGGCTAACAACCCTTACAAGAAGTCTGTCACATTGTAAGCAATCAGCATAGAAAATAAACATATAAAAAATCAAATGATTTATTTCAGTACATCTAACGTAAATGTATTAAGTAAAGGAACAGCTAGACAACTGTGAAAAACCAAACAAATACATAAGATAAGAAACGGGAAAACAAAACAAACTGAAAACTAGCAGAGCTGAGCTACCGCTTACAACTGAAACAAATGCGGTAAGACGGAGGCCAGAAAAAACCTGCCCAAAAAAACCTCGAAGGGAAAAAATGCGGGCAGGAAATCTGGGTAGGAACCAAGGCTCAAGCTTAAAGCCCTTCCTACGGGACTTTACAATGTAATCGAGAATAGACTGCTCCTAAAAAAAACAAAACAAAAAATAAAGAAAAAACCCAAGAGAGGTTGGTTCACGTGATATACGCAGCTTTATATACCCCCGATATGGCTACCCATGGTGCACCCGGCCTAGTACCAAGGCACTGTTGTATCTCGTGCTGTCAAAATATTTATTTCTGCCTTCTTCGCAGGCTCATTCGCCAGAAATAACATTTTTCACATCCATTTTCAGACCTGGCATCTAAGAAATTATGTCATCATTTCTTAGATTCAACGCCAACAAAAAATATTTCTTATTTGCATAGTTATTTCTCTTTCTTTCTTATACATTTGGAATTGAAACGATAAATACGTTCATACACTCCCGTAGTTTCCTCAAAAACCATACCCGATTCCAGACCAAAATGCATGGGCAAAGTGTATGCCCATTTTCAGACCAATACGGCGCAAAAACAATACCCCTTGGGGCGGCACATACCTTTATGACTTACAAAAAGGATTATACCCCGGGTGGCGGTGGCATCATGTGATCTCAAATGCAGCCGTCGCAACAGTAAGATGGATTGCAGAAAATCGCCATCTAGGCAAGAACTAATGCTCCCAAATTTATTAAGCGAAAAACTTGATGCATATATACACTTTCCTAGCGAAAATCACAAAGCGATCCCTCAAGACGACACTTCTGCAATCCATTTCAATCAACTTTGCGTTTGAATGCATTCGAAATATCGAACACTCTTACATCCTCAAAACAGCTCATTCTCTCTCGCCTCCGCAGAGGCCTCATTCTATCGTAGGGAGGCTGGAGAAAGGAAAAAAGAAAGCGCGCGGGGGACAATGGAAAGGGAAAAGAGAAGAAGCCAGGTTTTTCCCTCCTCCCATCGTCCCCCGCGCGCTTTCTATTTTTCGATTATTTCTATTTTTATTGGGATGCCCAGCGGGAGCCTGTGCGGAGAAGACAGGTTCATTCTCTCTTGCAAAAGCTTTAAATTTTGTTTTTAAGGCCCAGTTCAGACGCCGAACTTTTCATGAGCCGAACCTAATTCGAATTAAGGCAGACCCAAACAAAAACAACAACAATTTTATTTTTTTTAGGCACAAGGAGTTGAAAGGCTTGCCCCGCAAATAGCTGGAAAGCTAGTCGTGCCGGGCAAGCCAAGTACATGAATAACATATCTACTAAAACAAAAACAAAACATTAAACTATAATTACAGTCATACAGGGAAGAATTCGTCATGCAAGACCGGAGCACACAAAACACAGCTTAGTGCACACGTCTCGACCCAAATCATTTAGACCGGCTAAATTGATTGTGACGCCGAACTTAATTCTAGCCGAACAAAAATCAAAAGGCAAAACTCCAGGCTAAACAAATAGATTTAGGTAAAAGGAGCTGGTGAAAGAAGGCTAAGCAATAGATCGTAAGAATGTATTATTCATTTCAAACTTAACTGTGTTCAGCTGGATGATTCCTAGTTTCGACGATTATCCGTTCTAATGCCCGCGCCAGCCTTCTATCGGCACATGATGGCCTTAGCACTTTTTGTAAGTCGTAAAGCTTTGTTATTGCTGGGTGACTATTTGTGGTGGTAAAAAGTTCTGGGTAGTAAGTTATGAGGACACATCTACCAAGTTTTCCGGATGCTAAATAAATGGCTTGCTATTTCCGAGTATGACAGGCATACACTCACACTCTTTGTATGAGTAATTTCCGTTTTATATGCCGAGCGTGTACGTACCGGCTGACTAGGATGACCACTAATGGAGGCAAAAACTTCCGCAAACATTTTATCTGTTTTTACATTAAAAGGCTTTACAAGCCGTAGTCTAACATTGCCAGTTACTTTCGTCATAAACTTTCAACAATAACAAAAAAAATTAAACAATTTTTTTTTTCAGTTTGGGAAGACGCCAATTTGAATGTGCATTACCTATGCATGATTAAAAAGGGGCCGCTAATTTCTAGAGTGCGCAAGGAACTGGGAAAATTGCCATCTTCTAAGCGGCGTCAAACTTACAACTCTTGGCTACAATATTTTGAATCAAAGATTCAGTCGCTTCAGTTCAGCTAAACTTTCTAATTAATTTTAAACGTATTGGGGGCTCAATTTTTATTAGAAGGACGAGTCACTCCTTTTTTTCATGGTAACAAACTGGTAAACAAGCCCAAACCGTCAAAGTAAGGCAACAGGTTCTGCGAAGAAAACAATTCTTAAAAATTAAAAACACCGATAGAGATTTTACCTCTACCCCGAGGTTTAACTTAAATTTTGTAGTAATTATATTTTTAAAATTGTAGTTTTCTTGGGCACTTGCGCGTTTCATCTACCGTTGCGAATGCGTTCCATATCAGTAATTAACCTGGACAAGGTGTTTAACTAAACTGCCTTTTAAACAAAAACAGTTTAACCGTTATTGCCCCAAAGACACGCTTTTTCGTCTAATTATTTATGTTGCTTGATAAATTTTGACTACCTGTTGTGTTGTTTCTTCTTTCCTTTGTGGCTCCCAAGCTGTCTAAATGACTATTTCACGCGTTTTATTGCAACCGGTTTGTTTCCTCTTCATTAGAAGTAATCTTTATTCCTGTCCACCAGAGAATGGTAAAAGTCAGGCCTACGTCACCCTCGTTCGTCCTTGTCTGGAATACGCCTGAAGCGTATAATGGGACCCACATACTCAAAAGCATTGCCAAGATATTGAAGGAGTACAACAGCAAGCCCGCCAGGTTTGTAAAAAAAAAAAAGTGCTACGAACGGGAACCGGGTACAGTCATTAATCTCCTGTGCCCAGTTATTCGAACGCCGGTTAGCGCTAACCCAGGGTTAAATTTTAACCCGAGTTTCTTTTTCTTTTTATCAAAAACACTCTCTCCGGATAATTTTCTCTATTCTTTTAAGAGTATCCAATCATCAAATGGTAGGCAAAGAGAGTTAAACTGAATTTGCTTTTTAGGCTCTCATATCTGGGTTCAAATTTCGCACAATCCCTGGGTTATCTTAGCCCAGCTTCGAAAAACCCGGCCCTGAACGATTTGAACTGGCATTCACCAGAGCTGAGGCACAAAATTGCACGACTTACCACCATGTACAAAATAGCGAACAATATAATTAGGGTCAATATTCCGGAGTACACGCTCTTGCCATAGCAGCAAGTTAAGAAACATTTTAGTAACAGCAATATGTACCTATAGGTACAATTTTTTTACTAGAACTCTAAAAGAATGGGACACTTACTTTTTAATAGATCAGCCCTTCGTGGAAGCATTTAAATCTGCTGTTACTAATTACTGAATCTCTCTCATTGACTTAAGCTTTATACATCAGTGATTTTATACATAATTTTATTTTCCGTACTTTCCTCACTCTAAAATGTCATTTTTGGCTGTAAGAGTTTCAGGATATCAATTGAGTTGTCCTATTTCACCTGCCCGAAACCGTTACGTTGTATCAAATACTTGTTATCATTTTATAAAAAGCCCAATAAAAGCATCGCCAGTTTAAAATACTTTTATTGTTTTTTATTGACATTTTGTTGCTGGTTAAAATTTTGACTTCCCCTTTTTTGATCTCAAAATTGCTTAGTTTATAGACGTATAGCCGAAGATTAAATTTGCAACGCCTGTAAATTAAAAACCTGTTTGCTCCAGGAGTTTTGAACACGTGTCGTTTCAGTTTGCTCCCTTTCGAGACAGTTATTAAAACAATAGAACCTTCAACGGTTTTGCGAAAATCTGTCGAAATGCAGAAAAAGAACGCCTTAAAATAAGTAAAGATTCCCTTGGGAGCGTCCTTTTTAACTGAACTCAGGATGTGCTTAATGAACTTTCGTGTCTTTAATAAACCAAGGCAAGAAAACAACCAGCTCCCTTTCAAATGAGTTGTTAATACGCTAAGAATCACCTGACCGGAAGAGGAAAGTTGTTTAGGCTTATCAGTAACAACATGAATTCAATACTGATTCTACAAAGTGCGATTAACAACGTCGCGTCGACAGTCCGTGGCGTCATACATAATCAGCTCAGCATGAAAGATGAGCTCTATAATTTATAAGCCTTATAGTAGCTACTTAACTGAATGCTAAGGAGATAATGGAGTTCTTAAAGTGATGACGTCACAAAAATTTAATTTCTGAAATTATGGTATATGTCAGTATATTCTGAAAGAACAATGTCCAAGAGGCCTACTTTCCAAAAATGAGCATTTCGGGGTAAATTATCTCTGAGATCGTAGCCCAGTTATGCTTAGAAAACTCTATACAAACCAAAAGTTTTTTTGGGTCGACCCCCCAAAAAATTAGAAGGGTTTCTATGGAGTATTCTGAATATAACCGGCTAACATCTCAGAGATAATTTGCCCCGAAATGCATATTTTTGGAAAGTAGGCCTCTTGCACATTGTTCTTTCTGAATATCCTGACAAATCCCATGATTTCAGAAATTTCATTTTTATGACGTCACACTAGCCCTCTAGTACTCTATTTCGGCATAGAGTCAGACTATTGCAGTCAAGCGCTTGAGGTACTTATCTTGTTTTTCAATCTGACCGTCCAAACACAGAAAGCTAAGAGAGCGAAGAGATTTTACAGTTTACTATGTTTGTTACCAAGGCTGACTAACAGAATAACAGACAAATGAACTGTCGGCTATTTGAGTGTCCATGTATTTAGCACGAAAGTATTAATTGAGGACACCATTTTTGCGTCTCACACTACAGATGGGACCCACATTTTTTGTGGTTATCTAAGCCACGCAGAGGTGAAGCCATTTGCAGCAGGGGAAGGGCAGTTTCTTCAAGACATTTCTCAGTCATATCAAGACCGGGCTATTGGTCCGGTCCCGGTAATCAAACCCGCGACTTCCCGCTCAAGCTGTCAAAGCGCCTTTCCGACTGAGTAGCCTGCTAGCAAGCTCTCCGGGCCGCTCTAGCGGTAGAGCGCCACGGAAAGCTTGCTAGAGGGTTTCAATGGCGTGGTAGCTTTGACGGTTGGTGGTGAAATTTTTCCAATTTTGACGGTTGACGGTTAAAGTTTAGAGCTTTTGACGGTGGACAGTTATTAAATGCAAATTTAGTTTAAATTTAAAGTAAATATTTTAACTTCTGTCTGAATTAATATTACTGTTGTGTTTTGGAGGTTGTCTTGGCGTTTTACTCTTACAATTTGGAAATGTTTTCAGATGTAAGCAGGTTGTAAGGTCTTGTTATGTCTAGAAACGTGTTTCGAGAACATGGGGACTGGTTTTTCCTGTTTAGAGATTCCGGCTTTAGGAGCGAAATCTCGTGCATTTTTAACGGTTAAAAAAACCTTTTTCGACGACTGACGGTTAACCTCAATGAGACCCTCTTGCTAGCAGGCTACCGACTGAGCAATCCTGCCGCGGCTACCTTCACTCTTGTTGATTGGTGGACGTCTCGTAACTTAGTAGACGGTTGTAGAATATCACTTGATTTGTTATATTTCACCATTTTTAAGCCATTACCCGTACCAGTACTTGTTATCACTTTTAAAAAAAAAGCCCAAAAAAAGCATCCCCAGTTTTAATGCTTTTATAGACATCTTGTCGCTGGTTAAAATTTTGACTTGTCCTTTTTTAATCTCAAAATTGCTTAGTATACTTTAGCCGAAGATGACAAACCTTTAAATGAAAAACAGTGCTTTAGTTCAGTTTGCTCCCTTGCAAAAGTTATTAATACAAAAGAACCTTCCATGGTTTTCTTCAACCTTTTACTGGGACCAGTTATGCAACTGAAATCTGTCGAAATGCATAAATAGAACGTCTTAAAATAAGTAAATATGCCCTTTTTTATGAGTTTCCTCTTTAACTGTAGTTAGGATGTGTTTATTGAACTACCGTGTCTTTATTTAACTGCACAAGGAAGAAAAACTGTTAAAAAATAAGGGACTGTGCAATAATTATCAGGAGAGGGGGCTGAAAAACTAGAGTTATCTAGCAAAAACTTAGACAGTAACCCCCCTCCAAAACAAAAAAAATTAGTTCTAACTCCCCTCTGTTATGTTAAAAATAACGTCGCACCCCCCCTCCCACCACCCAGATTTAGACAAAGCATTTGCTAAGTACCGGGGTGCTTACCACATTGGCTCAAAATCTAAAACTTCTGAAGCCAGAAAGAGAAAGGAGCAGAGAAAAAAATCAAAGAACAGGAGATTAAACGCTTCAAATAACAGACGAAAAAGAGCTTTCATTATATTTAGATCCTTGGGAGGAGAGCCTATTGAACTTTGTTATGAGCCAGATATATATGGAATCGAGCAAATCGATTCAGTCGATGAAGAAACATTACTTTTATTCACATCAAAAACCGACTACGGCTTGTCTACGAGATCTGTTTGATTCCCATTGTTTTATGGTGGAAGCTGAAAAACAAGTTCATGATTTTTGCTTTACATAGGATCAGCTCAATTAATTAGAAGACGGGTTAAAATTGATCAGTTGTGAATTTGCTTTTCATTTTGATGGAATATTTTCAATAATCGTTTAACAGCTGTTCGTATTGATATTTGTTACAGTCTATCATGATGCCTGTATTGAGAATCTTTTATTGCGTTTAATTTTATTTACATTTCGAATAAAACTTAAGGCCCCCCTCTGTCAAATGAGTGATCTTACTTTAAGCTCCCCCTCTCTTGGCAGGAATTTTATGTAATGCCCCCCCTCTAGTTTTTCAGCCCCCCCCCCCCCCCCCCACCCCCCCTCCTGATAATTATTGCACAGTCCCTAGCTTACAACGAATATATTAGCATGCGATTTCAGTTTTTTCGCCTTTCGGTGTGTTCTTTATATTAACTGAACTCAGGAGGTTTTTATAAATTGAAGTACACAAGAATAACCAGCTCTCCTTCAAGTGAGTCATTAATACACTAAGAATCACCTGATTGAAACTGGGAAGTTCTTTAGGCTTATCAGTAACAAGCGTGACATGAATTCAATTATACTGATTCTACAAAGTTCGATTTGACAACTTCGCGTCATTCACAATCAGCTCAGCATGTAAGATAATATAAGCTCTAATTAAATTTGTTGGTTCTTATTGACATCTGCCGTGCCAAGACTTCGCCGGGGGCATTGAATTTTTAATTATAAAAATTCAGGTAGAATTTGCAATATTGAGCAGTTGATATTATAGGAAGCTACTAAACTGAATGCTGCGTTTACTGTAAAAAGGTCAGCAAACATGAACTCAACAACAGGGAATGAATCGATCGAGTCTTCAAGCTGCTTTAGTACAACGGCGTACAAAATCGGACAAACCATTGCTTTGACAGCCTGCTTTGAGTCTGATCATTATTGTGTGTTACTGACGGGAAATTCTTTCATTGTATTGATCGTTTATAAACCGCCAGCCTTAAGAAAACCGATAAATTATTTCATCGCAAATATGGCCATGTCCGATCTGGCTGTATTCAATATTCTGGCAACCTACGCGCCTATCATTGATACACAGCACAAACTTGTGGCTCATCGGTGGCCAGTTTGGCCAGGCCTTGTATAAGCTTGTTCATTTTGCTGACGTTTCCAGTATCGTTTCGATTCAGAATCTGGTTTTAATAACAGTAGATCGATTTGTAGCCGTGGTATTTCCACTCCGCTCTCCACTCATCAGATCCAAGCTGTGTCCGTTCTTCATTCTCGGTACGTGGATAGTCGCAGCGGCTTACCTTTCGCCCTATTTTTACACATACCAACTCGTTGAATACTCAGAGAAAAGGTGGTGCGCCATGAGACGGAAGAAAGTATTCGGAGAGTCCTCGTCCCTTGCCGACTACCACTTGACAGGTTCTATTCTGTTTATATATATCCCTGATGTTGTTGGTCCTTCTTTACTCCATCATCATCATCAAGCTCAAGGCACAGTTACACCCACGTGAACAGTTCGCGAACACTCAACAACAGAGGAACAAAAGAAACAGAAACGTGCTTCAATTGTCCATTGCTATCGTGTTAGTTTTTGTGTTTTGCTGGTTACCTAATACTTCTAACTTTTTAATCATAAGGTATCGAGCCAGTTCCATACATCCGCTTTCCTGTGGTTTTTGGCTATACTATGTCACCTACTATATGGCGGTCGGGTACTGTGCTATCAATCCGATTATCTGCTTTCTTTTTAGCAGTAATTACCGACAAGGTCTTAAAAGACTCATGAACTATTCTTAACTGTTATGTTGGACAGGCGTAAGTCGCAAAAATTTGCTTGTGAAGAATGTTAAGAGTTGGAAGTTCGTGGAACCGCACTTTACCACTGTTCTTAACTTTTGTACAGGCGACAGTTGCAAAAATTTGCTTGTGAATGAATAATATATGTTAAGAGTTCGAGGTTCGTGGAACACTTGCAAATGAAAACTAATGTATCCTGCTAGTGTACGATAAGGAGGTTAGTAAAATGTATTCATTATATGCATGTCTGTCCTGACTTCAGCAGTAACAAAACAATTAAACAATTTACATCCAAGACGGGAGGAGAACAAGGCCTTTCAGTTTTTATTAAAACGGTGTTAACAGATTTGAAGTTACAGCTGATGGAGTTCTTTGAAATTCGTACGTTATATCTTCCGAACATTTATAACTTTTCTCAAGTTAAAATTTCTGAGAGATTTTTCTCTTATTTCCGATATTAAAAAGAGGAAGATCTTGTCAAATGGCAGGATGATGCCTAGTTTTGATGATCATCTACCATGTGTTACATTTTATATAATACGATGGTACTGCTTTTATTTGACTGTTGTGCGGTCGTCTGGGATAGCTGTGGCCAGGGTAGTAAATCCTACTTAGACTAGCCTGCAGTGTAGCCGTACCGCGTATTTTGGGCGGGCGACAGCTGCTTGTTTATGTTCGTACCGTTGAAGCCGCCATCTTTGATTTTATAACGGAGGAAGATTGGGGAGAAAATTGCGCTTCCACGAGCAAAAACATTCGCGCGCACTTTTTGCGCGACCGAAGGAACCGCTTGCACTGCAGACTATACTTAGACAAGCTTAATCGCCGTGCTGCATGTATAATCGAGAGCCGTCCGGCAGTTAAGGCTGAAGAACTATCTACTGTATTTGGCTCACCATCTGCAAGCACTCCGTAACTTTCTAAATCTGCATGTCCTTGTCTATAAGTGTATCAACGGAATAGGAAAATAACTTCTGACCGGTCAACGGTTTTTTTTGTTCGTTAAGATGGTTTTTCATTTATTTGCAAATTAGGAGGACCTTCAATATAATATTTCATGTTTATTAGTGTTCTTTATAAAAAATGTTCATCCTAGTCACCCGGGGGGGGGGGGGGGGGGGGGACTCCCATATGAAACAGACGGGGATGCTCGTCGTCTCGCTTAGGGGTGTAAATTTTGGATTTTGGTCTCGTTTAGAGTGTTCCGGGCAAAGCGCTAATATTTTAAGCCGCCAAGGTCTCGTTTAGGGTTCCGCGAAGAACTTGAGATTTATGACAATGCTTTTAAAAACTACTTTTAGATAAAAGCATTCGATGATTATGTCTTTACATCATTAAAACTCATTGCATGTCGTATTTATGTGTTTTCAAGCGGTCTCTTTTAGGGATCAAAATTTGCTTAAGCCACGCCCAGATTGGTCTCCTTAAGGGGTCACAAAAAGCTTGAGCCACGCCCAGATGGTCTCCTTTAGGGGTTAAATTCAAAATTTCCGACGAGCATCCCCGTCTGTTTTATATGGGAGTCCCCCCCGGGCCTAATCACTGCCTAGTCAGCATTCAATCGTTTCAGTCATTCAACCCCGCATTTCCCCTGAAGCTGAATTCAAAGACCTCTCCTGACTTTTCATTTTGCTAAGTTTTATTGGGTATAATTATTTCAAATGATTAACAATCCGCAAAGTCAATTAGACATATGACTACTGAATACTAATGAGTTTTAGAATTGTCATTTTAATTTATGGTCATTAATGGAGAAGTTAAGCATCACGTTTGTGTCAAACGGCAAACACGAATTTGTGCCACGTAACCAAGTTTCCTCTTTACAGTATCGTTCGGGGTTTACTGTCCCCTGCTAGCAGAGGTCTCTCACGACGAGGCAAAAATGAGTCATTTTTGCCTCGTCGTGAGAGACCTCTGCTAGCAGGGAAGGTTTTCTGTTCTTTATTTCTACACCTTAATAAGTAGTTGCACGCAGTTTTTTATCCATAAGAATTGTTTTGAGCTGTTTTTATCTGCTCATTTTCTATTCATATTTTGAGAAATCCTCAACTTGAATCTGACGTTTGCTGTTTGCCGTATACATGAGGCTTTAGCTCTCCATTAATCGGATTGGACTGTGACCACAAAGGAAATAAATTTAACGATATTGCCCATTTGAAAATGTCTTTTATATTCATTTTGTTGGCTTAATAAATTTTAACTACCTGTGTTTAAATATGAGTCAATTTGTTGAACAAATTGTCTCCTTAATGATCGCAATTTCCTCACACCACAACTGTTTAAAATGTTCTAAGCACGTATTGCTTTTCGAATGTCTTTCAATCTATTCAATCACCACACCTGACTAAAATGAGGTATTTCCTCAAGCTGTGTATTTCTTCTTTTTATTGCAACCAGTTTATTCTCTTTATAATCGTTTTTAGTATATACTAAAACAGTGGATAGTGTTTTTCGCGCGCTCTGATTGGCTACTCAATCAGTGAATATCCTGCACTATTCACTGATTCACCTCCAGTTCCTCCGAGCGAGCGAGCGAAGCCAAACTCGCGTAGGTTGCGAGCAAAATGCCTTCCCGTTTGCTGCGGTAACAAACTAATAAATTTCACAACTAATCAAGCAAGCTATTTCCGAAATACATGAAGAAGGTGACGAAGTTCGGTTTGGAAGTTTTAACAGGTAAACCTTTGTCTTTTTTACTTGAATTTATCGATAAAACCGGTGAAAAAGTTTTTTGTTTACAAATGCAAATTAAGCTTATAAGTCTTGCGTTACTTTATTTAGTTGACTTGTTCATAAAAAGGCTTAAAACTAAATTTAATAATCTTTTTTACAGAATTATTTTAAATACAAAAAGAATTCACAACTCCTTTTGAAGAAACTTTCCCGCAAGAGCTAAACAAACGCCTTTAAAAGTTTTATTTGTCGCTGAGAAAAAGCGACGACCTCGGCCGTTCGGTCATCGCGCACCAAAATTGTAATCGTTGGCAGTTGGCAACAGTAAATGAGTTAAAAATCATCATTTTCGTGCACAATTATCTCACTGTTTTAGTATATACTAAAACAATTATTCACCTCAGTGACGGTGGCTAGTATTGGATATTTACCTCGCCGCTTCGCGGCCTCGATAAATATCCAATACTAGCCACCTCCACTTCGGTGAATAGTTGTTATCTATATAACTCATAAATAAAATGGCCATTAATCGGGTGTGTTTATCAGTTTAACTGAACTTACAGGATGTGTTTATTGAGCAGCAGATCAGTGTCTTTATTGAACTACGCAAGAAAAAAAACAGCTCCCTTCCAACTTACGCAACAGGACGGGAGAGGGAGGAAAACGGCAAACCCTGTGTGACAAGCGTGACAATAATTTTGCTTGAAAACTTCAGCTTGCTTTTAACAGATCTTTTTGTAAAAGACCAGAAAACATTAATGTCAATCACGACAAAACACGCGATTAATAGCCCTGTCACGTTTGTCACAGACAAGCGTTTTGCCTTCCTCTTCCTTCTGCCGTCCTGGTGCAGTAAACTAACTTTGATACTCTAAGAATCAACTGACCGGAACAGGGAAGTTGTTTTGGCTTATCAGTAACAACACGAATTCAAAACCGATTCTACAAAGTTCGATTAACAACGACGCTTCATCATGACATAATCAGCTCAGCATGAAAGATAAGCTCTAAAATTTATTGGTATTTATTGACGTCTGTGGTGCCAAGATTTGGCAGGGGCAGGGCATGTTACAGACGTTTGTAAAGTGAGAGGGGGCAAGTTCAAGCCCTCAACTGCACGCAAACGAATGTAAAATTTCGCGATTTTCTGGAGCAAATCTTCACTCGCTCTGAACCTATCACCTTTAAACTTTGATAAGTTTCCTAATTTTAAGCCGCTCTTTCCAGCAGGATCAATGGATCCGATTCGCTAAATTGTCTTTAGCAAAACTTAAAAAAATCGGGAAAGGGTCTATCACCTGATCGGAACAGGGAAGTTCTTTAGGCTTATCAGTATCAACGTCAGTATAATACTGATTCTACAAACTTCAATTAACGTCGCGTCATACGTCATCAGCTCAGCATCATGAAAGATAAGCTCTATAATTTATTGGTTTTTATTGACGTCTGCGGTGCCAAGACTTCGCAGGTGGCATGAAATTCTTAAAGTTCTTAATCAGGTAGTATTTGCAATATTGAGCAGTAGATATCTATAGTAGGTACTTAACTGAATGCGGAGCACAGTGCTGTAAAAGAGGTCAGCAAACATGAACTCAACAACAGGGAATGGATCGATTGAGTCCGCTTCAAGATGCGTTAGTGCAACAACGTACAAAATCGAACTGACCATTGCTTTGAGTCTTATCATTGCTGTTTCACTGACGGAAAATTCTTTCATTGTATTGATCGTTTATAAAACGCCAACATTACGAAAACCGATAAATTATTTAATCGCAAGCATGTCCATGTCTGATCTGTTATATTCAATAATCTGGATCCCATATAAGCTGTCAAAGTTGCACACAAACTCTTGGCTGATCGGTGGTCAGTTTGGCCAGGCCTTGTGTAAGCTTATCCCCTTTTTTGCTGACTTTTCCACTATCGTTTCGATTCAGAATCTGGTCTTAATAACAGTGGACCGATTTGGAGCAGTGGTATTTCCACTACGTTCCCCATTCCTCAGATTCAAGCTGTGCCCGTTCTTCATTTCGGCCACGTGGATAGTCGCAGCCGCGGTCTGTTCGACAACTTTGTTCGTCAAGAAACTCGTTGAATACTCAGCAGGGGAAATGATCTGCGTGGTGAGATGGGAGGAAGCATTCGGAGAGTCCTCGTCCTTTGCCGACTACCAATTGGCATGCACTATTCTGTTTAGATACATCCCTGTGATGTTGTTGGTCCTTCTCTACTCTATTATCCTCATCAAGCTCAAGACACAGGCACATACAGGTGAACAGTCTGCGAAAAGTCAGCAACAAAGGAAAAGACGAAACACAAACGTGCTTCAAATGTCCATTGCTATCGTGTCAGCGTTCGTGTTTTGCTGGTTACCTTATTCTACTAACATTATCATAAGGTACCAAGCCAGTTCCATACATTTTTCCTGTGGTTTTTGGCTATACTATTATGTCACCTACTATATAGCGGTCGGGTACTGTGCGGTCAACCCAGATTATTTGCTTTGTTTTCAGCAGTAATTACCGACAAGGTCTTAAAAGACTCATGAACTGTTCTTAACTGTTATGTTGTATAGGCGTAAGTCGCAAAAATTTGCTCTAGAATGAACATGATAAGAGTTGGAGGTTCGTGGAGCACTTTAGCAAATGAAAACTATGTATCCTGTTAGTGCCTGTAAGAAGTTTAGTAAACATCATCTGTCCATTGAATGTAGCTGTCTTGACTTCGAAAATGGGCAGCATGTATGGCTCAAGTTTAAAGTGTTTCTATGGCAAAGGATTCAGAATAAATACTTATACTTATCTGATGTTGATTTCTAGTTCTATTAAGTTTCAGAGCGAATTGGGCGGCGGTGGCATCATCTGACCTCACATACAGTGTAGCAATACTGTCGAAGACACAACACAGAAAATTGGCTTCAATGCATTCGAAAAGGTCGACCACTCTTAGCGGATCCTCTAAAAAACAGCTCGATTTTCTCTTGGAAAACCTTTTGTTTAAAGGCCCGGTCCAGACGCCGAACTTTTCATGAGCCAAACCTAATTCGAATTAAAAGGCCGACACAAATTATTTAGGCCGGCTGAATTCAGACTTGATTCCAAACTCTGGTTTAAAGTGCTTGCAAAATACGTTATGATACTGAATTTATGCTTAAGTTCGGCACATGAAATATTCGGGGCTAACAAGCAGCCATAGGCAAGTTTCTTAAGAATTGAATTTTACCTTCTTCATTAAAAATAAAAGCAAACTCCTGACAATGGGTAGGGGAAAGAGGTTTTTCCCTCTCCTCATCGTCCCCCGCGCGCTTTCCATGATTTTTCGATTATTGCTATTTTTATTAGGATACCCAGCGGGAGCCTCTGCGAAGAAGAGAGGTTCATTCTCTCTTGCAAAAGCTTTAAATTTTGTTTTGAAGGCCCAGTTAAGACGCCGAACTTTTCATGAGCCGGACCTAATTCGAACAACAATTTTATTCTTTGTAGGCACAAGGAGTTAAAAAGGCTTGCCCCGCAAATAGTTGGAAAGCTAGTCGTGCCGGGGCAAGCCAAGTACATGAATAACATATCTACTTAAAACGAAAACAAAACATTAATCTATAATTACAGTCATACAAAATGGTTTTAAGAGAAGTAGGTTGTAGATAGAGGAAGAATTCGTCATGTAAGACCGGTGCACACAAAACACAGCCTAGTGCACACGTTTCGACCCAAATCATTTAGACCGGCTGAATTGATTGTGTCGCCGAACTTACTTCTAGCCGAACAAAATTCAAAAGGCAAAACTCCAGGCTAAACAAATAGATTTAGGTAAAAGGAGCTGGTGAAAGAAGGCTAAGCAATAGATCGTAAGAATGTATTATTTATTTCCAACTTAATTGTGTTCAGCTGGATGATTCCTCGTTTTGATGAATATCCGTTGTAATGCCCGCGCCGGCCTTTTATCGGCACATGATGGCCTTAGCACTTTTTGTAAGTCGTAAAGCTTTGTTATTGCTGCCTGATTATTTGTGGTGGTAAAAAGTTCTTGGTAGTAAGTTATGAGGACACATCTACCAATTTTTCCGGATGCTAACAGGCAAACACTCACACTCTTTGTATGAGTAATTTCCGTTTTATATGCCGAGCGTGTACGTACTGACTAGGGTGACTACTAATGGAGGCAAAAACTTCCGCAAACATTTTATCAGTTTTTACATAAAAAGGCTTTACAAACCGTAGTCTAACATTGCCAGTTACCTTCGTCATAAACTTTCAGCAGTAACAAAACAATTAAACAATTTTTTTTCAGTTTGGGAAGACGCCAAATGAATTTGAATGTGCATTATGCATGATTAAAAAGGCGCAGCTAATTTCTATATAAGAGTGCACAACGAACAGGGAAAATTCCCATCTTCTAAGCGGCGTCAAATTGACGACTCTTGGCTACAATATTTTGAATCAAAGATTCAGTCGTTTTTAGCTAAAGTTTTTAATTAATTTTAAACGTATTGGGAGCTCAACCTTTATTAAAAGGACGAGTCACTCCTATTTTTCATGGTCACAAACAGTTAAACAAGCCGAACCGCCAGAGTAAGGCAACAGGTTCTGCGAAGAAAACAATTCTTAAAAATTAAAAACACCCATAGAGATTTTACCTCTACTCCGAGGTTTAACTTAAATTTTGTAGTTATTATATTTTTAAAATTGTAGTTTTTCTTTGGGCACTTACGCGTTTCATCTACCGTTGCGAATGCGTTCCATATCAGTAATAAACCTGGACAAGGTGTTTAACTAAACTGTGCCTTTTAAACAAAAACCGTTTATCTATTATTGCCCCCCAAAAACGCTTTTTTTCTAATTATTTTGTTGCTTGATAAATTTTGACTACCTGTTGTGTTGTTTCTTCTTTCCTTTGTGGCTCCCAAGCTGATAAATGGCTATGACTATTTTACACGTTTTATTGCAACCGGTTTGTTTTGTCTTCATTAGAAGTAATCTTTATTCCTGTCCACCAGAGAATGTTCAAAGTCAGGGCCCAGTTGTTCGAAAGTCGAACAACTGGTTAGCGCTAACCCAGTGTTAAATTTTAACCTGGGTTTCTTTTTCTTTTGTTTAAAAGCATTTTGCTGGAGAATTTTCTCCCTTCTTTTTAGAGCACCCAATCATCAATTGTAGGCAAAAAGAATACAACTGAATTTGCTTCTCAAGCTTTCATATATGAAATCAAATTTCGCCCTGACCCTGGGTTAACTTAACCCTGCTTTGAACAACCCGGCCGAGGCCTACGTCACCTTCGTTCGTCCTTGTCTGGAATACGCCTGAAGCGTATGGGACCCACATACTCAAAAGCATTGCCAAGATATTGAAGGAGTACAACGGCAAGCCGCCAGATTTGTAAAAAAAATAATTGCTAAGAGCGGGAACCCGGTACAGTCACTAATCTCCTGCAGAACCGGCATTCACTAGAACTGAGACGCAAAATTGCACGACCGTACTAGCATGTACAAAATAGTGAACAATATAATTAGGGTCAATATTCCGGAGTACATTGCACGCCCACCCCGTGTTACACGCTCTTGCCATAGCAGCAAGTTTAGAAACATTTTAGTAACAGCAATATGTACCTATAAGTACAATTTTTTTACTAGAACTCTAAAAGAATGGAACACTTCCCTTTTTATTAGATCAGCCCTTCGTGGACGCATTTAAATCTGCTGTTACTAATTATTGAATCTCCCTCATTGACTTTATACATCAGTGATTTTATACATCATTTTATTTTATTATTTATTTATTTATTTATTATATATTATTATTGTCGTTGTTTTTTTTGTTTTGCACATTCACAGTGATAGGAAAAAAATTGAAAAGCGCTCTACCGACTGAGCCAATCCCGCTGCGGTACTTTCCTCACTCTAAAATGTCACTTTTGGGTGTAAGAGTTTCAGGATATCAATTGAGTTGTCCTATTTTACCTGCGCGAAACCGTTACGTTGTATCAAATACTTGTTATCATTTTACAAAAAGCCCAATAAAAGCATCGCCGGTTTAAAATACTTTTATTGTTTTTTATTGACATTTTGTCGCTGGTTAAATTTTCACTGCTCCTTTTCTGATCTCAAAATTGCTTATTTTATAGACGTATAGCCGAAGATTAAATTTGCAACGCCTGTAAATTAAAACCTGTTTGCTCCAGTAGTTTTGAACACGTGTCGTTTCAGTTTGCTCCCTTTCAAGATAGTTATTAATACAATAGAACCTTCCATGGTTTTGCGAAAATCTGTCGAAATGCAGAAAAAGAACGCCTTAAAATACGTACAGATGCCTTTGGGAGCGATTTTTTTAACTGAACTCAGGATGTGTTTAATGAACTTCCGTGTTTTTAATGAAACAAAACAAGAAAACAACCAGCTCCCTTTCAAGTGAGTTGTTAATACTCTAAGAATCACCTGACCGGAAGAGGAAAGTTGTTTAGGCTTATCAGTAACAACATGAATTCAATACTGATTTTACAAAGTGCGATTAACAACGTCGCGTCAACAGTCCGTGGCGTCATACATAATCAGCTCAGCATGAAAGATGAGCTCTATAATTTATAAGCCTTATAGCAGCTACCTAACTGAATGCCAAGGGGATAATTGCGACATAGAGTCGGACTATTCCAGTCATGCGCTTGAGGTGCTTATCTTGTTTTTCAATCTGACCGTCTGAACACAGAAAGCTAGGAGAGCGAAGAGATTTTATAGTTTACAATATTGTTACTAAGGCTGACTAAAAGAATAACAGACAAATGAACTGTCGGCTATTTGAGTGTCCATGTATTTAGCACGAAAGTATTAATTGAGGACACCATTTGTACGTCTCATACTGGAGATGGGACATACATTTTATGTGGTCATCTGAGCCACGCAAAGGTCTAGATATTTGCAGCAGGGCAAAGACAGTTTCTTCATTTCTCAGTCATATCAAGACCCTGAGTATGGTCCCCCCCGGGAATCAAACCCGCGACCTCACGCTCAAGCTGTCAAAGCGCCTTTCGACTGAGTAGCATAAAGCGCCCCGGAAAGCTTGCTAGAGGGTCTCAATGGCGTGGTAGTTTTGACGGTTGATGGCGAAATTTTTCCAATTTTGACGGTTGACGGTTAAAGTTTAGAGCTTTTGACGGTTGACAGTTATTAAATGCAAATTCAGTTTAAACTTAAAGTAAATATTAACTTCTGTCTGAATTAATATTACTGTTGTGTTTTGGAGGTTGTCTTGGCGTTTTACTCTTGCAATTTGGAAATGCTTTCAGATATAAGCAGGATGTTAGGTCTCGTTATGTGTAGAAACGTGTTTCGAGAACATGGGAACTGGTTTTTTCTGTTTAGAGATTCCGGCTCCAGGAGCAGGAAACCCGTGCATTTTTGACGGTTTACGGTTAATTTTTAGGCTGTTTGACGGTTGACGGTTAATCTCATTGAGACCCTCAGCTCTTGCTAGTAGGCTACGCGGGACTGGGCTAATCCTACCGCGGTTACTTTCACTCTTGTTGATTGGTCGGTGTCTTGTAACTTAGTAGACTGTTGTTGGATATCACTTGATTTGTTCTATTTCACCTGCTTTAAGCCATTACTCGCACCAAATACTTGTTATCATTATACAAAAAAAAGCCCAATAAAAGCATTCGCAGTTTGAAATGCTTTTATAGACATTTTGTCCCTGGTTAAAATTTTGACTTCCCCTTTTTTAATCTCAAAATTGCTTAGCATATTTTAGCCGAAGAATAGAACACGCATCGTTTCAGTTTGCTCCCTTGCAAAACAGTTATTAATACAATAAAACCTTCATGGTTTTCTTCAACCTTTTACAGGGACCAGTTATGCAAAATCTGTCGAAATGCATATAAAGAACGCCTTAAAATAAGTAAGGATGCCTTTGGGAGTGTCCTCTTTAACTGAACTCAGGGTTTTCATTGACTGACTACTGTGTCTTTATTCAACTGCACAAAGAAGGCGAAAAACTGTTGAAAAATAAGCCCTCTCCTTTCTCCCACATTCTGCCTAGCTTAGTATAAATATATTAACATGGGATTTGAGTTTTGCTTCCTTTCGGCGGAGTGTCCTTTATATTTACTGAAACTCAGTAAGTTTTTATTGAACTACAAAAGAAAAAACCAGCTCTCCTTCAAGTGAGTTCTTCACTAAGAATCAGCTTATTGGAAATGGAAAGTTCTTTAGGCTTATTAGTAACAACATGAATTCAATTATGTTAATGATTCAACAAAGTTCGGTTAAGAAATGATCGTCGCGTCAATCAGCTCAGCATGAAAGATAAGCTCTAAAATTTATTGGTTTTTATTGACGTCTGCCGTGTCAAGACTTCGCCGGGAGCATGAAATTTTTAATTAAAGCCGGTTCCTGATCAGGTATAACTGAATGCTGTGTTTGCTTTAAAGAGGCCAGCAAACATGAACTCAACAACAGGGAATGGATCGATCGAGTCTTCAAGCTGCTTTAGTAAAACGGCGTACAAAATCGGACAAACCATTGCTTTGAGTCTGATCATTGCTGTTTCACTGACGGGAAATTCTTTCATTGTGTTGATCGTTTATAAAACGCCAACCTTAAGAAAACCGATAAATTATTTCATCGCAAATATGGCCATGTCCGATCTGCTGTATTCAATATTCTGGCCACCTACGCGCCTATCATTGATACACAGCACAAACTTGTGGCTCATCGGTGGCCAGTTTGGCCAGGCCTTGTGTAAGCTTGTTCATTTCTTTGCTGACGTTTCCAGTATCGTTTCGATTCAGAATCTGGTTTTAATAACAGTGGATCGATTTGTAGCCGTGGTATTTCCACTCCGCTCTCCACTCATCAGATCCAAGCTGTGTCCTTTCTTCATTTTCGGCACGTGGGTAGTCGCAGCGGCTTTCATTTCGCCCTATTTTTACATCTACCAACTCGTTGAATACTCAGGGAAAAGGTCGTGCGTCGTGAGACGGAAGAAAGTATTCGGAGAGTCCTCGTCCCTTGCCGACTACCACTTGGCATGCTGTATTCTGTTTATATATATCCCTGTGATGTTGTTGGTCCTTCTTTACTCCATCATCATCATCAAGCTCAAGACACAGTTACACCCAGGTGAACAGTCCGCGAACACTCAGCAACAGAGGAACAGACGAAACAGAAACGTGCTTCAATTGTCCATTGCTATCGTGTTAGTTTTTGTGTTTTGCTGGTTACCTTATGCTACTACCTTTTTAATCATACAGTATCGAGCCAGTTCCATACATTTTTCCTGTGGTTTTTGGCTATACTTTTATGTCACCTACCACATGGCGGTAGGGTACTGTGCTATCAACCCGATTATTTGCTTTGTTTTTAGCAGTAATTACCGAGAGGGTCTTAAAAGACTCATGAACTGTTCTTAACTGTTATGTTGTAGAGACGTAAGTCGCAAAAATTTGCTTGTGAATGAATGTTAAGAGTTAAAGGTTCGTGGAACACTTTAGCACTGTTCTTAACTTTTGTACAGGCGAAAGTTGCAAAAGTTTGCTTGTTAATGAATAATATATGTTAAGAGTTCGAAGTTCGTGGAACACTTACAAATGAAAACTAATGTATCGGCTAGTGTACTCTACTGAGGTTAGTAAAATGTATTCATTACATGTCTGTCCTGACTCGAAAAATGACGGCATGTTTGGCACAAGGGTAACGTAAGTGATTGTATGGCAAAGGGCTTAGAATAAATAAATAAATAAATAAATAAATATACTTATCTGATGCTGATATCTTTTTCTTCTAATAAGTTTCAGCGCGATTAATTTGAGCGGCTTTACCGGGCGGGGGTTGGGGGGTACTCCTAGAAATTCTTGGTGGGGGTGTGCCGCACAGTTCTCCAAATTGTGACCTTATTTCAGACCAAAACATTTCATTTTTCACGTCCATTTTCAGACCTGGCATCTAAGACATTATGTCATCATTTCTTAGATTCAACGCCAACAAAAGAGATTCTTATTTGCATAATTATTTCTCTTTCTTTCTTATACATTTCGAAATAAAGCGATAAATACGTTCATACACTCCCGTAGTTTCCTCAAAAACCATACCCGATTCCAGACCAAAATGCATGGGCAAAGTCTATACCCATTTTCAGACCAATACGGCGCAAAAACCATACCCTTTGGGGCGGCACATAACTTTATGACTTACATAAAGGATTATAACCAGGGTGGCGGTGGCATCCGATCTGATCTCAAATGCAGCCGTCGCAACACTAAGATGGATTGCAGAAAATCGCCAACTAGGCAAGAACTAATGCTGGCAAGTTTATTGAGCGATGAAAGGAGAGATTTCCCATGTATTCTTTATTTGATTCGAATTCCTTATCTAGCTTTTAAATATTCCCTTTGAAGTTGTTTAGCTGTAATTTACATTGAATTTGCCTTGAGTTGTTTTAGTTCCCTTAAATTATACACATTTTACTTCAATGTTTCCATTTAAAAAGATAATTTGTTTCTGAATAGATATACCACAGGAGGCCCACACAATCTGTTTGTGTAGCCGATTGTTATTTTATAGTAAATGTACTGGATTTACCGTTTGCTTCACCTATAGCGATATATCGCTAACTATGTATATAAATCAATGATAAATAAACGTTGAATTACCTTACCTGTGGTATATAGTCGTCCTTTTACCTCAAAAGCGGTTTTTTGAGCGATTTTGAATGAATTTGAGTTGGCCGTTGACTGTTCCATATATAAGAAGGTCCTTCTTATATATGGAACAGTCAAATAGTTTTAAGCAAGGAGTTGGTGAAAGGAGGCAAGCAATAGCTGTGGGAAAATATTTCGAAAGTATGTTTAGCTTGCCAAGAATTAAAGAAAAGAAAAGCCGACTGGTCTTTCCCGTGATCGGACGATAGGGCCTCCAGAAACTGAGGAGACGCCGTAAAATTCCGAAAATAAGCCTCTCGTATAAGACCCTCCAAATATAAGTCCTCCAAACCGGTAACGCAAAAAAGCCTCTGTTAAATCGACCCCCCAAATACAAGCCCCCGGGGTCTAGAACCTGGAAAATTGCCCTCATATACAAAGTAAAACAAAACAAAAACGGTAAATTTACTTCCAACTATGAGGCTAGCCCAATCGATTTTGAAACGCAAATTTCCCTCCGTAGATAAGCCCCTCCGAATATAAGCCCCTCCAAAAATAAGCCCCTCAAAAAGGGCCTTTGAAAAATATAAGCCCCGGGGCTTATTTTCGGAATTTTACAGTATATTGATGTAAGTACAAAAACGAATCTGGTTTCCAGCTTTCATATAGTCTAAAAGAGTAAAAGACAAAAAAATAAACGTCGATTAAACGCAAGACACGACACAAAAACACAGATGGGTTAAAGAAGGTTAGAAACATACTTACCATTTTCGTTGGTGTGGACTCAGTATTAAGACACAAAAACGACAAATGGTTTTTAAAAAAGCACCAAATGATAACTGGCCACGAGTCATACTTTATCAGTCATATTCATTGCCATTTTCCATTTAATTTTCAATTCAAATTAAAAATTGAAAAGAGAAGTCGACAATTCATTTTTACTTTCTCTTACTCATAGACAAGTAGTTTAGGCCTAAGGCTGAGGGTTTACCTGTGGAAAATGAAATATTAGCTATAACTTTGGCATAGATGATGGCGCTGAATAGAAATTTGGCACACGTAAAGAACTCATCGTCCTTAACATTTTTAAGTATATTTTTTTTTTGTTAATGTCACGTAACTAGTTTCCTAAAAATCGTAAATTATTGACCAATTGGTGGCCTGTTGAAAAGAAATTGAGCAATAACACTTTTCTAATTTATATTAAATATTTCTAACACCTCACGTTTGGAATGACCGTCCATTGCACTTCAATAAAACATTATGAGGGAAAACATCATTTTAAATGCCCAAATTTAATCTTGAATTATCTAAAAATGTTTTTTAAACTTCGCGTACATTCATTCCAAACGTAGAAAGTGTTAATCCTCTTTGAGAAATGCCAATTTGTTTATCCAATCAAAGTAAATTCGCCACCAATTCTCCTATTTCCTTCATTTTCAATTTTTGGTCACGTGACATGTCACGTGACTATAGTTAAACGTTAAGGCACAAGAAAACCTCAAGATTTAGGTCTCCTAGCGAGAGACATTGCCAATCATCCATATGCTCAGAACAAACCTCTGACCCAGGCCTTAAACCCCTTGAGTAGGAAAACCGTTGTCACAGTGGGTCATCGAGGATTACGGGGATTGAGAAGACAGTTCAAAATTGAAAACTTGAATCATTTCTTAACTTCTGTTTTTTGCCGAATTAAATTTATCAGTCAATCCCAGGTGTAAAAATTATCCAAGACGGGAGTAGAATAAGGCCTTTTATTAAAACGGTGTTGACAGACTTGAACTTACAGGGATTCTATAAAATTCGTACGTAATATCTTCCAAGCCTTTATAACTTTTCTCTAGTTGAAATGTCTTTGAGCGATTTTCTCCTTATTTGCGATTAGGGTTGAGGATCTTGTCAAATGGCAAGATGTTTCCTCGTTTTGATGATCATCTTTTTAATGCCGCCAGCCTTTCATCGGCATGGCCTTAGCACTTTTTGTAAGTCGACTAAAGCTTAACGTTATGCGGCGTGATTATTTGTGGTAAAAAGTTTTTGGTAGTAAATTATGACGACACATCTACAAAGTTATGACAGGTATACACCGCACAGTTCTTTGTATGAATAATTTCTGTTTTACATGGGCAAGTACGTACCGGTGGGGTGACTAAAAATGGAGGCAAAAACTTTCGCAAACTTTTTACTGTTTCAACATTAAAAGCTTTACAAGCCGTAGTCTAACATTGCCAGTTTCCTTTCGTCATAAACTTTTAGCAGTTTACGCCAATTTGAATGTGCATTTTGCATGATTAAGGAGCAAGGAGCCGCTAATTTCTAGTTAAGAGTGAAACAAGGAACAGGGAAAATTGCCATCTTCTAAGCGGCGTCAAATTGACGACTCTTGGATACAATATTTTGAATCATACATTCAGTTGCTTTCAGCTAAAGTTTTAATTAATTTTAAACGAATTGGGGGCTCAATTAACCTTTACTAAAAGGGCGAGTCACTCCTTTTTTTATAATAACAAACTGTTAAACAAGCCGAACCGTCAAAGTAAGGAAAAAGGTTCTGCGAAGAAAACAATTCTTAAAAATTAAAAACGCCCATAGAGATTTTACCGCTACCCCGAGGTTTAACTTATATTTTGTAGTTAAATTTTTTTTTGTAGATTTTATTTAACACTTAATTTGCGCCTTTAATCTACCGTTGAGAACTTTTCGTTCCATTTCAGTAATTAACCTGGGCAATGTCTTTATTACACAAAAACAGTTTAAATATTATTGCCCCAAGAAATGCTTCTCTATTTATTTTGTAGCTTGATAAATTTTGACTACCTGTACGTATTTAAATGACAAATTGAATAGTTAACGTGTGTATTTCTTTCACTTCCCGGCACCTGTGGAAAATGTGCCCTAAGCACGTATTTCTTTTGAAATGTCTTTCAGTCGATTTAATCGACACAACCACAACCGGACTAAAATGAAGTGTTTCTCTCCCCCGGCGCAAGTTATGTTTCTTCTTTACTTTGTGGCCCCCAAACTGATTAATGACTATTAGTACGGGTTTTATTGCAACCGATTTGTTCTCTCTACTATAACCCTTTCAATAAAACGCATAAAATCGCCATTAAACGGCTCGAGAACCACAAAGGAAAGAAGAAATATACAACTTAGGTTAGGTTAGTCAATTAATTTGTATTTATAGAGAGTGAGAGTGACGACTAGTGGGGCTGGGGTGAGCAAAAACGTTCTCCCCCACCCAGCCCCTCAAGGTTATTTGGCTGCGACCACGCGGAACTTGGCTTGTTGTGTAATCGAACGGGGTCAAACGCAGATACCCAAGAGAGCAAATAGATTTTATAGTTTATAGTGTTTCTCACAAAGACACTAACAGAATTATAGCTTGAAAGTGTTAATTGAGGACACTATTTTTGGGTCTTCTTCCTACTGGAGACGGGACTGCCATTTTATTTGGTCATCCGAGCCAGGTGAGCCTTTCCATGACAAAGGCAGTACCTTCATTTTTTTCAGTTATTTTAGGACCCGAGTATTGTTCCGGCCCCGGGAATCGAACACACGACCTCCTGTTTAGTATCACACAAGCGCTCTACAGACTAAGCTAATCCTGCCGCAGTACTTTCACTCGTGTTATTGTTGGGTTTAGGAGTTTGATCATATCAATTGAGTGCTCCTATTTCACTTGCCCGAAACCGTCACGTTTCATCAAATACTTGTTATCATTTTACAAAAAGCCTAATAAAAGCATCACCAGTTTAAAATACTTTTATTGAATATTTGTCGCTGGTTCAAATTTTGACTTCCCCTCACTTTAACCCGAAAATTGCTTCAAAAGGAAGCAGTTTTTGAATTTACAGCTGTTGCAAATTTAATACTCTGCTTTACATCCATAAACTTAAAAGCCTTAGTTTATAGTTTTAAGCTAAAGTTTTTAATTAATTTAAAACGAATTGAGGGCTCAACCTTTACTAAAAGGGCGAGTCACTCCTTTTTTCACAATAACAAACAGTTAAACAAGCCGAACCGCCAACGTAAGGAAAAAGGTTCTGCGAAGAAAAAAATTCTTGAAAATTAAAAACGCCCATAGAGATTTTACCGCTACCCCGAGGTTTAACTTATATTTTGTAGTTAAATTTTTTTTGTAGATTTTATTTAACACTTAATTTGCGCCTTTAATCTACCGTTGAGAACTTTTCGTTCCATTTCAGTAATTAACCTGGGCAAGGTGTTTATTACACAAAAACAGTTTACATATTATTGCCCCGAGAAATGCTTCTCTATTTATTTTGTAGCTTGATAAATTTTGACTACATGTGCGTATTTAAATGACAAATTGAATAGTTAACGTGTGTATTTCTTTCACTTCCCGGCACCTGTGGAAAATGTGCCCTAAGCACGTATTTCTTTTGAAATGTCTTTCAGTCGATTTAATCGACACAACCACAACCGGACTAAAATGAAGTGTTTCTCTCCCCCGGCGCAAGTTATGTTTCTTCTTTACTTTGTGGCCCCCAAACTGATTAATGACTATTAGTACGGGTTTTATTGCAACCGATTTGTTCTCTCTACTATAACCCTTTCAATGAAACGCATAAAATCGCCATTAAACGGCTCGAGAACCACAAAGGAAAGAAGAAATATACAACGTAGGTCCCCGGGTTAGTCAATTAATTTGTATTTATAGAGAGTGAGAGTGACGACTAGGACCCGAGTATTGTCCGAGTATTGTTCTGGCCCCGGGAATCGAACACACGACCTCCTGTTTAGTATCACACAAGCGCTCTACAGACTAAGGTAATCCTGTCGCAGTACTTTCACACGTGTTATTGTTGGGTTTAGGAGTTTGAGGATATCAATTGAGTTTTCCTATTTCACTTGCCCGAAACCGTCACGTTTCATCAAATGACTTATTATCATTTTACAAAAAGCCTAATAAAAGCATCACCAGTTTAAAATACTTTTATTGAATATTTGTCGCTGGTTCAAATTTTGACTTCCCCTCAGTTTAATCCGAAAATTGCTTCAAAAGGAAGCAGTTTTTGAATTTACAGGTGTTGCAAATTTAATATTCGGCTTTACGTCCATAAACTAAGCGCTTAGTTTATAGACGTATAGCCGAAGATTAAATTTGCAACACGTGTCGTTTCAGTTTCCTCCCTTTCAAGAGAGTTGTTAATACAAAAGAACCTTTCCCAAGAACCTTTCCCAATAATCAGAGGATTGGAACTGGAAAGTTCTCTAGGCTTATCAGTAACAACATGAATTCAATAATGATTCTACAACGTTCGGTTAATACTAATCGTCGCTTCAATCAGCTCAGCATGAAAGATAAGCTCTAAAATTTATTGGTTTTTATTGACATCTGCCGTGTCAAGACTTCGCAGGGAGCATGAAAATTTTAATAAAAGCCGGTTCCTGATCAGGTATAACTGAATGCTGTGTTTGCTGTAAAGAGGTCAGCAAACATGAACTCAACAACAGGGAATGGATCGATCGAGTCTTCAAGCTGCTTTAGTACAACGGCGTACAAAATCGGAGGAACCATTGCTTTGAGTCTGATCATTGCTGTTTCGCTGATGGCAAATTCTTTCATTGTGTTGATCGTTTATAAGACGCCAACCTTGAGAAAACCGATAAATTATTTCATCGCAAATATGGCCATGTCCGATCTGCTGTATTCATTATTCTTGCCACCAAGGAACCTATCATTGTTGCACACAAACCAGTCGTGGCTGATCGGTGGTCAGTTTGGCCAGGCCTTGTGTAAGCTTGTTCCTTTCTTTGATGGCGTTTCCAGTATCGTTTCGATTCAGAATCTGGTTTTAATAACAGTGGATCGATTTGTAGCCGTGGTATTTCCACTCCGCTCTCCACTCATCAGATCCAAGCTGTGTCCGTTCTTCATTCTCGGCACTTGGATAGTCGCAGCGGCTGTCGTTTCGCCACTTTTGTTCACCTTCCAACTCGTTGAATACTCAGGGGAAATGAGGTGCGACACGAGATGGAAGAAAGCATTTGGAGAGTCCTCCTCCGTTACCGACTACCTATTAGCAGGCTCTATTCTGTTTAGATACATCCCTGTGATGTTGCTGATCATTCTTTATTCCATCATCATCATCAAGCTCAAGACACAGAAACACCCAGGTGAACGGTCCGCGAACACTCAACAACAGAGGAACAGACGAAACAGAAACGTGCTACAATTGTCCATTGCTATCGTGTTAGTTTTTGTGTTTTGCTGGTTACCTTTTACTACTAGTGTTTTAATCATGAGGTATCGAGGCAGTTCCATACATTCAGTTTCCTGTGGTTTTTGGCTATACTATTGTGTCTCCTACTATATGGGTGTCGGGTACTGTGCTATCAACCCGATTATCTGCTTTGTTTTTAGCAGTAATTACCGAGAAGGTCTTAAAAGACTCATGAACTGTTCTTAACTGTTATGTTGTACAGGCGTAAGACGCAAAAATTTGCTTGTTAAGAGTTGGAGGTTCGTGCAACACTTTAGCACTGTTCTTAACTTTTGTACAGGCGAAAGTTGCAAACATTTTCTTGTGAATGAATAATATATGTTAAGAGTTCGAGTTTCGTGGAACACTTGCAAATGAAAACTAATGTATCCTGCTAGTGTACTTAGAGGTCACATGTAAACGTGATGAATCCACTACAAAACAGTCAATATTCCTAGAATATATTCTTCTTTAGAAAAAGCCCGAGTTTTGATGGATCTCGTTCGTAAAAGATGATAAAACTTTACCGTAATTGACCAGAAAAAGCATAAAATGAAACACATTTACATTTGGAACCGCATGACTTAAGGGAGGTTTGTATCAAAACAAGGTCAACTTCAATCTCACATTCACTCAAAAGCTAAGATACTAAGCCCATAACTGTAAAATGGTCTATTTGAATGTGCATTTTTTGCATGATTAAAGAGGAGCCGCTAATTTCTAGTTAAGAGTGTATAAAGAACAGGGAAAATTGCCATCTTCTAAGCGGCGTCAAATTGACGACTCGTGGCTACAATAATTTGAATCAAACATTCAGTTGCTTTCAGCTAAAGTTTCTAATCAATTTTAAACGAATTGGGGGCTCAGTCAACCTGGTAACAAAATGTTAAACAAGCCGAACCACCAAAGTAATTATAAGGCAAGAGGTTCTGTGAAGAAAATATTCATGAAAATTAAAAACACCCATAGACATGTTACCTCTACTCCGAGGTTTAACTTAAATTTTGTGGTTATTTTTTTGTAGTTTTTCTTTGGGCACTCGCGCCGTTCATCTACCGTTGCGAAGAATTCCGTGTTCCTGATATTAGTAATTAACCTGGCAAGGTGTTACTAACTACCTTTTAAACAAAAACAGTTTAACTACTATTGCCCCAAAGAAATGCTTATCTATTTATTTTGAAGCTTGATAAATTTTTGACTGCCTGTGTTATCTATCTGGCTATCTATCTACAATAATGGTTTTTATTGACGTCTGCCGTGCCAAGACGTCGCAGGGGGCATGAAATCTTTAATTACAAAAATTCCTGATCAGGTAGCATTTGCAATATTGAGCAGTTGATACTATAGAAGCTACTTAACTGAATACCGAGCACAGTACTACTGTAAAGAGGTCAGCAAACATGAACTCAACAACAAGGAATGGATCGATCGAGTATTCAAGCTGCTTTAGTACAACAGCGTACAAAATCGGAGGGACCGTTGCTTTGAGTCTGATCCTTGCTGTTTCGCTGATGGTAAATTCTTTCATTGCACTGATCGTTTATAAGACGCCAACCTTAAGAAAACCGATAAATTATTTCATCGCAAACATGGCCATGTCCGATCTGTTGTATTCAATATTCCAGATCCCCTTTGCCCTCTCATCGTTGCACACAGCCTCATGGCCTATCGGTGGTAAGTTTGGTCTGGCCTTGTGTAAGCTTGTCCCTTTCTTCCGTAACGTTTCCATTATCGTTTCAATTCAGAATCTGATTCTGATAGCAGTGAATCGATTTGGAGCCGTGGTATTTCCACTCCGTTCCCCACTCATCAAATCCAAGCTGTGTCCCTTCTTCATTTCCGCCACGTGGATAGTCGCAGCAGCTATCTTTTCGCCATATTTGTTCTCCTACCAACTCGTTGAATTTTCAGGGGAAATGTGGTGCTTGCAGGGATGGAAGAAAGCATTCGGAGAGTCCTCGTCCTTTGCCGACTACGTATTAGTAGACCGTATTCTGTTTACATACATCCCTTTGGTGTTGCTGGTCCTCCTTTACTCCATCATCCTTATCAAGGTCAAGATACAGGCACACCCAGGTGAACAGTCCGCAAACACTCAGCAACAGCGAAACAGACGAAACAGAAACGTGTTTTAAATGTCCACTGCTATCGTATTAGTGTTTTTGTTTTGCTGGTTACCTTTTAAAACTATCATTTTAGTCATACGGTATAGTTCCGTGGATCTTTCTTGTGGTTTCTTTCTATACTACGAAGTCACCTATTATATGTCTTCTGGGCACTTTGCTATCAACCCGATTATTTGCTTTGTTTTTAGCAGTAATTACCGACAGGGTCTTAAAAGACTCTTGAACTGTTCTTAACTGTTATGTTGTACAGGCGTAAGTCGCAAAAATTTGCTTGTGAATGAATATGTTAAGAGTTGGAGGTTCGTTGAACACTAGCAAATGGAAACTATGTATCCCTTAGTGTACTGTAAGGAGTTTAATAAAATCTGTTAATTGTATGTCTGTCCTGACTTCGAAAATTGACGGCATGTATGGCTCAAATGTAATGTGTTAATGTGCTCGCTTTTGGTCTTTATTACTCGTTTCCTTGTCGCAAAAACCCAAGAGCCAGGAAAAGGCCATGTGATGCAATTTCAAAGCTGCTACAAGAAGCTTGCGTCTTGATTATTTAACATGTAAAAGAATGGAGTAACTGATCCTCTGATTTCACACCTTTCACCATGCAGAGCTTGGTAGATTTCACACCTCTTAAAAAACTGAAAGCTCTGCTTACTGATGTAGATATATGCTCTGCATACTGATATAGGAAGCCATCTTCACGAGTAGGCAACCGCTTGAGAAATTACATTTTTTGTATGAGAATCTAATGGCGAATAATTTCCGTAAAACGACTGTTTTGAAAACTTTAACTTCTCAAGCAATTGCCTACTCATCAAGGCCTATTGAATACGAGAGACTAGTGGATGAGATGTTCTCAGGGTCTCTTCATGTGAAGTCAGGCTGGGTTGGTCCGGTTACTGAGGAATGAGATCGCTCCTCACCACCATAAAATTCTTTGTAAAAATTTCTTGTTAAAAAGAAGATTTTAAGATTTTTCCAGGTACAGATGTGAAGGTGAGTATGATTGTTTCAAAACCTGACATGTTAAGGGCCTTATTACAAGTATGGCATTTATGTAGAGCTGCCGGGATTTTCTGCCAAAATAGAATGGAATGCGTGACTTTTTTGAAAGGGATTATGGCAGTCAGTATGCAAATTGTGCCGCAAACTTGGATGATATCACACATGACTGACCGTTCACATAAAGTTGGAATAATCATTAAAAATGAGTTTACCTTTTTCTGATCTCTTGCCAACCATGGGCAAAATTATTTCTGGCTAAAATTAATGGAAGTAAATCATGCACAGAACAATGTAATATGCCGGCCTGTTGGGCACATTTCCCCCCTCATTTTTTTTTTGTTTTCAAAATGCCCATTTTAAAATTTTCACTGCTGAGTGTTATTGTATACAGTTTAAATACACTCATGCTCCACTTAATTTTGTTTTTGTTGACTTCCATGTGCTTTATTTATTTTTCACATGTCGAGCTGGAAACATGATGTTTACATTTTTATAGGGTGTGGCTCACTAATCTATTAGAAAACAAAACTATGTAATTTAATTTCTTTCAGAAATGTTAAGTGAGACAAAAGGCAAGAGGCTGGGAACACTCCGCTGTCGTGGCCTTAAGCCACCAGTTGTGAGAGGCCATGCTGCAGCTTTCACATATTGGTTCAATGTTTTTGGGCACACAGGCCCTTACAGCCAATCCGTCAGAGTTTTACCAGATGGGTCCCAAAAAGTTATTGCCAAAGGGAATCCTATGAATTCCCCAGGTAAATAAATAATTCTCTGCAGTTACATTGATGATCTACGTGCACTCTAGCAATAAAAAGGGGTGGTAGGCCTACACGACTTTTACCTCATGCCAAAATGCTGCTTATTCCAATGAAGTTGTTTTTATCTGCTGGGTAGAATGTGCTCTGGAAGGTTCTGCATTTTACTGAGCAAATGTGGTTTTAGCCGCATGTTTCACACTGAGAGGTCATGACATATATATCGATTGACTGTAGTTATTGTTTTCTGATCGGCAGGATTTCAAACTGTCTTTAAACTGTTTTCTTATTGCCACAGTTTGTGATCAGGCAAGACCATGGTTTCGGTTCTCCTCACGAACCTCATCAGTTGCCGGTTTGGCTTTGTGCTTAGTTGCTTTTACAAGAGCAACTTTAGTTGTACTTTGTGGTGGCGAGAACGGTACAGCCGTTCTGTCTGTTGAGCTTTGAACTGAACATAAATACCCACGTGGCGGATCGAAATTCTTGTTTTCTTATTGGCTACTGAACGTAACCAATTGCGGACTGTGTATTTCGATCCTCTTCTGCTTCAAGCTAGAGGTGTGTTTTTTTGGAAAGCATTTCGTGAAAATTTAGGCACTTTCTTTCGTGGAAGAGTTCGAAGACTCTTGTAAATAAATGCGCACAGAGTTTCCGTACACTCCCTCTAAAATCTGGAGTGGATACGTTTCTTGTTAGTTGCGCAATGTTGAACTTTCTACTCTGTGCTTGGGTCTTATTAGTGCCAGTGTTGATTTTCATAAGGTAAAACGGGGCCTACCCGTAAACAAATCATAGCAATAAAAGGGGGTGGTAGGCCTACACGACTTTTACCTCATGCCAAAATGCTGCTTATTCCAATGAAGTTGTTTTTATCTGTTGGGTAGAATGTGCTCTGGAAGGTTCTGCATTTTACAGAGCAAATGTGGTTTTAGCCGCATGTTTCACACTGAGAGGTCATGACATATATATCGATTGACTGTAGTTATTGTTTTCTGATCGGCAGGATTTGCCCTCATGCAAGCGCATTTTCTTTGACCTCTTTTGAAGCGTAAAGCTTTTTTTATCAGGGACCGCGGAGCAAGGTGAAAAGTGGGAGGGCTGACAATTGAAAATGATTTTTTCATATCGAAAATCGAAAAAAGGAATAAAATCATAGTATTTTGATTTGTTTCTGTCGCGTGACTTTGCATACTTTATCCAGTATTTGTTGCTCTTTAGAGCGGTTTTCACTTGACTGTCGAAAGTAATTGAGGAATTGGTTTGGTTTTGGTTTTACTACGCCCTTTGGTTGGCTAGTGTATTTACTTTGGTTTTGGTTTTACGACAGTCAAGTGAAAACCGCTCTATAGGTCGGCATTAGTGAAGATACCGAAATTCTTCATACGATTTTCATTCCGTCCAGCAAATGTGTATGCTAAATTACAGGATTGCTGACAATAAGTAGAATATTATAAACAGAATAAATATATAACCCATCCCCAAAAATCCAATTACATTTAACGAATATTAGTCAGAAACAACTCGCACTTCCAAAAAATGAAACTTTTAACAATATATTGAAATGTTTACTGGTCAAACTCAAACTCAACATTTTCACTGCAAGTAGTTGCCGTCTTTTCTGCAGAGCTTACAGACTTTGACGAAGTCCCAGCTAACTCTAATAAACGACCACCATACACGGTCAGTTCAGATTCAATGCAAGAAAAGACGCGATTACAATTTTAGTATAGAAAATACTACACTGAAGTGATCTGAAAAATTTCTAACTATGGCCGTTCACTGTTCAAGTAATGTAATTCTTCTTGCCATCGAATATTTCATTGATTCGAAAGGAGAAAGACAAAATATAAAACTTTTATCAACTTAAAACAACTACTCACCTTCGATTGGCTTGAAAAAGCTAGTAATTTTCTTCGTTTCGTCTGATAAAACTGATAAAAAACTCTGCCGGAGCTGGAAGTACAAAACACGCTGCCGAACGAAGCGAAGGGGGGGTCAAGGCATGGCGTTTGATCAAGGGGCAAGTCGTCCCCAGGGCGCAATTACCGCGAAAAGCAGAAGAGCCCCACAAAATGCCTGGCGTTTGAAATTAAAGAAAATACAGAGAGTATAGCGGAATATAGACGGAAAAAACTTGTTTCAAGTCTTTTCTTTTCTTTTAATTATTTTTCTTTTCAGCGCAAAAAGTGGGGGCGGGTGCGCAAAAAAAGTGGTGGGGCCGCGGCCCTACCAGCCCCTCCCCCTACGCGGTCCCTGTTTATTACGGCTGAATAAGGGTTCCAATTTTCTCCAAAGTGCCTTCTGGATCTGATCTAAGCGATTTTCTTTAGTCCGTGAGTGTAATGTTTTTCTGCAATGCTGTATCACGCTGGGCCCAGTTCGTCAGTTTTCTTTGCAGAATGTTAAATTATCACGGATAGTGACTTACAGATCCAAAATTATAAGAGTGAACTGCAGCTTAAACTGAAGCTACATAAACTTACTATGGAGAATTGAATTGTGACTCAGTAAACTCCAGCTTAGTGTTTTTCTAAAGATAGTGTGAGTCTTTTGACTGGAGCGCGTAGTTCCTCCCTTGGTAATAGCTTTGAATAAGCTTAACAGTCTTTAAACTGTTTTCTTATTGCCACAGTTTGTGATCAGGCAAGACCATGGTTTCGGTTCTCCTCACGAACCTCATCAGTTGCCGGGTTGGCTTTGTGCTTAGTTGCTTTTACAAGAGCAACTTTAGTTGTACTTTGTGGTGGCGAGAACGGTACAGCCGTTCTGTCTGTTGAGCTTTGAACTGAACATAAAATAAATACCCACGTGGCGGATCGAAATTCTTGTTTTCTTATTGGCTACTGAACGTAACCAATTGCGGACTGTGTATTTCGATCCTCTTCTGCTTCAAGCTAGAGGTGTGTTTTTTTGGAAAGCATTTCGTGAAAATTTAGGCACTTTCTTTCGTGGAAGAGTTCGAAGACTCTTGTAAATAAATGCGCACAGAGTTTCCGTACACTCCCTCTAAAATCTGGAGTGGATACGTTTCTTGTTAGTTGCGCAATGACAAATAACAAAACAAAACAGTTGAAAGACTGTTAAGCTTATTCAAAGCTATTACCAAGGGAGGAACTACGCGCTCCAGGCAAAAGACTCACACTATCTTTAGAAAAACACTAAGCTGGAGTTTACTGAGTCACAATTCAATTCTCCATAGTAAGTTTATGTAGCTTCAGTTTAAGCTGCAGTTCACTCTTATAATTTTTGGATCTGTAAGTCACTATCCGTGATAATTTAACATTCTGCAAAGAAAACTGACGAGCTGGGCCCAGCGTGATACAGCATTGCAGAAAAACATTACACTCACGGACTAAAGAAAATCGCTTAGATCAGATCCAGAAGGCACTTTGGAGAAAATTGGAACCCTTATTCAGCCGTAATAAAAAAAGCTTTACGCTTCAAAAGAGGTCAAACAAAATGCGCTTGCATCAGAGGGCAAATCCTGCCGATCAGAAAACAATAACTACAGTCAATCGATATATATGTCATGACCTCTCAGTGTGAAACATGCGGCTAAAACCACATTTGCTCAGTAAAATGCAGAACCTTCCAGAGCATAATCTACCCAGCAGATAAAAACAACTTCATTGGAATAAGCAGCATTTTGGCATGAGGTAAAAGTCGTGTAGGCCTACCACCCCCTTTTATTGCTAAAGAATGATACAGGAAGATGACGTCTTACCTCGAGCAACCGAGCCGGCCATTTTTGTCAGCACTTCATGCGAAGAACGACACAAGAAGCCCTTTTGGCTATAAACTTGGCGAGTCAACAGAAAACAACAAAGCTCCACTTTTCTTCTCAGGTAAGGAAACAGTTCAAACTTTTAGCGGTTCCATTTAAGCCATTACGCTGTTGTTTTCGACATGATAAACTTGTGAATTGCCATGTTTGAAAATTCTGCAAAGATCTATTTTTAAACTTATGCGTGATTTGATCTGTCAATCAAATTGTACTTTTTAATGGTTTCCTCTCTGATTTTGTTGAGATCACTTCGTGTGTATATACTAAAACAATTATTCTTTTCAATCTCGGTGAATAGTGGCTTTGGAAATATTTACCTCGCCGCTTTCGCGGCTCGGCAAATATTTAGCCACTATTCACCTCGATTTCAAAAAATAATTGTTAAATATAGAAGTAAACTACAAGTGCTCCCTGCAGATGAAACAATTTTGAGCCCATGGTGGGAAGAACCTATCATCTGATATTGAACACAGGGACCTTGTTTTCTAGCTATAAATATTACAGAAACTTTCAACACTTATCGATCTTCTCTATGACTATAACACAGGTCACAAGGACATTCATGCCACTACTTAGCACATGACTCCTGGTTTCAAAACTTTAATCTAAACTGGGATGTACCATGTCATCTATACAGGCAACTAAATTCAAGCTCTACATCACAGTTTTTCCATGTTCACTTGTTTTCAGTGTCCCATTAAAAGAGCGGTAAAGTAGATGTATTTCTTTAAAAACAAGAAGAACTTGCCACTCACTTCTTCATCAGGTTCTGACTCTTCAGATGAGTCCTACAACAAAAACGAGAAAAGATAAGGCTAAAGTATAACTAATGACGAGCTAGATCCAAAAGGGATCCTTTACAACTATTTATACATGTACGGCTTTCCTGTACACAGAATATTGACGAATTGGCTCTCGCAAACGTTGGAACATAAACGGACTTCCTGCTCTATGCAAATAAGGCTAACCGTCGAGGTCACGCTGAATGAAGCTGATGAACTGGTCGGGTTCTCCGAAGCCAACGGGTTCGCAATGCGTAGTCCTAGGTAAATTCATAGAGTTAGTCCACGAAACTAAACCTTCAATTCAAAAACGTTCTAGGGATGGAATTGTTACAACCCTGATCAATAATATTGCCAAGCTAAATTAAAAAGTGAGATGTGATAAGCTATGACAAGTATATTGTGTGGTATTTGGTGAGAATTCTGTGAACTGAAGGTTAAAAGAGGAAAAGAATGCCTTACGTTACGACTACTTTCTGACGCATTACTAGTGGAAGCAACGACCTCCAATGAGTTGGAACCAGCTGAATCAACCGAAGCCAAATTTCCCTCGCTTTCTGCCATATTGGCAACAACGTTCAACAGGGAATGACTCACTTGGTAACCACGTCTTTGTCCTCGTAGGAAAATGTGACGACACTGTAGGAATCTGTAGGAATTGGTAGGAATCCACCACCATATATGGCGCGCAAAAAATTTTAATAATTCTGTTACGCTTTTCGCGGTACGTCCGATAATAATAATTATTCTAGTAAGTAAAAAGCACCAAACTGATAGAGTTCCAATTTAAACTACATGTATTACATAGGCGCATACCAACCGATGATTTCTTACTCAAAATAGGACGAAAAGAGAATGACAACTGTACCTTTTGCAACAATTCCTCAGAGACGCCAATTCGTCTTTTTTGGTCTTGCCATGTTACATCCTCTTTTTGGAAAAGCGTAACTGACTGGCTTGAAAACGCTCTTCCGTTAATTAGCAAATACAACTTATTGAACATACTGCACTGGGCTTGAGGCAGGAGCCTCATTCTACCAAATACTCGTGTCGATTAAACTATTTTCTCCTGTTAGCGCGGTTTCATATTTGGCAAGCCAAAATGGATGAAATATCGCCTAATTTTGCAAATTTTTTACGCCTGGTTACGTCAAGATCTATTATAGAGAAAAAAACGGGGGACACTAAAAAATGGAACTTTCTTACAGATTGCTCTTCATGTAGCTCTTGATATCGATTGTTTCCTTTCCCGGACGGTCAAATACCAAACAATATTTTGAAAGAATTGTATAATCTTGTATTTAACTGGATATATCTGACTGATAGTACAGAATCAACGTTTGTTTATTGCTCCTGTATTTTTAGGTAGTCGAACTGTACTTTCTTTTAACCTTTTTTTGTTTGTTTTTGTTTGTGTTGTAATTTAGTTATTATTAATAAAATAAAATTCAAATAAGGCAAAAAAAATCCAGGCTAAACAAAAAGCCTAGGTAAAAAGAGCTGTTGAAAGAAGGCTAAGCAATAGATCGTGAGAATGTATTATTTCATGTTTAGCTCGCGAAGAATTATAGGAAAGAAAAACTTAGTGTCCGGACGATAAGGCGTCCAGAAAATGAGGCGAGATACTGTATATACACACGAATCTGGTTTCCAGCTCAGGCTCTCAGATGGTCGAAAAGAGTAAATACCAAAAAATTCAAAAAAATAAACGCCAAACCGATAAACGCGCGACAATAAGACATGCAGTGGAAGGTTGGAACTGAATGGTTAGAAACATGCTAACCATTTTCGTTGGTGTTGCGAAACTGATACGTATGGAACTTAGAAAAAAAAAGGAAAAAAAAAAAAAGGCGCCAAATGATAACTGGCCATGAATCATACTTTATCAGAATATTCATTGTCATTTGCCATTTAATTTTCAATCCAAATTAAAAATGGAAAAAAGAGTCAATTCTTCTTTACGTTTCTCTTAGGAAAACTGTTGTCACACTGGGTAATCGAGGATTTCGTGGTTTGAGAAGACAGTTCAAAACGTCTCGGGTTTTTTGCCGAATTAAATTTATCAATCATCCTAGTGTTAAATACATCCAAGACGTGAGGAGAATAAGGCCTTTCAGTTTTATTTAAACGGTGTTAACAGATTTGAACTTACAGGAATTCTTTACGAATTCGTACGTATTATCTTCCAAGCATTTATAACTTTTCTCAAGTTAAAATGTCTTTGAGAGATTTTCCTCTTATTTCCGATGAAAGAGGAAGATCTTGTCAAATGGCAGGATGATTCCTAGTTTTGATGATTATCTTTCTAATGCAACCAGCCTTTCATCGGCATGGCCTTTTTGTAAGTCGTAAAGGTTTGTTATTGCGGCGTGATCACATTTGTTTGGGGAGGTAAAAAGTTCTTGGTAGTAAATTATGACGACACATCTAACAAGTTATTTCCCAGTATGACAGACATACACTCACAATTCTTTGTATGAGTAATTTCCGTTTTATATGATCGTTTACGTACAGCTACGGGTTGACTAAAAATGCATGGATCGAAGCAAAAACTTTCGCAAACTTTTCATCTGTTTCAACATTAAAAGGCTTTCAAGCCGTATTCCAGCATTGCCAGTTACCTTTGTCATAAACGTTCAGCAGTAACAAACAATTTTTTTTCAGTTTGGGAGGACGCCAATTTGAATATGCATTATGCATGATTAATAAAGAGAAGCCGCTAATTTCTAGTTAAGAGTGCAAAAGATAAAGGGAAAATTGCCATCTTCTAAAGCGGCGTCAAATTGACGACTCTTGGCTACAACGGGATTTTGAATAAAACATTCAGATGATTTCAGCAACAGTTTGTAATTAATGTTAAACGAATTGGGGGCTCAACCTTTAATAAACTATTAAACACCAAACTGTTAAACAAGTCGAACTGCCCGAGTAAGGCAAGGGGTTCTGCGAAGAAAAATCCATCTTGAAAATGAAAAACACCCAGAGAGATTTTACCTCCGCTCCTTGTATTTTGCGCTTTTCATCTACCGTTGCCAATTCTTTCCAAATCAGTAATTAACTTGAGCAAGGTGTTACTAACTGCCTTATACATATTAAAAACAGTTTAACTATTATTGCCCCAAAGAAATGCTTTTCTATTTATAGTTGCTTGATAAATTTTAACTACCTGAGTGTGTTTAAATGACAAATTAACTGTATTTCCTCACTTCCCGGCACCTGTGTAAAATGTGCCCTTGGCACGTATTGCTTTTGAAATGTCTTTCAGTCGACTTAATCGATACAACCACAACCGGGGACCAAAATGAGGTGTTTACACATTAAGTAATGTTTCTTCTGTCCTTTGTGGCTCCCAAGCTGATTAATGACTATTTTACGGGTTCGACCGGTTTGTTCACTCTATAATCCTTTCAATAAAACGCATAAATTCGCCATTAAACGGCTCGAGAGCCACAAAGGAAAGAAGAAACAAACAGCTTAGGTTAGTTTCTCATGCCAGTGGGACAGAACAGCAAACACAAGAACGCCGACTGTAAATCTTCGCAGGAGAAGATTTGACACCGAAAAATCCTCTGGAGCGAGAACGCCGACTTCAAATTCAACGCGAGCAACGAAGAGGAAGAAGATAGTAACAAACAATAGAGTAGAGACACTGCAGAGAAAACATCACTCAACGAATTTTGAATGCTAAAGTACTTTTAAGAGCAAATAGAAGATTTTGTTAGTTTTAAATGTGATGAAATGCGTTTACATTGGGTCTTCACCGTCCAAATAGCAGTCATTGTCGTCTGAAAAATATCTTTGAATTCATATTTAATAGGGCTCAATCAACTTTATACAGATCGTGCTAGAAGAAGTTCCAGGGAAAAGGATTTAAACTGCCTCGTACTCAGACGTTTCCCTCTCGATGAAAATGTGCGCGAAAAGGAAGGCGGGAAAGAGACAACGGGCGAGACGGCGCTTCGCCTGCCGTCTGTACCCTTCCCATGGTCCCTTGCGGTTCATCACCAGTCACTCGCGTTTTGCGCTCGCCTCTACGATGAGAAAAACGAAGCGCCTGAGGAGGAGGCTGGGATTTGAAAAATATATTTTCGACGACTTCACCAGTGTGTCTCACGTAGCGTAAAGGTAACGATATAGACCGGCGAGTCGATGGTTCCGAGTTCGTTTTCGGTCAGAACCTTTTTCTCTTCGCTTCTTTTCTTATCTTTTTTTTTTTCTTCTCGTTTACTTTCTCTTTAGTTATTGCAGTTTTTTTGTTTCTTTATATGGCTTAAAATTTTTAGATTTATAAATTTTCTTCTCTATTGCGTTATGTTGCCCGTTCCCCCGAGGTCCTTCGCGAGGTCCTGCGACTTATGTATTTCTAGTATAGTTTATAATGTTTGTCACGAAGACACTAACAGAATAACAGAAAAGTGAAATGTGGCTATTTGAGTTTCAATGTGATTGGTAGCTCGAAAGTGCTAATTGGGAACACTATTAACTGGAGACGGGATCGCCACTAGTTTTATTTGGTCATATGAGCCAGCCCTTTCAGGACAAAGGTAGTACCTTCATTTTTTCAGTTTTTTTAAGACCCTCAGGTATTATTCCGGTCCCGGGAATCGAACACGCGACCACCCGCTTAAGTATCACTCAAGCGCTCTACCGACTAAGATAATCCTGCTGCGGTACTTTCATTCTCCATTGTTGGGAGTACTTGTAACCATGTTGTAACTTAGTAGAAATGCAGGATATCAATTGAGTTGTCCTATCAATTCACCTGCCCGAAGCCGTTACGTTGCATCAAATACTTGTTATCATTTTACCAAAAGCCCAATGAAAGCATCACCAGTTTGAAACTATGACTTTTATAGACATTTTGTCGCTGGTTAACATTTTGGCTTCCTCTTTTTTTATACTACTACATGAGAAATTTCTGCAATTTGATTGGCAGCAGTGCTATTTCAGCTTAATTTGAAATACCTACATGTGAAAATTACCTATGCTAATCTCATAGCCGAAGATTAAATTTCACGCAACTGTAATTTTAAAAAATTGCTTTGGAACACGCATCGTTTCAGTTTGCTCCTTTGCAAAACAGTCATTAATATAATAGAACCTTCCACGGTTTTTTTTCAACTTTTTACTCTGACCAGCTGGCGAAAAGTCGTCAACACGGCAAAAAAAAACGCCTTAAAATTAGTAAAGATTCCTTTGGGTGTGTTTATCAGTTTAACTGAACTCAGTATGTGTTTATTGAGCAACAGAACAGTGTCTTTATTGAACTACACAAGAAAAAAAAAGTGAACTTACGCAACAGGACGGGAGAGGGAGGAAAACGGCAAACCCTGTGTGACAAGCGTGACAATAATTTTGCTTGAAAAAACATTCCGCCAAACTTCAGCTTCCTTTTAACAGATCTTTTTGTAAAAGACCAGAAAACATTAATGTCAAACACGACAAAACACGCGATTAATAGCCCTGTCACGTTTGTCACACACAAACGTTTTGCCGTCCTCTTCTTTCTGCCGTCCATTGATACTCTAAGAATCACCTGACCGGAACAGGGAAGTTGTTTAGGCTTATCAGTAATAGCATGAATTCAAAACCGATCCTACAAAGTTCGGTTAACAACGACGCGTCATACATAATCAGCTCAGCATAAGCTCTAAAATTTATTGGTATTTATTGACGTCCGTGGTGCCAAGACTTTGCAGGGGGCGCGGGCCTGTTACAGACGTTTGTACAATGAGAGGGGACAAGTTCAATTAGTTCAAGTCCCCAACCACACAAACGAGTGTAAAATTTCGCGATTTTCTGGAGCAAGTCTTCTCTCGCTCTGAACCTATCACCTTTAAAATTGGTAAGTTTCCTAATTTTAAGCCGCTCTTTCCAGCAGGATCAATGGATCCGATTCACTAATTTGTCTTTAACAAAACTTGAAAAAAAGCGGGAAAGGGTCCACACCTGATCGGAACTGGGAAGTTGTTTAGGCTTATCAGTATCAACATGAATTCAAATCCGATTCTACAAAGTTCAATTAACAACGTCGCGTCATACATCATCAGCTCAGCATGAAAGATAAGCTCTACAATTGATTGGTTTTTATTGACGTCTGCGGTGCCAAGACTTCGCAGGGGGCATGGAATTTTTAAAGTTCTTAATCAGGTAGCATTTGCAATATTAAGCTGTTGATATTATAGTAGCTACTTAACTGAATGTGGAGCACAGTGCTGTAAAGAGGTCAGCAAACATGAACTCAACAACAGGGAATGGGTCGATGGAGTCTCTAAGCTGCTTTAGTGCAAAAGCGCACAATATTGGAATGACCACTGCTTTGAGTCTGATCCTTGCTGTTTCGCTGATGGCAAATTGTTTCATTGTAATGATCGTTTATAAAACGCCGGCCTTAAGAAAACCGATAAATTATTTCATCGCATGCATGGCCATATCCGATCTGCTGTATTCAATATTCTGGATCCCCTTATACCTGTCATCATTACTCACTTCGTGGCGTATCGATGGTCAGCTTGGCCAGGCCTTGTGCAAGCTTCTCCCTTTCTTTGGTGACGTTTCCTTTGTCGTTTCGATTCAGAATCTGGTTCTGATAGCGGTGGATCGATTTGGAGCCGTACTGTTTCCACTCCGTTCCCCACTCATCAGATCCAAGCTGTGTCCCTTCTTCATTTCCGCGATGTGGATAGTCGCAGGGGCTGTCTCTTCAACACATTTGTTCACCTTCCAACTTGTTGAATACTCAGGGGAAATTCAGTGCCAGAGGAGATGGAAGAAAGCATTCGGAGAGTCCTCGTCCCTTACCGACTTCCTATTACCATACTGTGTTCTGCTTATATTCATCCCTGTGATGGTATTAGTCATTCTTTACTCCATCATCCTTGCCAAGCTCAAGACACAGGCACATCCAGGTCAGTCTGTGAACACTCAGCAACACAGGAAAAGACAAAACAGAAACGTGCTTCAAATGTCCATTGCTATCGTATTAGTGTTTGTTTCTTGCTGGTTACCCTTTTAAACCAACCTTTTTGTGATAGAGTATAGTTCAGTGCAGTCTTGTACCTTTTTGCTATACTTTGATGTCGCCGTTGTTATGACTGTCGCGTACTGTGCTATCAACCCGATTACCTGTTTTATATTCAGTACTAATTACCGACAAGGTCTTAAAAGACTCATGAATTGTTCTTAACTGTTGTACAGGCGTAAGTCGCAAAAACCTGCTCGTGAATAAATATGTTAAGGGTCAGTGAGGTTCGTGTAACGCTAGCAGATGAAAAACTATCCTGTTTGTATACTGTAGGGAGGTTGGCAAAATGTGTTCATTGTACATATGTATATGTCTTTCCTGACTTCGAGAAGTGACTGCAAGTGTAGCCCAAGCGAAATGTTTGTAAGGCAAAGGCCGCTACATCCTCGGAGACCCAGAGGCGGTCAGTCGGGCCGGGAGAAAAGGCGCGACGAAAGTTTTCAAGTACGGGCGAAAGAGCCCCTGGGTACCGACTCTTAACGAACCATTTCCAAAAATTCAAACGGATGCCGGCTCCTGATTGGGCACAAAAAAACCTTTGTATTATTGTGCCCAATCAGCGAACAACATCTCCTGAGTTCTTTTCATGTGTTCGTACACGACGGCTATTATCTCGCCATGCTTGTCTGGTTCGTTCACCAACGCTGTGCGTGTATATTCGCAAGGGAAACTTTCACTTTCTGCTTCCCTAAACAGACACGAAGGAACTATCGATGACTCGGAAAAACATTTCGGATGACTATTCCCATTTGCACCAAGAAAATTCTGCTTCTGACCGATCGCAAGGTATCGTAAATAACGTCAATAGAAGGCCTGATCGATAGAAAGCTTGAATTGAATACGTCTTGAAAGCTCAAGCTTTAAAATACCCTCACATGCGTTTCCATGTGTTAGTTTTCGGGAAGACAGTATTTTCAAATGGACGAGGATGTTCTGTAACTGAAAGTTTCCTGATTGCGTGCATTTCTTTGGTGAACGAGCCAGACAAGTATGGCGAGATAATAGCCGTCGTGTACGAACACATGAAAAGAACTCAGGAGATGTTGTTCGCTGATTGGGCACAATAATACAAAGGTTTTTTTGTGCCCAATCGGAAGCCGGCATCCGTTTGAATTTTTGGAAATGGTTCGTTAAGAGTCGGTACCCAGGGGCTCTTTCGCCCGTACTTGAAAACTTTCGCTCGCGCCTTTTCTCCCGGCCCGACTGACCGCCTCTGGGTCTCCGAGGATGAGGCCGCTAAGAATGAATAAATAAATAAATGATTAATTACACTTATCTGATGTTGATTTCTCTTCCTATTTATTAGTTTCAGAGCAATTTGAGCGGCGGTGTCATCATCTGACCGCATGCAAGTTAATGCAGCTGTGGCAATGCAGAGAAAGATAGCAAGGATAATCCAAAGACGTGGCACATATACACTTTCCTCGCCAAAATCACAAGAAAACTCGAGATGAGACTTCTGCAATCCATTTCAATCAACTTTGCGTTTAAATGCATTAAAAAAGATTGAATATTCTGAGATCCTCAACAACAGCTCATTCTCTCTTACAAAAACTTCTGTTTTTTAGCCCTCATTTCTCGTAACTTTAGGATCCCTTGTTAGACGTTAGGACGTGTTTTCTTTTCTTTTTCCTCCTTTTCTTTTAACACTCAGCCAGGGGCGAGTTTCTTAAGAATTGAATTTTACCTTCCTTATTAAAAATGAAGGCAGAACTCCCGGCTAAACACATAGATTTAGTTAAATGGAGCTGGTGAAAGAAGGCCAAGTAATAGTTCTGGGAAAATGTATTATATCAAAAGTATGTTTTGTTTGCGAAGCATTAAGGGGTAGAAAAGCTAAGAAAGTGATGCGAGATATTGTACAATACACACACACACGAATCTTTCCAGCTCTCAGATAGTCAAAAAAAATAAAAGCCAAAAAAATATATAAAAAGGCCGAATAAACGCGCGACACGAAAACAGTGTAAGGGTGGGGAAAGTGCTAGCTAGAAACATACTAACCATTTTCGTTGGTATGGCGGACTGCAGTACGTATTAATTAGGACTATATAGACACAACAACACCAAATGAGAACCATATGGGGGATGATTATTAAAAATGTTGGCAGACCAACAGGACTCCCGTAAAATTAGTACGTAATTCCTTGTATGAGTAATTTCCGTTTTCTATCGGAGTGTACTATGACTAAAAATCTTACGTATCCTAGGTTTGAGGCAATAAAATCTTTCGCAAACTTTTTCTCTTTTTCAGCGTTAAACTGAAAGGCTTTCTAGCATGCCCTGAGTTGCCTTTGTCGTAAATTTTCAGTAGTAACAAACCATTTTTTTTCAGTTAAGGAAGACGCCAATTTGAATGTGCATCAAGCATGATAAAAGAAGAGCTTAAAAGCCGCCAATTTCAAGAGAGCACAAGGAACAGGGAAAATTGTCCTTCTTCTAAGCCCTAGGTTACAATATTTGGAACCAAACATTCAGTTATTTTCAGCTAAAGTTTTTAAACGAAAATCGGGGGCTCAACCTTTACTTAAAGGGCGAGTCACTTCTTTGTTTTCATGGTAACAAACTGTTAAACAAGCCGAACAGCCAAAGAAAGGCATAGATCGAGAGCGTCTGCGAAAAAAAAAATTATTGAAAATTAAAGAAACAAAAAAAAAAAAAACAAGAAAAAACGGTACGTTTTTTTTGGCACATGCGACTTTCATCTATCGTTCGTTCCAAAATTAAAAGTTATCAATAATTAAGGGAAAGGTGTTATTAACCTTGTACACAAAAACAGTTCAACTATATTATCCTTTGAAATGCTGTTACATAACAAATTGAATACTATTTCCTCACTTCCCGGCACCTATGTAAAATGTGTTCTATTAAAGGACGTATTGTTATTCAAATGTCTTTCAATCGATTTAATTGGTACAATCACACCTGACTAAAGTGACTTGTTTACTCACGTTGTGTGTTTCCTCTTTATTTTGTGGTTCCCGAGTCAATTTATGGCTATTTTTTACGGGTTTTATTGCAACCAGTTTGCTCTCTCTTATCCTTTCAATAAAACCCATAAAATGGCCATTAATCGGCTCGAGAAACACAAAGGAAAGAAGGAAACACACGACTTGAAAGACATTAGTCAACTTTCAAAGATATTGTGAGAAACAAGTCGGCCACAAATTTCTATTGTTTACTGAAACTCCTGGAGATCAAAGAGAAGACGCGCTTTCGTTCTCCTAAGTGAAGCCACAAGTCTACAAAGTTGTCCAGGAAAAGAGTAGACTTGCCGCAAGTCGACTTGACGAGTTTCTAAGCGAGCGGAGCGCGCCTTTTAGGCCTCGAAGCGGCAGAGCGAGCGACGAAGTCGGGAGAGGTGTCGCGCAATAATAAGTCATCCCTGGCGATATTAAATCAGACGAAGAGCTTTTTTAAAAGGTCTAGGAAAAGAGTTCTTGAAGGAATATGATCTGAGAAGCTAAACGGGGATAAAAACTCAAATTCCGAAGAAGTCAGGGTCACTTGTATAGTGACATGGTTCTTGTTACATGTTTGAAAAGTAAACTAGATGAGGGAGACCGCCAACTCATAAATCTTGAGAAAGCCACCTGTCCGAAACGTTACCTCCTCTTAAACAGATAAAAAATGTCATCTTTTATTAGGATTTTTATGGCTAAAAAGTTAAATTTACGTGAAAGGTCTCCACCCACTTTTCCTCATTTAAAATCTAGCAGATCGCCACCATTGTGGTGTGAGGTACCCTTCTGGCAGAGGAATTTTCTGATCCTTGATGCATTTTTCCAGAAAGATCTTTAATCTACTAACGGGTCCACTCTGTTCCTTTGCGGTAACTTTCTCAATCTTGGGTACATAGTCTAACACCAAGGTGTTGAGTAGCTTGCCAAACTGTTTCTTGTACTGTTTCATCAGTGCATGCCCTGCAATGGATAAGAATTCATAGAGAGCCGTAGCAGTGTAGTCTGGTCGGGGTTCTAAGTTCAACATTCTTGCCAGCCAAGTCCATCCCTTTTCAGGCCCATGGGGGTGTGGTTGTGATTGTCCCGGGGGTGGTAGAGAGGAGATAATTGCCGCATACAGGCGGACAATTCCAGTCATGCGCTTGAGGTACTTGTCTTTTTGTTCAACCTGACCATCTGAACACAGATAGCCAAGCGTAGCAAAGTACTCTGCATCTGTCATCCCAGCCGCCTTAGGGATATAAAATGGTACCAGGAATGGGCACTCCTCGTAGAACCTCATTAGAATAAGATCACCAACATCAGGAAAACTGGACCACACCCCTATGGCAACTGCAGCAATTGGAAAAGCAGAACTGACACTGGATGAAACTTGCTGAGAACCTTGAGCCACCAGTTTTCTTGCAATCATTTCCTTGCAGTATGCCTGTACATAAAATTACAACAATAATAACATTATTCTAGTAAGCAGTGGAACAGAACGTTATAGGGTACTTTTTATTGGGGGTCAATTTCATAGAATTTTTCAGGGCTGTCACTGAGATTTCAAGTTGTCGGGAATATGCAATTGTTTTGGGAGTAATGGGCCCTGTGCACGAAATGGTCACATGGTACAAAAACACTTTGCTGAATGGCAGACGACACAGAGGGGCAAGAAAAACTAAAGTGAATATACAAGGCTGTCATTTTACAGGCAGGGGCTGCGGATTTCCCCCAGCTACTAAGAATGAGGCCCCTGGCTACTTTCATAGGAAAACAGGAGAACCAATAGAACCAAAAGAAATCCCTAGCTGTTTGATTCCCCTCTTACTTGTTGTATTTATGTGGCAAATTGAAATCTTAGTGACAGCCCTGGAAATATCCTTTCTTTTCAAGGTCCCCCTGCCATGTCTGCCCAGCTCCAGCAGCGTGTTTTTGTACCATGTGACAATTTCATGAAAGGGCCCGTTGAATAGCCAGAAAACTCAAACTCAAGGGTGCAATAAAAATTGAAACTATACAACTTCTTTAAGAAAAATATGGATCATTATACATTCCTGGAAAACTGTCCACCTACCCCTCCCTTAAGCCAACATTTTTCCCTAAGTGAGAAGTAAGTGTTAATGTTGGCTTTGGGGAGCGGTACATGTATGTGGGGAGTTTCCCAGAAATGTTTAATGATCCAATATTATTTTCTTGAGGGCATTACTCAAGGGGATACCAGGTGACAGGTAGTTTCTCAGTAAGCTTTTACAGCAACTGCACCTAAATTTTTGCACTCAGCCACAAACCAGACTGCCACAAACCAAACTGATTAAACTTTGCAGTGAAATACCAGCCTTGAGAACTGCTAATCTTGACCTTATTGGTGTATTATTAGTCATATGTGACTTCATTGGTCTCACAAGGTAGAAATTATTCAAGGGCATGTTTTTAGACAATTCATGCAATTTAAATGCCTGATAGATAAAATAACTTATCCCTGTGCATCACTTGTCACAGTTGCCACAGAGATTTTATAGTTTACAAGGTTTGTTACTATTACAGACACTCACAGAGATAAGACATAACTGTGGCTATTTGAAGAAGACAACAGAAAACAGATGTCTCCATTACTTTTCGATTTTTAAGTGAATACTCCTTTCAGTCAGTAAAATTAAATTCTCTCAATTTTCCTACATAGTGGGATGCATGTCCTTCTTTGGAGAATTTCTTGAATTTATACTCATTACTAAGGGTTGCTAAGGGTGCGTTCAGGAAATATTATAAGAATGTGCAAAAGTTTTATTGCAATTCTCCGGATGATTTTAGGGCCACCTAAATGTTACATACATTGGGACATTTTATTTCACACAGATTTCTAGCTATTGCAAAGCAATAAACACTAAAATGAGTGATTTTTAGAGTTCATTCCTTTTATTTTTATTCCGGAATATGGTCAATCGAACATACCCTAATCCTTTGACCTTATCAGAGTGCTTACAGTCTACTTACCTCAGCCGCTGGATGCACAGAAATGGAGATCTCTTTACGTCCAACTGAAACTAATGCCCCAGAAAGGAATTTAGTCAAGCGCTGTATCTTGTCAAGTATTGACTCTTCAGATATGGAATTGATTGGTGTAGCAACAGCCTTCTGAAGGTCAAATTTTAACTGCTTCAGGGACTTGTCGGTGTTCAATGGTTCAGCTGTCTTTGTTATCTCAGCTTTGTAACTAAGTAATCGTGAATAGTCATGCCAAGCCAATTCTGAAATGCAAGAGGTAAGCTCTTTAGACAGACCAGAGGTCTGTTGTTTACCAGAAGTTGTTTGACTAGCTGAAGCAGATATTTGGCTGTTCTGGCGTTCTCTTGCAGCTCTCTCGGCTTTTTCTTTCTGAGCTTTTTCCTTTTCCTTTTTCTCTTCCTCCTCCTTTGCTTTGGCCTGACGCTCAGCTTCTTCTTTCATTGCTTTTACACTGATCTCCTCGACAATGTTTTTAGTCTTTTGAAGCATGGCTTGGATCAGAGAAGAACACTCATGCATAATCTTCTCATTCATCTCAGTGACTTGTCCCTTTTCATTTGCATCATCAAAAGCGTTCTGTGAAACTTTCAGGACCTTATCTACCTCTTTAAGCACATCTGTCATTGACGTGGACAATGACGACTGATACTTACATTGCTGAAAAATCTGTTGAATGGTTGAAGCAGTTTCCCTAATACTAGTGAATGACACTTCCAGCTGCACTAGCTGTTTCCTGATCTGTTGTTCTTCTTTAAGAACCTTTAATCTTAAAGCCTCTACTTCTTTTACTTTTCTAACTGCCCGTTGTGCATACTCTTCATGTGACTGTTCAAGTTGTTGCTGACGTTGTCTAACTTCCTCGCTTTTTCTCTTTTCATCTTCCTGCAGTGCTTGCACAGATTTAATAAATTCCTCGACTCTTTCATTCTCTTTCTCTTGTAAATAATTATCTTTTTCTTCCTGTAATTTCTTAGAATGTTCTATCATCTTCTCTTTTCTTGAACGGAGCCTATCCTGTGCTTGCAGATGCTTTTCTTCTGTGTAATTTTTGATATCAATATGCGTTCTATCGAAGTTTGCCTGTAATTCCTTTTCAAGCAGTAGGTCAGCCTCCCTCAGCTCCCTCGGTTTAATTCTGTCATTTTCTAACGTACGTTCGACACTACTAGAAGCACTATTAATTGAAATAACATCGGATTCTGACTCTTCTATACGCTGCTTTATTCTTGCGCCTCCTGGCAAACTAAGTGACTTACTCGTTGGGGAAACTGACGGCAACAATTCCTTTGATAAGCGTGGTGGTTTAGAAAACTCTTCGAGAGCCTCAGTGGTTGGTTTCCAATCCGTATCATATTTAAGTTGACCTTTTGGAAGGGATGCTAAGCCTTGCAAGACATTTAAAACTTCCATTGTCCTGCTCGTTGGTGAAGATCCAGTAGTTTGAACATCTCTCCGTAAAAGCACACGAGGGGCCGCCATTTTGATACTCGAACGGACTGGTACCAAAGTAACGGAATTCCTTGCGTTCCTAGGTCGCTACCATTTTTTTAACTGATGTATATTCTTCCGCATAACAATAATTTTGTTGCCCCCCAAAACCTTTTTATTTTTTATCTGAATTTTTCAAATGCGTAGCAAACTGAAGAAAAAAACAGAATATCGGAATTTTGCTTAGTGCATTTTTTGACAGGTAAAAAAATGCCTTTCCACTTCCCTAACGACTTTTCGTTGACCCGTCTGTGTGGATGCGACTCGGTTGCTAAGTAGAAAAGAAAACCAACAGCCAATCAAAATGAAACCAGAAGCGTCATCGAGAATTAATTTGCGCTGCTGCACATACCAAAACTTGATTCGATCGTGTCTTTGATTTTAAACTGTTCCATAGTGATTTGGAATCGTTGGTGAAATGGAAGCCTTGATCATTAATTGCTGGGTGACTTGGAGGTGACACAGTTCAGAATTCAAACTACCCAAGGGTCTTGTTTGTGGCTTGTATTTGAGTCTGTTTGTATGTCAAGTACCAGCTGAATTGGAGACCGCAGACAATTTAAATTTCCATAATGAGTTCGAACTGTCGTTGTATATTTCATTGGAAACTTTCTATCTTAATTCTTTTATCTGTGTGGCATCTACCCTCTACGAGCGGCCAAGGTTATTTTCCAAACCTTGTGGATCTTGCCGTACTTAAGCCCATCAGTTCTTCTTCAACTTGTGGAGCAACGTCTAGTAAATATTGTCAGTCTTCGACTAGAGCATCTTCTTTGCAGATTTGCGAAGAAAGAACGTGTAAATTTGATTGTTGTTCAAGCTGCGGCGACAGCAAGCCCGTTGCTAGAGATTTGGCGGAATTTTCAAGTAAACAAGGTGTCACACAAGACGGTGATCCAAGAAATGGATCAAATGTCAGCTCTTTTCGATTTCAGGGAAACTCTTATATATTATCTCTCAGGGTTCCTGCAATAAACTACGTAAACCCTGGATTCACAGTCAGTGTGTGGATTAAACAGAAGGCAAGGAACAAAGGGTAGGTATTAAAGAAAAAGTGAGCTTTCCTACTTAAACGCCAAAAAGAATTGTTTAGCTTAGGGTCTCACATGTGCAAGTGACACAAAAACAACGGGATACACATTTAATTAATGGTGATGTAATGTATGAAAGAGTACACATTTTTGTATATTGTTTATCGAATCTTCTAACAACAACTTATTGAAATGGACTCGAGCAAGTGTGATCAACATTAAGGTTTACAAGTCAAACAGATTCATAATCTCAGAACTATTCATTTTGACACTTTGCTAATCAGACATTTTAATGTTTGATCATTGAGGCGGGCCAGAATACTCATCTTTATGATTTGAACTTGAGCACTTACTTTTCATGCCAAACTACTGTACATGTAGGCCTTTACTCCGATAAGTGTGATAATGTCTGAGGCTCATCCAAACACCAAGCCCCTTAGTTTGGTAGGCTTTATATACCTGCCAACTAGCCTATATGCATTATGTGTGAGTTTCAGGTCTATGAACTAAGGCAACAGTCTCATGCATCAGGTACATAATGCCTGACTCACAAATCTGGGCTGATGCTTAAAGATCATCAGAACATTTTCAGACAACCTTAGAAAGCCTTTAGACAATCTTGGGAAATCTTGAGAAGTCACTGGGATATAACAAGCCCATTCTAAGCCTGGATTCACAACCATTTTAAGGAAATAACCACACACCCCCTCCTTCCCTCCTCGCTTCTTGAGGAAATTAATTTAATATAAATTAATCCTGACTAAAATTTTCATCTTTTCTTTTTGTAACTGCAGGACAATAATTTCTAAAGATGAAACAGTAAGTCCAAATTTTGCCAATGTATATCAACTGGTTATTCAAGACTACAACCTTATGTTTTTCTACCGGCCTACCACTGGAAATGCGTCTGTCACAATGTATAACCTTCTGCAAAGTCAAAGTGAAAAATTGCAGCCAGATGAGTGGCATTTGATAACTGTTACTGTTATTGATAGAGGATTGTCATATTATATTGATGGAGAACTTATGAATGCAAATTATGCAACTTTGACGGGGCCAATCTCTGATCAAGGAGGAAGGGTCCGGATTGGACAGACATATGGAGGTGAGTGTCTGAAAGGCTTAAAGCACAAGTTGCCTAATTTTTAAGGTCAGTTTGATCTCCTGTGATTGCAAAAAAATGTGAAGAATCAGTAGTAAAGGGTGTGAAGTATATTTATTGTGGAGTGTGTGGTGATTTAAAAAATTGATCAAAAAAAAATTGATCAAAAATTTTTTATGAAGATTTGGGGTGGGGGGCTATTACGCAGTTCAGAAAAAATAAAACAATGAATTAAAAGGAGACAGAGTGATGATTAATACTAGTGTTGCTTTATTAATGCGAATATCTTCAAGTAGCTGTCAAGATTGTTCATCAGGAGGGTGCCTCAGTGAGATACATACAATAACAATAGTTTTAAGTCATCCACAGAGATGAGCTTAGAGGGAGGTGCTTGAGTGGCTGGTGGGGCCATGAACTGCAGCTGAGTGCAATGTGAAACTTCTACAACCCTGGGAGTGGCATCCATCCAGGCACTGTCACATACTGACCATATACTTACCATAGGGGAGGGGTGGGTAGGGAGCAGAAAAACACTTGCAAAAGCACTAGCGGTGATCGGCAACAACATGCAAACGTAATGACTTGACCTCAAGCAAATGGGTGTAAAAAGACCCACCAGCCCCTGTGATGCAGTTAGGGTGCCCCCGCATATCACCAATGAGAGAGACAGCTGGCCAGTACTGTCTCAAGCTTAACTTTGCCTAATAAATACTAATTTTATTAGTCTATATACATTTTATATACTTAATTTAAGATTACTGTTGTACTGTTTTTAGGTCTTAACCAGTATGAAGGGTTTATGCAGGACATTTTAATGTATGACAGAGCCTTGACCAACAGGTAAATGCAATCCAGACCTTTTTTTCCCCCTTGAATATGTGGTTTTATAAACTCCCAGGTTCTTAGTTAATTTATTGGAGGTATGGACTCTATAAATGACACCACATAATAATTAGCTAATGGCCGTGAATTGCCAACATGCAGTTCTATCGGTTCTACTTAGTCTCAATGCTGAGAAAATTTTGTAAACTTCTCACATAAATTTTTTTATTTTAGTATATAGTCTTTTTAATAGTAAAATTTTAATATTTTTTAAATATTTGTTAAGTCGCATTATTTTTTAAACTAGCTTTTTTATTAGGTCCAATTAATATTTTCTAAATTTTCATCATGTAGTTTTTATAGTTTTTTGTCAGTTAATATTATTTAGATGTAATGCGCATTTGATCATATATGCACATGAAATTTGCGCAATATAACTTATAAGTGACAAATTTATTATTATTATTAATATTTTATTATATGTTATATTCATTTATACTCACCATTTGAGAACTGTTTTGAATTATGCCTCTTGTTATTCTTTTGTAATATTTTTTTATTTTTATTGATAATACATGTATATATATATTTTTTTTCTGAATATAGTTTTGATTTTTGTACTGTTTAATATTTTGTTGAATGTCATTTTTATGTCTAGTCCTTTGATTCTTCTTGATTTATAACTGTATGTATGTACACTTACAACATAATTTAAGATGCTGCTGATTGCTATAGGCAGGGAAGGGTCAAAGGTCTCATTTTAAAAAAATCTGAAGTTTCATGTGTTTGTGTGGCTAACAGACTCATCACAAACTATCTTTTCTTTAAAATCAGAAAAAAAATTTCTTCGGAGTTTTTATGTGGGTACAGCCAATCTGCTAATCATTGTCAACCTTGACTCATTTTATTCAACAACTTATTTGTTTAATATTTGTTAATTTCTTTATTTTTTCAGGGAAGCAATTGAGCTTTTCACAGGTGTCCTGCCATCAGCATATGTTGCTAGTAATTGCCGTTGTCCACCCACGCATCCCAAAATCAATGCTGCTGAGCCAGCAAAGTGCCTGAAAAATTTGGAAGGAAATGCCACTGACTCAGTGTCTCGCTTAGCAGATACAGCACATCCTATAGAGTTTGCAACCGATGGGGATACACTTAGTTTCTGGCTGTCAGAGATCACTGAAAATGTTACCATTGATATTAATTTAAAGTACACTGGATTTCAGGTATATCAAGCCTTTTGTTGAGTTTTTTCAATTCGATCATTGTTGATTAAGTTATTTTTATTTTTCTTGTTGCTTTTGTAATCATTTTTTTAGCTATATGAGAGTAGTAATAATTAAAAGGGTCCCTGCAGGCATGATGCCAGCTATTGCCTGAACTTATGTTCAAGACAATCCCGATCATCTCAATCCCTGATTCACATTTGGGAGATGACAGATATACAGTATTAATGCCTTGTGATAGTTGACAATAATGTACGTATTTAAATCTAGAACTAATGATGTACCCAAAGATCTTAGTTAAATTCAATAATATCATTGTATTTACATGTACAGAATCAAAAAGACCAATACATTTTATTTATTGTACTTTTCAGGTGTTTTATATCGTCTTGACATTCTACGGGCCTTTGCCTGGTGCGATAACAATTGAGCGATCAACAGACAGTGGAAGTACTTTCGAGCCTTGGCAGTACTTTGCAGAAGATTGTGTGGCATCGTTTAATCTGCAAAATAATGGTCCTTTGTCTGAACCAGATTCAGTCAACTGTATTCAGTACATCAAGTGAGTTTTAAGTGTATTTCTTCCCTAAGCTTTGGGCCTTAACATTAAACTTATTTTTTGCAATCGTACAGTCAGGTAGATCATTGTTGTTGCTGATTGTTGATTAGTTATGAATTGACATCTCCCCAGGAATTGTTCTTTAGGCACTTATATAAGCAAAAAAAATAAGTTACATGTAACCCTCATTCAAAATAATTCCTAGTTTAAAAAAATAGAGGACACATAAAACATTCTTACCTGCATCGATGTTAAGTCTATCTTAGACTGTACGTTTAGGTTTGTCCAGCTCCGCAAATATTTTCCAAATAGCAGATGTGGCCCTCCAAGTGGTCTTCTTGCTGTTTTTGCCATGTTTTTAGCTATTATTTCGCTTAGTTCCAGCTGTAGTTCTTACTCTTGAAACAAGTGAAATGTCCACCACAACCTTCACAACCAAAACAACTCAACCTTGTCCCCAGGTCTTCTTGATAACGGTGCCTTAACCTGTAGAGGGCTGCATTTTTGACGTCTTTTCCTCGTTAAACACAAAATTCTTCCAAATTTGGTCATCAGTAACTGGTTATGGTGAATTAGAATTGGGGAAATACTTTGATTGAATAATAAACATGTTTAATTGTCCATTGTCTGTTGTACACATTATAACTTAACCTACAGCTGAACTTTTATCAAAGACAAATTGACGTCTGATCTATCAAAAGATGATTAGAAATTATCTTGTTCCTCTGTGATTCTGTTAGACCATGAGACTCAAGTTACTTCAAAAGATCAAGATATTACTTTTTGTGATTGTATCAAATTGGAAATTATTACTTTTGAAATAAAAATGTTTGTGTACTTTTTAAAAATTTCCAGGCCATTACAGTCAAGCAGAGAGGCCCTTACATTTCAGACAGAGTATCCACCCCCTTCTGGCTCCAATATTCCTGTGCGGCCATTTGGTCAGGGATGCAGCAATCTTTATTGCTCCGAAAAACTACTCCAGTTTTTGAAAGCCACTCATGTCAGGTTGCATTTTGTCAATCATACCCTCGTACAGAATCCTGAGCACCGCTATTATGGGCTGGAAAGAATTTTGGTAACTGGAAGGTAAAGTTTGTAAAAGTAGCATAATTACATCATAGTAACCTTACGGGCATTTTAATGTGACCATTTCTTCACAAGGCTGTTGATCGAGAGCACAAGTTTCTAAAATAATTATGTATTTGTAACATGAAAACCATTCAGAGTTACTTTGTCAAAGGATAAAACTTCAAGCAGTAATGATAGTCTGTGATACTTGTACATGTAATAATAATATTTTGGTTTGTGACATCACATGGATTTCTCGCATGTTTCTCACTGTCCTTTTCTCCAAAAGACATAGCCAACATCATCACTGAAGTTCTCAGTAATCATTCTTTGTAAATTAACTTTCCACTAGAAGTGATTTCAGGGGCACCCAACGAGGATATAGTTCAAAACCACTTAACATATCATTGTTGAACGCATTTTAGTATTTAAACGGTAGATATAGGCATATTTTTATCCCCTAAAAACTTTTCGTCTGTTCGGATTTCCTAGCTGAAAGTCTAGTGATCCGAAAATTATAGGGATCAAAACTTACCTTTTCGAAAATTTCAGCCAGGAAAAGGCTCCCGAAAATTCTAGGTGGCCTTTTTTAGGGTAAATATCCGTTTAAAGTGGGTAATTATACCATTTTGTAGATGTTCGAAAATCCTAGGAGAGGCAGGCAAGCAAGAAATTTTACAACAAATGTTCCGAAAATTCTAGTTCTCAAATCGTCTTCCGAACAGATATTTTCCCGAAAATTGCCGTGGGGTGCCCCTGTGATTTGAGCCGGGCAGTAAATATAAATAGTTATACTGTAGAACGGAGGAGATATTACCCTGCTAGCAGAGATTTCTTAATTTCTTGCATGGCTGTTAGCGTTTATGAAGTCGTTCACGTCTCATGTCAGTCGCAAAGTTAGTTTGCTCTGTTCGCAAGGTCAAGAGATCTTGGTTCTATCATTACTAACGTGTCCTCTACATTATTTGAAAAACTCTTTCTAGACTTTTACTTGGCAATTAGCTGTCAGCTATGGCCTAAGTTACCTTACACCTTGAAAGCACATTTACATTTACAGTCAAAACCTAGCCTGCGTAATAGGTACTGGTTTTGTTAGCGTGAAGGGAAGAATTTCGAAGACGCGCGCGCTCACGAGGGGAGAAAAGGAGATGAGGCCTCCTTTCCCCTTCACGCGCTCTCCTCGCGCGCTACATTGTGTATATAAAACTTAGCTAAAAAAATCAGGGGCACCCAACGACAATTTTCGGAAAAATATCTGTTCCGAAGACGATTTGAGATCTAGAATTTTCGGAACATTCGTTGTAAAATTTCTTGCTTGCCTGCCTCTCCTAGGATTTTCGAACATCTAAAAAACGGTATAATTGCCAATTTTTAACGGATTTTTACCCTAAAAAGGTCACCTAGAATTTTCGGGAGCCTTTTTTCTGGCTGAAATTTTCGAGAAGTTAAGTTTGGATCCCTATAATTTTCGGATCACTAGACTTTCAGGTAAGAAATCCGAACAGATGAAAAATTTTTAGGGGATTAAAATATGCCTATATCTACCGTTTAAATACTAAAATACGTTTAACAATTCTATGTTTAAGTGGTTTTGAACTATATTCTCGTTGGGTGCCCCTGAAAAATTAACTTGCAGGCTAGTCAAGACTGCTTAACTTAATATGTTGGAAGAAACGAGGGGATATTTGTCATGAAGTATTTGTCTGACACTTTAACTGAATATACAATAATTATTTCTTCTGTTTTAAAAGGTGTGAGTGCTTTGGCCATGCATCAACTTTCTTCTACATTGAAGGCAGTGGAAATCAAATTGGCCGATGTGTTTGCAACTGTCAACCGTCAACTAATACTGAAGGAGAAAATGTTAGTTACTTGATTTCTTGTTGACTATCTCAGTCTTTAACTCTCATTAGACTAAAATGAAATCATTGTTCATTCAAGAAAAATTATGCTCAATTTCATTCGTTACTGAAATACAGAAAAGTAATAATAGGGATTTTAAGATGTCACGCCGTCGACTTCAACGAGAACGTCAAAAAATTAATAGGTTTAATCTTCCGGGTACATTTCTTCGCCGTCACTGCACGACTACAATGTTCAATTGCCTAATGAGCGATTTGGATGATGACGTCTTTTTACTACTAAGACCAGAATTCATTTCGTTTTTTCTTTCATATATAAATGTGATAATCCTAGTGAGTTTTAAATAACCAAAGCCCTAATTTGTACAAGAAAGCAAAACCCTAAAGGATTCTGGTAGTAGTGGTAAAATGACACCATCGTGCAAATGCCGGCCTATTAAAATAATTTCACGTTTTATTGAACGTGTACAAACGACTGCGAACTCTCATTTGGCTACTCTCTCACCTTTGGCTACATGGGTATTTTAGGACTTCAACTCCAGGAGAGTTCGCCAACATTAATTTTATCACAGTGAGGGAGTTGGGATAATGGCTCTGAGTCACCGGTTTTTTTTTTTAAGTGACGTTTTCACCACCATCAATGTCTTGCATTGGTTATGAACTCCCTAATTGCTTGTGAAAGAAGGGCTAGTTTATTTGATGGTTTTCCTGTTTACCATCAATGTCATCCACTGATCGTGAATTAAAAGGGTCAACTTGAAATAAATTGTGAGGTCACGAAGGGGTTTCATTTGGATAGTCAAACAATTATAGGATTTGCTCGGGCCACAGACTCAAAAATAGTCGTAACAGACTCTGAATTTTAGCAGTGTCAAACTTTGGTTCTCTGAAATTCATATATTGATGAGTTATGTTAATCGTAATTTTTTTTCAGTGTCATCGTTGCAAGCCCTTATACAACAACAAGCCATTTTTACGAGGTGATCGAGATAACGCCAACCCCTGCATCAAATGCGAGTGTAATGATCATGCCAATAGCTGCATTTATAATCAGACCCTAGATACAAATCCCAGCTCACGCACTCTCGGGGGAGGGGGTGTGTGCATCGATTGTCAGCACAATACGACTGGCCGTTACTGTGAGATGTGTAAGGAAATGTTCTATAGGGAGTCTGGGAAGAGTCTGAAGGCTGGTGACGTTTGCACACCCTGTGGATGTGAGGGGCCTGGAGTGCAGCCTGGAAAGTTGGATTGTGTCAAGGTAGGTAGTGTATACAGTAATTAGCCTTTGTGGCAGTCGATCAGCGCGAACAAAGGGAAGACGTTTCTCTCCTTAAATGGCCAAAAATAAATGTTCAAGAAAAACTTTAAACGTAGGTTTGAAAGCCAGTGGAATTTGCTGTTTCTTTTGTGTTTTACAGAGTCAATCATTGTTGTGAGCTCGAATGGTTGGAAAAATTTTATTTAAATAGTTGTTTTACAGAAAAAGGTGACTTAACGGTTTACTTAAAAACGTTTGATAGTGGCCCGGTATGACAACTTTATATATTTTTTTTCCTGCTTAGTTTCTGTTACATTTGCACTTTAGTTTGATGAAATAAGTGGGAGAAAATGCTCACGTTACTTTCGGAATCGGCCCGTTGGCTCCTGCTCGCCTTTAAAGTGCTGTAAATTTATTTAGACTGCATCAAATCTCATCCTATAAATATCTTATACCAGCCTAGTCCCAATGCGTTTTCGGCTCGGTCAAACCCAGTCCCTGCTCTGAGACGTAATGTCACCGAAAGAGACTAGCCGACCCCCCAGGCTTTGTGCGGAAAGCAAAGAGAAAACGCCTAGGGACTGGGCTAATATTATACATCTCTTATTAGGATGATTCGAATTCAAGCGTTCTTGCTGGTCAGTGTGAGTGTAAGGCTTACACAGTTGGGCGTGAATGTGATCAGTGCAAAGATGGCTTCTACGATCTCAAAGCGAGTCACGCGACTGGTTGTGTTTCATGTGGGTGTGTGCTAGATGGAACGCGAAACAGGAACATTTCATGTGATAGCTCTTCAGGACAGTGTTACTGCAAGGACAGAGTGACAGGTAAACTAGCTTGAGAAAACTATTACCCCCACTGGTTTCTCGCGAAATGACTTCTGAGAAATGAGCGTAGAAATTCCATACTGATGATGTGTTACTACCAAGATATAAGTGGTGGTTCTCTTCAGATGAAGCAAATTTTTAGCCAATCAGACGCACTACCCAGATCTTGAATAGTGACACGTCATCAGTATGGAATTTCTACGCTCGTTTCTCAGACGTCATTTCGTGAGGTAAACAGTGGTGACGCCGCGAAGTAGCGGCTGTTTTCTCGACTACAGGTAAACACAACTTTTAGGTTCTTCTTTGTATCTATATTCTCTTTTTCAACATTGTTTGGGCTGGGAAATGCTGAAAGATGAAAGTTCCTCGATATAAGCGTGTTATTTAACATTTATCCTTTGAAGGGAATTCATAGAAAACCGATTGGTGTGATAATCAAGTTATAGTGGTTGTTGAAGAGCAAGTTTTGAAATGAATTTCCTGTTCTAGGTAAAGCAAAGGTGGAAGTATCGTCCGTAGTGTCTTGCAATATAAACTTGAGAAATATTTGTGTATTAAATACAAGATTTATAATTGCTTCTAGACTTTCTAAAAGTCCGTTTTGGTTGGGTTTCGCTACTCCAAAAAGTCGGCTTGTGAGGAAGTTTTCAAGTAGAATACACGAGACGATTCGCAACGGTGATTCTTAGCGCAATACAGTGTCGCAATATTGGAACAATGTTGCATCCATTCGAAATAATGTCGTAACAATGTTGCAACGGTATGTTGCGCTAAAATCCGTCGTTGCGAATCGTCTCCTATAACATCACCTTCTATAAAAGTTATAAATTCGCGGATGTCCGTTTCTATGGCAGTACATATATGTTACCTTACTCTTTACTGTTGTATATTTTACAGGTAGGACGTGTAACGCATGCAGATCTGGGTATTGGGGTCTTTCTGGACAAGACGCTTTAGGCTGTAAAACATGTGACTGTGATCCCTTTGGGACCACACCCGGAAGTGTGAACACGTGCAATTCAACTACAGGGCAGTGCTCTTGTAAGGAGGGTGTGATCGGAAGAAAATGTGATCAGTGCGCGGATGGCTACCATACTCTCACACAAAATGGCTGCACCTCTTGTAACTGCTCCGTGGAGGGAACGCCTCCATCACTCTTGGACAAGTGTAACAAAAACACCGGTGTCTGCTCCTGCAAGCTGAACGTGGAGGGCAATAACTGTGATCGATGTAAATCAGGATTTTTTAACCTGTCACAAAGCAACCCTCAGGGCTGTGAACAGTGTGCGTGCGATACCAAAGGCACTGTGGGAGGATCGGGACAGTGCGATCAGCAGTCTGGAAACTGTACCTGTAAGCCATTGGTGATCGGGCAGAGGTGTAACCAGTGTAAAGTGGGAACGTTTGGTCTCAATCAATCAAATCCCAATGGATGTGAACCATGTAATTGTTTTCCAAAAGGCACTATTGATGGCGACAGAAAAAGTCCAGGTAAGTACACTTCAGCTTATTTGTGCAATTTACGTATTATAGCCGTCAACTCTCTCTAAGAGAACACCTTTGAGACCGGCAAGAAGTGTCTGTGGGCGAATGATGTCCGTCTTATAGTAGTAAAGAACAGCAGGGATCAACTCTAGGTGTCCGTTTTACAGAGGTGTCCGTTTCCATAATTTGGAAAGAAATAATTTCAGGATAGTACCCGACTTTTTTAAATACCTACGCTTCTGTTCTAATCGAGCTTAATATACCAGGCCCCAGTTGTTTAAAAGGTAGATAATGCTATCCACCGGATAAATCTGGATAGGGATGGATAGCGCCACTGGTTTCACTAATACTCATCCGCTGGATAGGGATTTATCTCGTGGATAGCGCTATTCAACTTTGGAACAATTAGGGCCAGAGTTATAGGAGCTCAAATCCGCCAAATCTCACCCAACTATTATCTTTAAATCCTCTTTTTCCTTCCCCTCCCCTCCCCTCCCCTCCCCTCACGTTCAGCCAAGATGGCGTCAAAAGCGATGAAAAGGTCTCTTTTCTCAGTTATTTTCTTACTCGGTCTCACTCTACGGGTATTGATATGACAAAAAATATCGGAAAACTGCATGCTTTAGCCATAACCGCGTTAACTTTTCGCCTCCTTCTTTTTCAGATGAACTTCAATGTTCTAGCAATGGCCAATGTCCTTGTCTGTCCAGCGTGACTGGATTGCGATGCGACTCCTGTGTCTCTGCGTACTATTGGAATCCCTCGGGCCAAGGATGTGTCGAATGTCGGTGCAATAATGATGGCTCTGTTGGTAGAAACTGTAACGATACTGGTTACTGTACATGCAAGGCCAATATTGGTGGACGTCAATGTGATCGTTGTATCGCTGATTACTATGGTTTTACAGCTACAGGAAGGTACGATGTAGATTATTAGTGTTCTGAATCAATGTAAAAATAAAGTACCGTTGTTTTTCTTTCTAGCGTAAATATTTGAGGGCTTGTCTACCAATAGCCTCCTACCCAGGCGGAATTCACGGGGTAGGGAGGGGGTGGAGTAACGCGTGACAAAGCCTTGAGAACGTATGCAAAAGAGGCTAGATTACCAGTCGGCAGTTTTGTTTGGGAAATGAGCGCGTATTCGTGGAGAAATACCGGCCCAAGTGGCTAGCAAAAAAAACGGTTAAACACATTCTGACGTAGAGTCCTAACAGCTTTAGACAGCCGCGACACAGCCACTTTCATACCAAAACCTCTTTAACTCGAGCATATGTCGCTTTGCCTGCAGCTAAACTTCCTTTGTTATAATGCCTTGTTGTATTTACTCTAGCTGTATAGCCTGCAACTGCAGTGAAGCCGGGAGTCTGCTTAGTCAGTGCGATGAAAGCGGCAAGTGTACTTGTAAACAGAACGTGGAGGGAAACAAATGTGATCAGTGCAAAAGTGGAACAGTTAATCTTCAACAGAACAACAAGTATGGCTGCAGTGGAGGTACGTTAATCTTTTCCCACCGTAAATAGTTAAATTGTCATCGTCGACCCCTTCGCTTTTTATGAATCTGTCTGTGGTTATACAGACAAAAGGGAACTGTTAAACTCTTAATTAGTCAATAAGCCTACGAAATGTAACGTTGGTGTTAGCTGTAACCGGTATGGACTGCATTCAGTCATGTTAAACGTAAAATACCCACCTACCCTCCCCTAGTGTAGCATTCTGCTGTAAGTAAGAAGTTGGTCAGGTGTTAACGTTTGGTTGGGGGAGGGGTAGGTTAGCAGTTTCCCAGTATCTCGTGCAAGTCCGTTTGACCCGTACCTTTATCCACCCAGATTTATTTCAAATTGTTTGTAACATTTCAGTCTACCGTAGGTACCAGAGGTTTGTTTTCTCTCCCTTACGGCCAGATGTACGCTTTCGGCCGGGTAACTATAAAGACTTCGCCGCAACCGGAAACCGCGCATGAAAAGTCTCTGGCACTTGAGGGTGAATTTAGTCTTAATAATCAAAAGAAAATGACACATTTTTCTTGTTTCCAGTGACATTTCTTGTGTTTTCACCTTAGCTCCCTCAGAACAGCCGGCACCATTCGCAACAGTTCTGTCTCCTCGTTTCATAATGCTAACATGGTCCCCGCCTGACAATCCTAACGGCATTATCATACGGTACGAGCTCTACAGAAATGGCACACAGATCTACAGCGGACTGAATCGAACATTCAACGACACGTCACTGACCCCAGATACCGTGTATTACTACTACATCATTACCTACACGGAATCGGGTAATACGAGAAGTTTGGACGACGGAAGAGTATATCGGACCTTTCAAGACGCTCCCGGCGGTATTTCCCCACCGAGCATCACCAATATTCTTCCGCGAAATGTAACCGCGTCATGGCAGCTTCCCAGTTCACCGAACGGGCGCGTCATTGAGTATCGGTTGATTTCTACAAGTAGCAGAAGCTCAGTTGAGGTTATTCATTGCAGAGGTATTATTTTCACGTGCGGTGTAGGCGGACTCGTCCCTTATACTGTGTATAACTTTTCGGTGGAAGCGTGCACTAATGGAGGATGTGGTCGAAGTAATGTGACAACTATCGTGACAGCTCCGACGCTTCCCGACTTTCAGCCTTCACCCAATGTGACGTCATTTCCGGGAGGCAAAGCTGTAGAGGTGAAGTGGGACGAGCCGCCAGAACCAAACGGAAGGATCCTGCGCTATGAGTTGTACATGCGGAGCTCACCATTCCGAGGAGTTGGAACTTTGAAGTACAACAGCAACCCGGCACATGACTCTAATCCAGTACACTTTAGAAAGACCAACGTCACGGGGCTGCAGCCATTCACGGAGTATGAGTTCCGCGTTATCACCACTACTGCGCAAGTCAGCGGCGACCGAGCGAGCGACTGGACACGCCATAGAACTGGGGAAGGAAGTGAGTCATTTTATGTCACGTGATTGTTCTCTGTTGCTGGTCTCGTGTTTTGTATTGTTACATCTTCTAAAATTGTAAACTCGAAAAGCGACTTGGAGAACCAACATCAAAACTTGTCTTGCAGCTTTGGTTGTTTTTATTGTACTGCCTCTGGCTTGCCAGTCATCATAGTTACTGTCAAGCTAGCGGTGGGTCAAGCGTACCCCCGTACATTCTGTTAATGAATTCGTTGTTTGAAAATTGTAGCTAGTCGTTGCCGATATCAGATTCATTTCTTCGTCCTTGCAGACGTTATGAGCAGTCAATTCACACAGAAGGTAGCTGCTACAGTCTCTTTCAGCTCAGTTTTCTCAGGAGTTGAACTCGATATAAATGCTTTCATAGGAACTTTATGCATGCGATTTTTTCATTCGAATACAGAAACTATTATACAAAACTTCACTGCTCATTATGCATGCAGGGATGCTATGGTAGCGGCAACAACCAACGAATTCAATTTGCACTAACTAATGAGAGTGAACGTCACGGCTAAAAAACGACCTTAAATATTTTCATTTCTTACTTTAAACGTGGTCAAAAAATTTTTTTTTATTTAAGGAAAAGCGTAATAACTGATTTACGCCACTTGTTTTTTCATTCTTAGCTCCTCTTGGCGAAAGTGCAATGAACCCTAGTGCAAGTCCCTTCAACAGTAGCGCGGTCCTTGTTTCCTGGAGTCCTCCCCAGAACCCACAAGGAATCATCATACGCTATATTATTTACAAGTACAAGCCCCCTTCAAATACAACGGCCGTGGAAGCTACTATGGTAACTGGATCCCAGCGGCAAGGAATGGTAGATCAACTGCAGCCATATACAGAATACAAATTTACAGTGAGGGCCTGTAATAGCTATGACTGTTCAGGTCATAGTGCGGCAGCCCTTGCTCGCACAAAACCTTCAGGTGAGTGATGAAGAAACATTGTCATCATTTGAGGACTATCCGTAGAGAATATAAAAGCTTTTGTTACTATCTTTGCAAAGTGTGGGGGTAAGCAAGTATTCTACGAGGTGTGAGAAGTGTTTCTGCACCCCATCAATATCTCAATTTTCATCAGCACCCATAACCTTCACCTTCTTTTATTATAAAGGTTATAGGTCTTGTCTGGGTTCCAACGTCCCCCTGTGCGTGCAAAGCGCGAATGTTGGGGCGAGAGCACCCTTTTATACCCCTACGAGAGTGTTTTCTATGAAAGCTTCACAAGGCATCATACGAAGTAGGTGATGACAAAACATCCAGGCCTTCGTTAGGTTAACTTACATCCTGAGTTAGGGTTTCTCTTAAGAAAATTGCAAATATCTTACCACATCTTACTCAGAGTACTTTTTTACGCAACTTAACAGCTGGTTTTCCTCTTTACACAGCTCCCGAAGGTCAAAGCTCGCCGGAAGTCTTCTCAGTTGATTCATCCACAGTATACCTGAACTGGTCCCAACCCCAGACTCCTAACGGTCCTTTGCCACCGAGCTATAACGTGAGCCGAGCGTATTCAGCACTCCATCACCCTCCTCCTTTAGTGACGTCAGGAGTTCATTTCCCAGGCCTTGGATACTACAAGTTTCCGTCGAACTTTGTCAGAGCTGGCGCTGAAAACAACATCGAGCTTTGGTTCCGCACCCAATACGCGTTTGGACTGATACTGTTTCTGGTGTCCGATGGCTCTCAAACTGACATGTTAGCTGTTCAACTGCGCGACGGCAAACCTTGGCTGATTTTCGATAGTCAGGACGGTCCTGCTGCCTTCACAATCAGCGAGTCTGTGCGCTTTGATGATAACCAGTGGCATAATGTGAAGATAAATCGTAAGAACCGACGGGGAACGCTCACGGTGGATAGTTACAGTGCGAGTCAAGACAGTCCAGGATCAACTACTGTGATTTCCGCCGACACGGGAGTGTATATCGGCGGGCTTCCTCCATCTTTCGTTTTCTTCCGTCCTAATACTGGTAATTCGGAAATTTTAAGGCGCAATTTCATTGGTTGCCTGCGCGGAATCACTTCGGAATCGCAGAGCTTGGATTGGACTTCCGCACTGGAGGCAGTCGGAGTTGAACCGCAAAGAAATGGCTGCCCAGCAAGGGACAAAAAGAAGGCAGTTTTCCTCCGGGGAGGAGGATATATTGAGATAAACAGACAGACTACCGATGTTCTTCAAAGCAACATCTTCAGCTTCACTCTCAATTTTCGCACACAGCTTTCCTCCGGATTGCTTCTATTTGCACACGGAGCGACAAGTTGGTTCGCGATCCAGTTCGCTGATAATCAAGTTGCAACGATGTACTCGACGTCCAGCATGCACGGAAACCTAACGATTCAACCCTCAGCCGGGGAGATCTGCGATGGACGTTGGCATAACTTGACTGTCACTAACTTTCAAGTCGGCCAGCTGAACATTAAACTCGACAACAAAAATGACGTCACTTCCGGAATTAGCAACCTTCTGGTTCAGTCTGTGTACGTAGGAGGGGTCCCGTGGGGTTCCCAAGCTGAGAGGATTGCCCGGCAGGCTGGTGTGAATGTAGATACCTCGTTTGGTGGCTGCATTAAAGTCTTTTCTGCGGCATCAGAGATCGATTATCAAAGTGACGTCATGGACATGTATAATGCTGATCTTGATGGCTGTCTTCCTGAGTCCACGATACCGGTCAGCAGACAGAGGGGGAGCTGTTTGCCTTTTAACAGTTCTGTGGTGTATTCTGGAAAGAATGAGAAGTTTAACGATTCTTCAGTTGAAACATTCACCGGTTAGTTTTGGTCTTTTGTTCTTGTTGTTGTCGTATTTTTTGTAATGAGATAATTGTAAGGAGAACTTCACCCCTCCGCACCTTTCCATAGCGTGCGAACTCTCAGTTTTCAAGTCCATCTCAAGTTGGCTTCATATTTATGGCAGCAACTGAGCAACTCACTGAATCTTTGAAAATTGTTTGAGTGGCAAACACAACCAATAACATTGCCCCATAGACAACCAACGAATACAAAATGCAATCCACAATACTTAAACCTGTAAATGTGGAAAGCCACCTGTTTTCCTACACGTCCGTCCTGAACATTGCTACCGTTAAGAAAGAATCTCTTTAAAGTTTGCGTGTTTACTGTATTTAAAGGAGGTAAGATTTATGATCTGTTTACAGAAATTTTAATTCAATGCACTGTTGTCTTTCTTTTAGATTATCTGTACCGTGTAGAAAGCTATCATGCTGGAACAACAGGTTCGGCTAAAAGTGCGTGGATTGCTACCCGCAGCGGGCAAGGAGGTAAGATTGAGCTAAGTCACTTTACAGTAAAGAACCAGAAAGAAAAACCGCCGTCAAGTCATCTATAGCGGGACTTTTTAGCATCAATGTGAGTTCAAGGACTGTAAATGGGGTAGATTTTAATACAGAGCTCAGAAATTCCCACTACCACTATAAAAGAAATATACCAAAACACTTTTCATCATGTGGCGATTTTTTACATCTTACTTACCCGTATCTTGTTTACCCGTTAACAGCGCCAACTGGTCTCCAGGCTCCCATACAGCTGATTCCTCTTCCAGGCGGAACAGAAGTGAGAGTAACCTGGGCACCGCCAGCCCGGCCGAATGGGGTCCTTACAGAGTACAGAATATTATCTTACCGTGTCCACCCCCGTCAGGCGGTTCCTGCAGAGAAGGTTGTGTCGGATACTGGTGTCTTGAACACCACTGTCTCAGGACTTCAACCTTACACAATTTATGAAATAAAGATCCAGGCCTTCACGGCTGGAGGAAGTTCAGTGGGACCTGGTAAAAATGTCACCACTGAGGAGTCAGGTATTTTAAACATTTGGTTGTAAGAGAGTAATTTGTAGCCCCCCTTCATGAAGCTAGCTGAAGCTAACATCCTCTTTAAAATGATCCCATGGGTTTTACTCAAAGTAATTACTTAAGAGTTAAACAAACGTTTTTATTTCAGTTCCAGCCGGAGTTCAGGGTCCCTCAGCTGTCCGACGCCCCAGAGAACTTGAAGTGTCCTGGGCCGAGCCTGCATATCCCAATGGAATTATAATTCTATATAACCTCACACTGGATGGGCAACGTGTGTACAGTGGTTCAGATAACAACTTCACAATATCAAACTTAGAAGTTTACACCGAGTATGCTCTGCAGCTGACCGCCTGTACACGAATTGGCTGCGCCCAAGGCCCGGTGGTGCGCATAAGAACAGGAGAGTTACCTCCGGAGGGGGTAAAAACCCCAAGGGTAATAGTCCGCGGTAGAACTGAGGTGGAAGTGAACTGGGAAGTACCGAGCATTCTCAATGGGGCGATTGTGCGTTATGAAGTACTGTTTGCAACCAGCGATGTTCTGAGTGCTTATGTCTCGAAATTCAATGCCACTCCAAATGTGTTTAGCACCGTTGTTAGAAACCTCACCGCAGGAACATTATACTTTGTTCGAGTACGCCCCTTTACCGGAGGAGGCGGAACCTTCAGCAATGCGACCCAGGTGAGAACACACGAAGATATCCCCGATGACATCCCAGCCCCCACCGTGGTGGCCCTTAGTCCTTATGCTCTATATGTGATCATTCTGAAACCAGACAAACCCAATGGGATCATCACGCGCTACGAACTGTACCAAGACAGCATTGTTGATCCCGTGCTGAACGAGACGCAACTGTCAAATTACACAGCAAGTGGTTTCACCCCGTACAGTCGCCATACCTTCCGTGTGCGAGCGTGTACAGCTCAAGGCTGCGCCTACGGTGCCGTAGCGGTTGCCTTCACAAAAGAAATCGCACCGAACGGAACCGTTACCCTGACAGCAAGCATCCGCAATGCTACAGCGGTTAATGCTCGTTGGACACGCGTGGCAGTGCCCAATGGAAGGCTATTCTATAATTTGATGATCCAAGGAAGTTTCATAGTGCCAGGCTCCGCAGAGCTGAGAACAGAAGAGCGCGTTGAGACAGGAATTTCTGTGGAAGATGCTGAAAAAGATTTCATATACAATGGTCTCATTCCCTTTAACAACTACACCTTCTGGGTGAATGCGTCCAATTCTGTTGGTTTCATTCTTAGCAATAACGTTACTGGTTCTACTCCTGAAGGAGGTAAGTCACACTTAAAGTAGTTCCTTTCTGATCGAGACAGCATCGCAAGATACGAGCTGTATATAGCTAAAACGTGACTCGCTTATTTCTCTTCATAAAAATTGTTTCTGACACCGTAATCGCCCTGCAAGCTGAATCTCTTGGAAAACAGAAATTCACAACAAAGTTGTATTAGCTATTCAACTACGTTACACACATACTTGTTTCATTGAACTTCAGATTTGTCGCACGTTGAAGTGTTTGCTGATTTGCACCTTTACACTGCTTCAATATTTTGCACTCTTCTTTGTCATTATATTTTCCCTGCATACAGCTTACATTATTACGCTTAGTGCAACAAAAAATAGAACGAAACTGATTAATTACGTTCGTGACGTTTCTGTCAAATTCCCAGAAGATATTTTTTTTTCACATGGGACAAGGTTACCACCATGTGAAGAGTCTGGGCCGGTTGTTAAAGTTGAGGTTTACAACAAGTGTTTGTCAAAACTGTGTCCTATCATTTTCAATTTCCCGATGATGTTTATCGTAAATAGTTTAAGGACAGCATACATCGTTCACTAGAAAAGCTGTTTATCTTCTTGAAATAATCCTTTACGAACAAAACTGTAAGTCCCGTCATTTTTTTAACGGAGGTCCAAGTTGGCTATCCTTGAAATAGCCGACCTTGTGTTTCAGTAAGCGTATCAAAATCCATTTAAAACTTTAATTTCAGTTCCTGGCGGTTTGAAAGCACCCAACGCAACCGTATTAAGCTCCACCTCAGTTCACGTCTCTTGGGAGCCACCGGCCTTGCCTAATGGGATTATTCTCGGGTATGGACTGCATCAGAGCGGCGTGCCAACAGTCTTGTTCAGTGGACTGGGATTCAGTTTTACCGTTACTAATCTCCAGCCTTTCACGATATATGAATTCCGAGTCAATGCCAGCACTATTGCGGGATCTGGGTTTAGTCCTTGGAGTCAGGCCTCAACCTTTGAAGACGGTAAGTTGGTACCGTGGGGGAGATCCTCTCCTGATTAACACTTGGAGATGCTCTCCTGATTAGCACTTATACTCTGATAATAATATGCTGAACTTAAAGATCATTTAACCATGGATAATAGCAGCTTTGTCCTAAATAAAGAAAGATATGCCCTTGCTTTTATTAAAATCATGTTTTATGGCGCATTAGTTGCAACGATGAGGAGAATTATTTGCGTTTTGGTCTGAAAAATAAAACCGACTTTCGGCTAGGAGTGGATACGAGAGAGGGTGTTTAGAATCACAGATAATTTTTTTTCGGTTCTGTCGCTTCTTCGTCAAGCAAGCAACATACACACATTTATATAACTGAAAGCATTATTCTACACTTTTCCCCGTATTCTATTAGTTCCCAGTGCTCCAGATCCACCGGTGTTTAGAGACGTCGCCTCAACTTCACTGACAGTGAAATGGGACCCACCTGATCCAGCCAATGGTGTGCTTCTGCGTTACGTCATCTACCAAAATGGCACAGAGATCGCAAGAGTCACTGGAAACATCACCAGCTACAGGGTGACTGGTCTCCAGCCTTTCACGGTCTACGTGTTCAGGCTGAGTGTGTGTACAGCGGTCGGTTGCAGTAACAGTGCGGACTCAGCGCCTCAGCAGACCTTAGAATCTGGTAATATGTCTGAACCATTTCAATCCCAAAAGTGACCAAAGTAAAAATTTCGAGAAAATCTTTCACATTTCGTCTTGTAAAATGTTTAAAAACAAATAGTATTATGTGAAAGTACTGCTAGATAGGTTTCATATGAATGGTCTCACCATAGGATTTTGTCCACAGACTTCAAAGTTATAACAACTCTACAAGACTCCATAATTTACACAGAGTGAACTTGAAAGGAATCTTGAGTCATCCAACACGTCACAATTTATAAAAAAGTCGAGCATTTGAGCTCATTCAATCTTGAAACGAGAGTTTTGGTCTAGCTGAAGTTGCGAAAGAGGTCTAATGCTTGAGAATATTTCCAGATTATTTCCAACAGCGAACTTATGATGTTCATGCCTACCTATTACACTAGGTCTAAGGATAAGTTATCTATTGATAAATTCAATGTCGAGTCGACTAAGAGACCTCTCTTTTATAAATGGGCTACCCGTTTTAAAGATTGTATATAATGTTATTCCAGTTTCGTATATAGTTTTATCCAAGGTGTTATGAACTTGCCAATGATATGGAATGCTTCGAAAGAGGATATTTTTCTACCCATGAACAGATCCCATCTAGAGCGAGCAGACGACTTCTACTTATTTCCGTGATGTAGTAGTAAGAATAAACAGCCTGCCCGAATAGAAGCAGAAATGGAATCAACCTCGCTACCAGGCCTTGCTCTAGGGAACTTGAAGAAGAGAGACCCTGGGAACGAGGTTGAGACGAAAAGTAGACAAACTCAAGATTTATGACGTGCTTGTTCTTGCAGGTCCCCAGGGGTTATCTGCCCCAAGGCTTTCATCCCCCACGGGTAGAACAGTAATAATAGAATGGGACCCCCCTGCAGTACCTAACGGTGTCATACTGAAATACCAGATTCAGCGGCGACTTATGTCTGGTGGAAATCCCTCGGTTATTTCTGAAGTGAATGCTTCTCTTTCGCGGCGATATGTGGATAACACAGTACAGCCGCTGACTGCGTATCAGTACCGCGTGATCGCGTTTAACAGCGGCCCGGGGGATCCGAGCCCGTATAGCAACGTTACTACTGGTCAGGGAGGTAAGTGCGCGTGCGCATGTCGTAATGCAAAAGTATATTTACTATAAACCTTATCATCCTGTTCCAATTCTTACGTGGCAATGACGTTTGATTTTCACTTTTGTTAGCAGTCAGTGCCCCTACCACATCTGTTCTGGATTAGACAAGTACTAGCCTGTGAATAGAATATAGCCGTTTCTCCACGCTCCAAGACGCTAGCGGCCAGAAGCGAGGAGAAACGGCTGTATTTGTAGGCTAGACAAGTATCTCTATCATGTTTTAAATCTGTGCTTTCATTCAGGAAGGGAGAGTGTGAACAACTACATTTTGTCTGCTTGGCCCACCAGTGAAGGAGTTTTATCAGGTTTTTATTACTGGAAACCCAAATTTCAAGATTCCTCTTCTACTTAAAGTATTTTTTAATATTCCAAATCCTTGAAATAATGGAAACCTGAACTACTCGTTACTTGTAGCATGGTGGTAAGGGGGATAGAGTAACAGGGAAAAACTTTAAAGTTCGAATTTTTGGCGGAAACCGCATGCTGTGGCATAAGATAAGAATGGCGGTTAAAATTAATTTTAAGAATGTGCCGTTGACATTTATAAAGGAAACTCGCCTGGGCTTGACGTGATTTGTTCTCTCCTTTTACAGACCCCGAGGGAATCGCAGCGCCTTCTGTCCAAGCGCTCAGTCCATACGCCATAAATGTCAAATGGACCGCACCCAGCGTACCAAACGGCAACGTAACACGTTACATCATCAGAGTCATACATCAGCAAACCTCTCGCAACGTCACTGCTGACGCGCCATTCAGTGTTAACGTTACGTCACTGGATCCGTACATTCTGTACAACGTCATTGTCAGCGCATGTACAATTGGGGGATGCGGTAGCAGCTCACCGTCTCAAGTCCGTACACATCCCGCTGCACCTGAAAATCAGCCTGCGCCCATCGCGCAGCCGCTGTCGCAAACGGAAATGCGCGTGAGCTGGGATCCACCTATTAGGCCGAACGGTTTGGTAGAGGGGTATGTGCTGTTCAGGAGAACAGTCGAGGACCTGGTTACCAATAACATTTCTTCACCCACTGAGTATACACAGGTTTTTAAAGGCGGGGCCCTACCGGGAGATCGGGTCATCAATGATGTTCTTTTAGGAATCTACTCATTACAGCAGTACAAGGTTAGTTATTACAGAAAGAATTAGGCAAGTTCTCTTAACTGACGTGATACAACTCACTTTGACTCTGAAGTTGACTACCGCACAGGTTGTCGAAACGTCAGTCACTGTCAACAACAACAACAGTCCCATTCAGGACTACGTTCAACCGGACGATCATACTCACACTACTTTTGAAATGACTCCTGTGTTTAATCCTTTCACAGTTTCCGTACTACCGTGTGGCCCGAAATTTTTGCGGGACTTTATTTTTTGCGGATTGACGATTTTTTGTGTTTTGCGGGAACTAATTTTTGCGATTCTCAGAAAGTACCCAGGATTGAAAATATTTTCGTTTTTATCGAGTACTTGCAATAGAAATACATATTTTCAAACAATAAACCAGTATTTCGTTGTATGCCGTTTTGTTTCTGAATGAAGGAGACAAGTTGTGATTGAACAGACACGATTTCTTAGTACTGTATTTTTGTGTAGCGAATTTAAGTAAGGGAATATTTAATCTAAAGTCAATTTTTGCGGGAAAACGTTTGCGGTAATTTTTATTGTGGGGACTTATTTTTGCGGATCGCTGGAAAAATCGCAAAAATTAGAATCCGCGCAAATTTCGTGCCACACGGTAGTTTGCAAAGGATTATTTGAAGTCTTTACAAAAATGTAAAGTTTTTTTCTTCACCACTTCTTTCAAGTTTGGCGAACCTTAACGGTAGTATGCTTTCCCAGCCTCAAATTCTGTGGAAGGTTACTGCAAAAAAGTTTATATTACTTTAAGCTAGCAATTTCCTGTTGTCTTATACACCTTTTTGCCTTATGGCTCAACTTTGAAGTATGATTTAATTTTTTATAACTTCCCACATGGTTAATTTAGAGACAACTGGTTGGAGACAACATCAGCAGGACGAAATATCAGAAACCCCGTTGACCTGTGGATTGCTTACATATGTTTTAACTACATCTAAATTTTAAATTTTCTTAATTTTTTTAGGTTACAGTGACAACCGCACAAGGCAACACCACCAGCAACCCCTCCCTACCCTACAGAACAAATCCTGCCCCTCCCTTAGCAGGTCCTACCGTCAACGGTACTGCTCTGAATCACACGACTTTGTTGATCACGTGGTATCCACCGGAAATCAAGCAGCTGCGTGGCGCTGTAGTGACATATATAGTAGATATCGCTGAGTCTTCACTTCCGGGAGCACCTGTCAGTCGCGTGGGTCAGTTCCCTGGAAACCGAACTAGCGTGACAGTAAAAAATCTCAAGGCCAACACTTATTACACTTTTTATGTAAGAGTCCTTTACGTCTTTATCATGTTATTGGGCTATATTGATAGTTTGAAGCCTGCATGTTTTAGAAATAACCCATGCATTTGAAAGTTATTAGAAATAGATATTACGTACAACTAAGAAATATTCAGAAATAATCGAAACCCAAGCGGATAATCGAATCCACGACCTTCCAAATACAGATAGGACGCTCTAGCCACTGAGCTATGGGCGTCGATATGGGCGTCTCACATGGCGAGCAGGTCGTGGGTTTTGAGGCTGGACTGAAGCAAAGCAACACGCTTATTTGCTTACTTACTTGCATCATGCAAGCACCTTAAGAAAGTGTTGTGTACACTTTGTGTACAGTTTGAAAGTTACTCCACTAAAAAATGAAATATAGGTGAGTTACAAATCCTCTACCCTGTTTTCACCAGGTTGAGTTGAACAACGGAGCGGGCACCTTCAAGAGTGATGCATTCCGGATAAGAACCTTGGATGGAAGTAAGCGTTAATTTTAGTGGTCGTTTTTCACGCGCTTAAGGTGGCTCCCCAGAGTAAATTGGCCGTGCGCAGCTCGAGCTCTAGTATGGCGCGACCTTTAAAAGCCGCGCGACTTCCACGCAAAAATTAAAACAAATATGGCCTCTCAGTTTCGAAATATTCCCCCGAAAAAACTTTATTAACTTTCTATTGAAGCTCATTGTGCAAAAAGTTTTATTAGTGTAGGTCAAAAACTTATGAGAGGAGACAATGTTACACCGGTTACAAGTCGCTATCGATCTCCATAAGAGTAAACTGTTTGTAGCTAGCGTCATTAGAAAATACTCTAAGGAACCACCTTAAATTTCAAGATGTTCTCCGCACGTACTGACTGTGGTGTTTGTGTTGTTCTTCTTAGTGCCCGAAGGATTTGGCCCTCCAACACTATACACTGTTAACAGTACTACTATCCGTGTGAGTTGGAGTCCACCCACAAATCCTAATGGAAATGTTATCCTCTACAAGATCTATGTGTGAGTACACACTTACGTTCAGTTCTCTAGACACAGTTGAACCTCTACATTGTACTAGCGTCTACCACCTCTTTGTAGCGACCACCTTTTTGTCTCAGCAGGCAGTCGATACATTCCCTTGGTTTAACCTCCTGCCAAGGTCACTCTGACTCCTCTGTCCCTAAGATTTCCGTTCTGGACAGCTTTGCATATGTTAACAAAACAAACTGACCTCGCCCACTATTAGCTGGCGTATGGTACACTATTAGCTGGCGTATGGTAGAGTGGTATGGTGGTAGAGGTCTTGTAAAGACTGTTTTGCCAAATGTTTAACTCATCATACGTGTTAACCTATAAAACTCTTTGCATATTTTTTTTGCGTTTGATGCTTACCTTAGATTGAGAAACAGTCCGTATTTTTGCGTAGATCAAGAACGCGGGAGCGGGCAAACGAAAGTCCTGGATCAAGGGTTGGAACTGAATGAAACTTGAAAACCGGCAATAATCTCACGCCGGTGCTGATTTTCAGAAGAAAAAAAATGACGGTTTTACAGTCTATGCTATAAACCTTAGACCCGAAAATGTTACTCGTTCAAACGTTTGTCTAACCGGGTAACAATCCTTTAGTTACAAAATAAACAAATGCTGTGTGTATAACACGTTGTGGCGTGTTAAAAATTCTGCTTGAAAGTGCCCATAACGTCAGTACAAAACATAATATTGTGCCTTGCAGAAACGACACCTTATGGACAAACACAAGCGGGGATGCACGTCAAGTCCTTGTCTCTGGGTTGCAGCCATACACTTATTATGTCATTAAGGTGCGTACTAGAACACAGTGGCAGATCTTGGGGAAAGGGTCGGAGTCCTGCTGGGCCAAGAAGAACTTTTTTGGTTAAGAGTGCCCCACCTTCAGCTAAAAGTCTGGTGCCTTCACTTGGTGACGCCAGTAAATCGTTCGCATTGATTCCCTTATAAGTTTCGGCTCCACCTCGGTCATTTTTATCTTTCTTTTTTCGTTTTCCTGTCTGTTGTTTTTTTTTCTAAATTCATTTGTCGTTCAGCCTATACTTGATGCACATGGCATTCTTATAATTAATAATTCCTTCTTCTGTAATTGTAACAGGTTGCAGTTTGTACCACGCATGGCTGTACAATGAGCGACGCCAGAGCAGCAACTACGAATTCTGCAGGTGAATTTTTATTTCTTCTATTTGTTTTTATTCTAAACTCGCGAATTATCTTTTGGTCGAACTAGAAAGTTGAAGTTTCATTTGAGGGTCGGAGGTTTAGTACTGTGGGGTTGGGGAGCTCGTACATTGCCAAGTAATGAGATACTACCCATGTGGTTGCCCGCAAGGCGTTGTCATGGACTAGGACACAATATTACCAAGTGTCATAATCAGTGGTAAAGTAAATTCACATGAGTGATTCAAGATAGTCATCGTTTAGACAATCTAAGTACCTTTAGTTCGTTAGGATCCAGACTTCTATAATTGCACTTGCGAGAAGCACCTGTCTGTGGGTAGCCTGGCCACAAGTTGTCTCATCGGCCATTGTGGTCCACAACCAAGGAACACTCAGGTATAATAGTGACAGGGATGACGAGATATGATACGAATCCCTTTGGGAGCTCAGACATCCGAAGACGTTTGTGGGTTAGACATTTTGCAGTTACTTTCCTTGGGTAAAAGACTTCGGTACCGACCTTCTTTCAGGGGGAGGTGGGTGGGGGGTTGTTGACGACAATACATAGCCCTGGGTTCTCATTATTACGTCACACAATTGTGCCAGTACTTTTCTTTGTGTCAAGTTCGGGCCTTTTGCTTTTTTGAGGGGTTGAACAATTTAGCCTCATTATCCCCCACCCCTTTGGGGTCCCCTTCCGTAGTAGATTCAATTTTTCAGTAGTCCACAACTGTGTGAGAATCGAATACTAAAACTATTTTCTTATAATCCTTCAGCCCCGACAGGTTTCGCTGCTCCACGACTTAGAGCAAGTTCGACGTTCATTGAAGTCCGATGGGGTAAGAAAACACTTTCTGTAGCTTGTGGCGCGCACGTTGTACGCTGCATGCCGCCTATTAACTTAACGCTTATATGTAGTATTTCTTTCAATTAAAAGTAACCATTTTTTCCCTATTTCCCTCCTACTCAAAATCACAAGACAGGATATTTGGAGTGAACTATGTGTATTCGATTATTCTGATAACCGGGCAATGCTTTTCCTGAAAACTTTGCTGTGTCGCCCCTATCTAACTCTCATGTTGCTTTGCTTGTGTCATTGGATGACTAATGTTGTTTTTCTCCTTCAGAGCCCCCATCTCGTCCAAACGGAATCATGTCAGGCTACCAGATCTTCCGAAGAATGGTATACCAGTGCCCAACAAGGTACATGTACATACAGCTTTATCAATAACTTGTGTGAGAGAATTTTAAACCCACACTACTTCTTAGTATTGTATTCTATAGTCTCAACATCACTTCAAGATTAATGTCGTTCTAAACGAACTGTGTTGTATTTGTTTCAGCCCTCCTCCACAAGCTAAATGCACTTTCATAGAATGCCGTCTGTCAGAGCAGTTATGTGGTGTCACGTGTTATAATCCAGGCAATCAGGTGAGCCATACGTAACGCTGCTAATAATTCCACAACACTTATAAAACAAATATTGCTTCTAATCTTTTATAAACTCGAAAGCAAACAAATGGAAAAGGTTAAAATCGTGGAAAACAGCGGAGTGAGGCATCTTAATGACCGTAAACTGGAAGGAAAGTAAGACATTTTTAGCTTTAATCTGCCGCCATTTGAATTCACATGAGTTAAAAAACATTGGGAAGAGTCCCGAATTTGAGTCTCAACCGATTTTGATTTCCGTATCCACGTCCAAAAAATACACCAGCGCCCCAGATATACTTGAGTGATCTTTGATTCACACTCACTCACTCAGTCTGTGCCGTCGTTGCTGGTCCACTGTAATACCTTTTTTTCGGTTTTCCACGCTAGATTTGCTGTAATGGCGTTCTCTATTCACGTGACCCAGCCAAGACTTGTTGCGGCACAAACTACTTGCGGAAGAATACTCCCTCCGACGTCTGCTGTGGAAACACTTTCCATATCCAGCGGTCTGAGTATCAATGTTGCCATGGCGACTACATCCGGGTTCCTTCAGGCAGTGTATGTTGCCGTACATCTCAGGGGGGTAGAGTGGTGGGTCAGGGAAATGCCTGCTGTGGGGATACTCCTTACAACAGTGGAGGAAGCAAAGTGTGTGTCTGTGGTGCACTGTATGATCCTATACCTCCAAGAAAGTGTTGCGGTGGAAGCGTTGTAGCTTCTGCGCAGGTCTGCTGTGGTGATGAGGTTCGTGGGGCCGCGTATGACCTGGAATCTAGTAATGAGTGTTGTGGAACTCAGTACGTTCCTAAAGCTACGAGCCTGTGTTGCAGAGGATCAACGGGTGATGTTGTGGTACGTGCGATATTTTGATATTTTACTACTGTTATATAAAAAAAATCTAATTTGGAAGATTCTAAAGTGTGTTGAATTAATTAATTGCTTACAGTGAACTACATGGAGTCAGACGGGCCGCTTTGAGAATTTGGGGACAAGTGCAATGCAAACAGGAGCCCGGGTGGAAAATTGCAATTGTTTAGTGTAGTTAATTTTTGGCAAAAGACCCTTAAAGGGGCTGTGCTGTCATGGCTGTCTAGTTCATTTTGTTAATAATGCCAATTATGCATCCTTATTCGCTTTGAAACTTGAGAAATTACTTGTTAATGGCAACATTACAGCTTCGCGTCAAACAAATATGTCTTCCAAACACTAATTCTATGTCAAACGTTAGGCTAACAGAATTTCAAAAACCACATTTGTAATCCGTTTCAATCTTCTTGGAGCTTTTCCCTCCGTTTTTTCTTTTGTATTTGCTGTTCATGTTATGAACAGTTAGGCTGCGTGCAAACGGGCGCAACAACTCCCAACAATGTTGGGAGTTGTTGCGTGTGTGTTGGCAGTGGTGTGCAAACGGATGCAACAACTCCCAACAAGTCTGGGACCTGCAGTGCATCGTAGGAAGAATACAGCCCATAAGTCTTTGTAACCATGTGTAATGAGCGTAGGTGGCCCCAACAATGTTGGAAGAGCTGTGCAAACGGATCCAACATTGTTGCGCTACGCTTCGGTGATCACGGAACAAAAGAAATGTTGGAAGTTGTTGGCTGAAAAGTTTCACCGGTTTCAAACTTTGCGCAACAACACGCAACAACTTCCAACAACATGCAACAGGGTGTGCAAACGGACGCAACATGTAACATCCAACAATTTTGGGAGTTGTTGGCTAACAATGTTGCGTCCGTTTGCACGGAGCTTTATCATTGTTTCACTCAGTTTGGTGGCGGTTACCACTGTTTGAACTTTGATCAATTTCATGACACAGATCCCTTAATTTTACAGGTGTACAACTATACGAGTGCAGCCGACAAGTCTGCATCCAGTTACAAGTGCTGCGGTAAAAGACGGGTCGATAGCAGTTTGAGTTGCTGCAGCGAACAAGGCTATAATTCTAGTTACCAGACATGCGCTTCCAAATCAAGCAACGGGACCGTGGGCTGTGGAATGGGCACCATTTGCAACCAGACCGACGCAAATGTGGCGATGTGTGATCGATGCGATTTTGACAACACGACATTACTCTGTGGTTATGTACCGGGTTATTACGACCTTTCACCGACGACTGCTGTGCCGCGCGTTTGTGCGACAGGTTTTGTGGAGATCCTCAACAATCGGTACAACCCAAACCTCCGATTCTACAACGACACTAACTTGTCTCCGCACACTCTTTACGATTATTACCTAGTAGCTATAAATAATGTAGGCAACGCGTCAAGCCCAGTTGCACAGAATCGTACGTTGATGGGCCGCCCTGCAGGTCTCTCGCCGCCAGTTGCCGTTGCAATATCTTCATCAGAAGTCCGAGTCACGTGGACCAAACCAACGACACCGAACGGTGTTATTGGGGAGTACAGACTCACACGAATTAACGGCCAAACCGGTCAGCGCCGTCTGGTATTTAGCGGTCTCAATATGACATTTATAGACCGGGCACTGGAGCCTTTTACTGGATACCGATACGTTATTGAAGCTTGTACGACACAATGTGCATCAGCGGAAATGACATCACTTATTTACACTGACCAGGCCGCCCCCGCTTATGTCAATGCTACTATTCTACTTCCGGTGAACTACAGTGCTATAAACGTGACATGGATGACACCTCCTAAGCCAAATGGAGACATCATTCGATACAACGTGAGTCGTGTGGTCAACAGCACTTTCAAAATTCGTTTGAATCCTAATGACAAGGGCCTGGGTATGAGTCTTTTGATTGGTGGACTACAGCCGTACACAAACTACACTTTCGAAGTTATCGCTTGTACAAAAGTAGGTTGCACAGCAAGTCCGCTGGCATCCACACGAACACTGCAAGCACCTCCTGAAGGTGTCCGTGCGCCGAACCTGACCGTCACCGGCTCGCGAGAAATCGAGGCCACTTGGACAGAACCAGATATTCTTAATGGCGTAATAGTAAAATACTCGCTCTTTAGAGGAAACTTGCTTGTCTACAATGGCACGGATGTCTGTTATAAAAATAACGAAGGCAAGGATGTCTGCACCTTCGAAGATAAAGGAAATGGTCTACAACCTGTAACTACATACAGCTATTCAGTTTCTGCCACTACTGGAGGGGGTACTACACGTAGCGGTGTCACTACTGCCACCACCCCCGAGAGTTCGCCCGAGGCTATTCCCAAACCACGCCTTGCTGTTCAAAGTGCTTACAGTATACTCGCAGAATGGGATGAACCAGGTCAACCGAATGGGAACATTACGAGCTATGCAGTGGTTGTGAATGGAACTGAATATGATGTTGGGCTAAATAAAAATAGATTAATCACTGGACTGAATCCATTCACAGTATATTCTGTCCGCGTCAAGGCTTGTACAGCAAAAGGCTGTGGATTAGGAGATCGTGAATACGCTACTACCAATGAAGCTGCACCCATCGGTCAAGGGGCTCCCACGCTAGTGGCGCAGGAATGGAACATTGTGCAGATTTCGTGGTCACCTCCCGGCTCCCCGAATGGAATCATCACTCGTTACGAGATATATCGCAGGGTTGGAAGTAGCGCTCCACTTGTCGTCTGTGTTACAACGCAGTTAACGTGTCTGAACAGCGGTTTGTTGGGTTACACTGAGTATTCCTATAGAGTACGAGTTCGAAATAGTGCGGGCTCTGTAGACGGACCGTGGAGGAACGTACGTACCCTAGAAGGACCCCCACAAGGTATCAGCCCACCCTCTCTGAATGTGCTCAACTCTACTGCTATATACGTTTCTTGGACAGCACCCTCTCAGCCCAACGGTATTGTCACGCATTATGAAGTGCGTTACCGAGAAGAGTTACAAGTCCCTGGTAACGCCAACATCACTGTAGCTGCACGTGTTGCTAGTAACGTCCGGAACATCACGGTCAAAGGTTTAAAGCCGTATACGGACTATCAGTTCTTGATTGCCGCAATAAATAATCGTCGAGAAGGGACCAGTGCTTGGGCGATAGCTAAGACGAAACAAGCCCCACCAGCCGACCTTAGACCTGTCCAAGCCGATAAAGCAGCGGATGGTAAAAGTATGCGCTTGTTCTGGGATGAACCAGGAAATCCAAACGGTCTCATCACGCACTATAACCTCTACCAAGACGGAGTTCAAATATACCGAGGTGCACCACGCGAGTATACAGTCTCGAGACTTATTCCTTACACCTCGTACGAGTTTCAGTTGGAGGCATGCACGGTAGCGGGCTGCACGCGAGGCCGCTCGCAGGTCATTTTCTCCGCCGAGATAAACCCTCAAGGACAAGCTCCGCCACTTATTGGATTTAAAAACGCAACAGCCATTCAGCTCACCTGGAAACCACCAGTCGTTCCAAATGGTGTGATTATCCGCTATGAGATCTATAGAACGGTCACAGCAGTGCAGAGCCGGCGAAAACGCGCCGTCGCGCCGTCTTCGTTGGTCTATTCCACCAATGATACAAACCAGACGGATTACCAGTACATGGACACGGGATTAATGCCTTACAGAAGCTACAGTTATTTTGTGCGAGTAGTCAACAAGGGTGGGTCCACTGACAGTGACCAGGTTACCGTGACAACAGACCAAGCTCCTCCCGCATCTATGGACGCCCCACGTGTAACATCCGTGGACGCTCATTCTTTGAACGTGTCATGGACAAAGCCGCTTGAGCCGAACGGCGTGATACAGTATTATATTGTGTTTAGGAACGGTTCTGTCAAACACAAGAAAAACGAGTTGAGCTTTTTAGATCAAGGTTTAGATCCTTACACCGTCTATAGCTACACAGTTGAGGCATGCTCCGGGGGAGGCTGTACAGAAAGCTCTCCATCAAGCCGTCGTACATCTCAGGCTCCGCCCTCAGGAGTACACCCCCCTGTTCTACGAGCGCTGAGTCCGGTAGCTATTAGAATATCTTGGAGAATGCCGGAGAAGCCCAATGGTGTTATCACCAAGTATCAACTCTTCCAGGCTGGAGAGGATTTCCTGCTCTATGAACGCCTTGCAATGTCATTTGACATCAGCAACAAGGAGCCGTACACTAAGTACTCGTTTTACATCAAAGCTTGTACTGTCGCGGGATGCACACAGGGTCCTGCAGCTGAGGTCCGCACATTAGAAGCCAAACCAGAAGGACTTGATGCTCCAACTGTCACTGTTGGCGGCTCGGCGTTTGTGCGTGTTGAATGGAACGCTCCGCGAGAGCCAAACGGCTTAATCTTGTATTATCTTATAACGCGAAATGGTTCTCAAGTATATAACGGCACTGATGTGCGATTCCTTGATTATGCCATTGCTCCATTCACAGTGTATGCGTACGTTGTGACGGCAGTCAACTCTGCCGCCCGCTTGTCGAGCCCGCCTGGATATAGTCCGCCTACAAATCCTGGTGCGCCAGATAATGTCAGCACAGCAACGCTTGAAGTTCTTAGCCCGACGTCTATGAAAGCCACCTGGTCTGTGCCGGGAAAACCAAACGGCGTTATAACGAAATACGAAGTGCTGTATAGTTTTAAAGGAGCTCAAGGCAACGCTCAAGTTAGAAGTGCTGGTCTTGCAAAGGAGCTCACCTTAACTGGTTTACAGCCTTACACAGAGTATGAAGTAAGAATTCGCGCTTGTACAAAGGAAGGATGCAGCACTGGCGAGGCAGTGTCCGCACGGACGCACGAAGCGCCCCCAGAAGGTCAGAGCCCTCCGGACTTCCCAAGCTTGCATATCACTGCCAGGAGAGTGTTAGTGAATTGGAATGAGCCACAAAAGCCTAATGGGTTCATGTTACTCTATCGAATAGACCGACGCGGTTATTCTTTGTCTGGCAATCAACAGCAGGTTTATGGACCGGTCGTTTCTGTAGCGAACGTGACAAACGGCTCCGTGTTGGAATTAAACGACACAACTGTGAAGCCGTATTTCAGATACCAGTACCGTATTATTTCTGCTAACAGCGCTGGTGAGACGGCGAGCGATTGGTCAGTAGTGCAAACATTAAGCGCATCGCCTGAACAACTCAGAGCCCCGCAGGTCAACAGAACGCATTCGTTTAGTTTGGAAGTGTTAATCGTAGAACCTGGGACTCCTAATGGTGAAATAAGAAACTACATTTTAGAAGTCTCTGGTGAAAATAAATCTGAAGGTTTGACTACTCTCCGGGAAGTCTCCGGGCTCGAGCCCTTTACTGTGTATGTGCTACGTGTTTACGTGTGTACTGATGGTGGGTGCGCTGTGGGACCCAGTGTTAACTGGAGGACTGCGGAGGGAGCCCCTGCACAGTTCTCTGCTCCACGCCCAGTGGAGATAAATGCGACTACAGTTGTGCTGGAATGGGACGCGCCGGGAAAACCCAATGGAAACATTCAACGGTGAGTCATTGTTTTTCTTGTTATCATTGTTGTTGTCGTTTTTCTTGGTAGTAGAGGAAACAGGCTGGCGCAGTGGTGAGATCACTCGCCTGCCTGACCGTTATGAACCGGTGCTTTTAACGCAAAGGTCACGGCGCATGTGGCTTCAGCCTCTTATTTTTCCTGTTCCTTGCTCTGAGAGGATTTTCTCCTTTTAATTTGATCTGGAACATATGACCACTTGTTAAACAGTTCTTATTAAAAACTTGTTGTCAGCTTGTGCTACTTTTATTTGTTAAAAAATGAATGTCTTTTTATTGTTTTGTTGTTGTTGTTGTTTGTTTGTTTCTTTGTTTGTTTGTTTGTTTTTGGATTTTTATTATTTTTAAAATCTTCCTTCCGAGGCGGATAAGCAGGGGAACAAGGGTTGTGGCTTGATGAAAGGGCCTCTCATAGAGTGTGGGGTCGCAACAGTAATGTGACGCTATCCTGGGTGGGAAAGGAGGTTTTGCCCTGCATAGGCTTTATGTATTTTCCCACTTTGATAGAGTTTTCAATCCATTTAGTCTGGTTTATGGTACATGAATCAGACAATTGTGGTCTAGAATATGTTAACATTTATGGAAATTGGTCACAAGTATCAGGATTGTAGTTTCTGGTTCCAAGTTAGTCCTGTTAAAGTAAGGCATTTTAAGGGTTTAAGGTACAAACTGAAACACTCCATTCCATGTATGACCAAATCTCGTAAGCGACTACCTCCCATAAACGACCGACAATCGAAAACACCAAAATTTTCCCAATCAAAGCCTTACAGTTGGAGCCTCCAGTAAACGACCTCCTCCTGTATAAACCGCGACCACTTTTTGGACCTGACGGTTAATGATTTTCTATTTTTTTTAACCCCTTGTAAGCGACCACTTGACGCATTTTCTGATCCCTATGTTAGGTGTGTGCACTATGCTACTTAGAATATGCGACGAACTTTAGTGGCAACATGGAACTGCACATGTCGTAACTTAGACATATTGTTTTATTAATAAGTTATTTAAGTAGTGTCCCCGATTAGTAGGCCTGACGGCAAGCTAGAAGACTAGACACTTACATAAAGTTGTTGATTGTTGATTGATTGAGCATGCAATAGAGTAAAGTAAAGTAGATGTGCTTGAACCTCGGCTCGGAAAAGGCGTCCTGTGGTTCGATTCTTTTAAACGACCACTTCTCGTAAGCGACCACTCAATCTTTGCATCTTTAGTGGTCGCTTACGGGAGGTTCGACTGTATTAGACTGCGAGCAGTCTCTTATTTTTCTTTGAAGTGACAGTTGCTCCAGGGCACGCGCGAGGGCGACGAGGAGCGAGGCCGAAGCCCAACAGTATACTTATTTCATTGCTTATTTACAGGTACGAGGTCCTGTATCATGAGTCCTGTGCTATTGGCTGTCCTACAGGCTTACCTGTGAGTGGCACAAATGTAGGTCTGTTACGGCGGCATGTAGTGCGAGACCTGTCTCCTTACACTATGTATAACTTCAGGATACGTGTTTATAACACACTTTACTCAAGTCTGTCAAATGAGCAGGCCGTCAGGACCCAAGCATCAGGTATGGTGATAGCTCAGCTACTTATATGAGTGTCGCCAAGCTAAATCGAAGTAATTGCCTCAATCATGGACAAAAGTCTTTTGGTAAATTTATTTGCATTTGTGGGGCTTTGCTCTAGTCACACATGCCCAAGCCCTCCCGCACTCCACAAACAAAGTTGTTTTCCCGAGTGTCAACATGGTTCACAGTTTTACGGTGTCAGTATGGTGTAGGGTCGGGGGAGGGAGAACTGTTTAATGAGGGCACCCACAAATTTAAAAAATATATATGAATACTGTATCACTGTCCCAAGGGAGTTTTTCCAGGGTTATAGTTCTCAACATGCCCCTAACATCAAATGAGCAAATCAGAATTCGAAACAAATTTATGTATTTGGTCCAAATGTGGGAACGCGAGTGAGTGAGGTAGTCAGGGTAATGATTGGTTGAAAAGGCGGTGAGAGATTTTGTCCAACCACGAGGGGCTACATGTACCGAAAACTGCCGCTTTTATTTGTTTTGCGGGAAAACATTTAAAAGCTTGCCATTGTTTTCAAGCTTGGGCTAAAGGTTCGCGCATGCTCATTTCGTAATTCCGCCCTGAACACAGTAATAAGCCCATCTACCAGTAAACAGGTTTGTAAGCCCTCCTCAAACCCGTTACAAAGATTAAAAAGTTCAGGGCTCCTAAGGGGCCGTTTACGGTGTATTTTTGAATTCTGATCTGCTCATTTGATTTTACGTCGCTCACACTCTACACGATTCTCTCCAGCTCCCATAGTCACGAATGTAAGACCACGAGTGAATGTGAGCGGGTTCCAGGTAGCCGTGGACTGGAGCGAGTCCTTCATCCTCAACGGTCCATTGGATACTTATGAGTTGTTGGAAAACGGGCTACTAACTTATGAGGGGCCGCAGAACAAGAGAAACCTGGGAACTAGAAATGTTGGAGAATACACTTACATAGCTAAAGCCACCACTTTAGTCCAGGGGAGAAAGATCACCGTGACATCGCCTCCTAGTGGTACAGTGCAAATACAAGGTAAGTACCAGTGAGGCGTTACACTTGATCGACTGTGTTAGGAGTCGTCCCTAATTAAAATCAAGTCGTGAAGGGTGAAGTGGAGATCAAAAGAATTGAGTCTAGCCCGTGTTATCGACGAAACTAAGCCTTTTGTTAAGTCTGTCAGCGAGTCAGCCGAAATCCTGGTTCTGGGTACCCACTAGTGTACAGAATTTGAGTACGCCCCATAGTCTAGTCTCCCCCGCAGCCGTTTTTTGGATGTCACACGAGCGTTGCGTGACATCCCAAAAACGGCTGCGAGGGAGACTATGATTAGTCAGGTTGAAGAAAAATTCGAAACGCACTTCTGGTAATGCATTGAGGTCATTGAGGGCCCCGGAAAAGGATATCAGCGCTGCTTTGCAGGCTTAGCCAGGCCGGGTGAGATTACAGCAAAAATTGTGGATCTGAACAATCCTTCTTGACAGAGACGGCCATTTGCATTGTCGAACAACGGAAGAAAAGTATGGTCTACCGTTTTGTTTTTTATGCATTGAGTCCATTGGGGGCCCCGGAAAAGGATATCAGCGCCTCTTTGCAGGCTTAACCAGCCCGGGTGAGATTACAGCAAAAATTGTGGTTCTGAACAATCTTTCTTGACAAAGACGGCCATTTGCATTGTCGAACAACGGAAGAAAAGTATGGGCTACCGTTTTGTTTTTTAGTGCAATAATGCACCGGAAAGTCATACATGTCAATTTTTTCGTGTTTTTTTTCTGCCATATCTACAGGACCATGCTTCGCTACCGTGACAACGTGACGTAACGACTTCTCCTCTCCATACTATTAATAGATTTATAATTCCTACAAAATCCTTTTTCGTGTAAAATTGCTTTTGGTATTCGTATCTTTGCCTAACGTGGTATTCTTGGGGAAAAAGAGTCATTCGGCTGTCCCCAAAGTTCCGATGAAAAGGATTTATAGATTCTTTTCGTGTGTTTCTTTTTTCGAATGAGCGGACCCATAGGTCAAACAGTAATGTGAGTTTCTTCCTGACCGTTTTCAGGTGAAGTCGCACCGGGAACTACAGCGCCACGCACTGATTCAGAAGAGTGGTATAGTAGCGCGTGGTTCATAGCTGTCATGGCGCTGGTAGCCATCTTGATCCTGTTTATCCTGTTAGCGCTTTGCCTGTGGCGAACAAGCGGAAATAGAACGGTTTACGTGCGTGATCGAGAGCCTTTGCCTCCACGCACTAAACTCAGGTCCAGGCCCCCGTCAATGTCCAGTCTTTACACGTCCAGTGACAGGAAGAACGGAAGCATGATTGTAAGTTCTTTTTGTTTTGTTTAACGTGGTAGCGCTGCCCCAAAAGTACAATCAGCCGCTGGTGATCTCATTACCCGCGAAGACGAACATTGAAAAAGACAGGATATGCGTACTTGCTCACGAGTTACGTGACGAGTCACATGCATGTCGGATCAAAATTGGAATGGGAGTGTTTCTGATAAAATATTTAACTAAGGTGCAGTGTTCAATAATCAGATAAGAAACTAGTAATATAGATCTGTCCATCTGGACACTAATCTCTTTTTTCAGCAAGGAAAACAAGCAGAATGCATCCAGGAGTACAATTTATTAAACGTGAAAACAACCATTGAACAATAGTTTTTTTAAATTTTCTTCATCATCAATCAGGACATGCAGCCGATGCCAATGCCGTACTATAGCAGTACCACCGCCTTGTATGATAGCACAGAGCGTCTCAACAGATTGAATGAACAGTATTGCTCTTACCGCTCTGGCAGTGGACACAAGGTCCCTCTGGATGGAAGTCAGGACTGGGATGGATACCTCAAGACCTACAGCAGGGACAGGGATTCTGGACTGGTAAGAAACTCTTTCCCGGCCTTCTACTCCAGTAATGTATTTTTGTCAAAAAAAAATACTGCACAAATCTGTAAAGCGTTGTAAAGCCAAAAAAAACCCTGTAATCTGGTAAAATGCACGGGAAATAAAGTTTCAAACTGATGAGGGACGGAGGGGGAAGTGATTTCCAAGACAGTTCGTCTTCGGGCAGTATTTTTTATGATAAACCTACCGTAGACATCCACCCTAGCCCAGGCAACATTCATCTTGCCACTGGCCATTTTCCCCTCATCCTCTTAATGATAAAAAATGTATTCTAATTTCACGGTTGTGTCTGAAGTCCCGACCCTCAATATTATCATTTGCTCATTAAATATTGCTTGCTGCGACTTACTTCCCTTCCCTTGAAACCCAGCTGATTTTGAAACGCAAATTTCCCTTCTATCAAGCTCGCCTTTGTATGTTCCTCAAGGAAGGCCTTTGAAAATGTAACCCCGGGGCTTCTTTGGGAAGTTTGCAACATTTCACTGATCCACAATGTGTTTGAAGACGTTTCCGTATATTTCTGTCACTAATTTAATTCTTTTGTTCGTAGTACGACGATGAAAAACTCGACTACTCAGACAGCGAGCCAGGTACTCCTTACCAGACATTCAAGCGGGAGCAATACTTCACAGATACACATTTATAATATTAATTTTCTAGTAACTGTTGTTATAAGTTAAAGCCAAATTGTATATTTTGTTATATGAGTATTCTTCTAACCAATGTACCTTTTGTTATAAAATTTTTCTCTCTCGCAGTTATGAGAAAGTGTGATGTGTGAAAATATATAGAACCATTTTTCAAATACTTTTGATGTATTATAGTTTTGTTTTGCTTTTTTAAAATTGACTGGCAGTGGCTTTAATTTTGCGAAGTGTTAAGTCCTGGACACACGGAACCATGTGACAATATTACACACATATCGTGCGTGAACAGTAGAATCACGGTTGAGCGAATAATTGACCTGTTTGAGCAGAATGTTACGATAATTGCTTTGTATTATTTGTAGATAGCCCTACGAGAATGAATAATTTGCGATATCCTGCAAGCAAGGCTTGTTCTTGAAGGAAATTGTAATGAACGAATGCAAGAGTTATCTTATTTTTATTTTCATTTTATTTTATTTTTGATTAAAAGCGGCTTAATTTTGAATAAACAAACGCAAGCATGTAAATCTTTTTTAAAAAAATCCAAGCTATTCATATTAAAATATATTTGTACTACAACAATACACCTTTCTTCCTTTTGTTGAAACCTTAATACCCTGATTACAAATTTAATCACCTATTTTGGCCAAGTTAGTGAAGGTTTTTCATTCCAAGGGAGTTTATCCAGCAAAACCGCATATAAATAAACCATTTTCAATTTTGGTAGCCTACGTACAGCCGCCCTCTCCTCTTAGGAGAGCTCTACAGAGGCAATGCTTATATTAACCCTTGAAGCCCCAATATCCACTTGCAAATTCTCCAAACTGATCTCTATACATTTCCTTAAAGAATGCGTTGAGAGAATTTGATAAAAAATCAAAGCGTTTTCTCTCTGGTGATCATTTTATTAATTCTTATAACCTAATCTCTTGACATTGTATGCATATCGTTAGGAGGAAATTGAAGTTGGTCACCATTGGGACTTAAAAAAGGGTTAAAACATGTTTCATTATGTCCGCGTGTTAGGCCTGCGTTGGGTCTGGGTTAGAGCAATTGGACTACCATTGCGCAAAACAAAGTTACCTGCGCCTGTCATGCGTCAACGTGTGTTCTTCCAAGGTCTTCATGTTTTTAGACCAGCAGAGCGGTTACTGATTAAATGGGGCTCTGGATCAAAGAATTGCTCACACGTTAATGCGCAAACTGAAACCCCAAATTTCGAAAACGTTTGCTCACCGGTACATAGGAAAGCAACTGCTTGGTAGCTTTCAGCAAGAGAGAATGATCATTCTCTCTTCCTTTCAGCTGAATTCAAGAGATAGGAGAGATTTTTTAAAACATAGCCAAAGAAATCCAGTTAATATAGTTGACATTTTCGAAGCCTGCCAGTCCTCTTTTACAAAAATGGGGGGAGTTCTGCGGGAGGGGGGGTAATTGATCTCCACCCTTAACCAAGGGAAGGGGAACACGACATAATGACTTTGCATGCGCCTTTAAACGGCTCCTGTCTCTTTTATCGTTTTTACTTTTGAAAAGTACGGATAGGAATCGAAACTACAAACTATATTGGTAGATCTCTTTGGCTGTGTTAAATGAACACCCTAAATTCATCTGATTTATTTCTAGTCGGATGAATTTCTTCACGAACTTCTGATTTGAACTGCAATCTCCTGATGGCTGATGGGAATCGAACCGCAAACTATATAAGTAACTTTCTTAGGCTGAGTTTAAAACACTCTTAATTTATTTGATCTATTTCTAGTCGGATGAATACCTTCACGAGTTTCATTTGAACTGCCATCCGCTTCTCAGAAAAATGACAAGAAATGAACAGTTTGACAGGGAAGGATGACTCTGAGTCCTCTCAGTTGATATTCGCACTTCACGGCTTTAATTTGATCTCACACTGTCAGAAATGATTATAAAAGTCAATTATGCATGCCTTGAGTTCTGACACTAATTACACGTATAAGTGGGTTACACTCAGTCATGGCAACACGCTGCAAAAACAATTTCTATTCATTATTTGCACTCTTAACTCTGAAAAAATCATAATCCGAGATTGTGACGTTTTTCTCTTCAGGCACGTTTGTCACTTAAGATTCGATTTCTCATCAATTAATGTTGTTCAGTCTCCGGACCACCTTCTAGCATACCTCTTCTTTTCTAGTATCATCTTCACTGTTTCCCGGACTGGCCTCCTTAATTTTGTCCCGCGTCTTTCATCTCTCTTTTCGTCTCCGACAAGTCCTTTTCGTTTGCGAGGATTAGGCGTTAGGAAAGTGGGGTTAGTATGGGATCTTTTCGTCTTTTTACCGGCCTTGCCTTCTACTGTGCTAACTTCTCTCAAGCGCCACTCACTCCTATTCAGTTGCCCATTGACAGGAAGCTCACTCTCGTTGAACAAAAGGTGGGGTGCGGAAGACAAGGTTGGGCGATTGTTTTCTCGAGATGATGGTGATTGGGGATGAGCAGAGTAGTATACTCTCTCCAGGCGAATCATGTCCACAGAATCCTCACAATCAGTGGCTGAAGAATCCAAAAGTTTTCCGCTAGGAGGTTTTACTGTAGCCTGCGGCCAAGAGACAGTTTGCATTAGATTTACACTCGGGCTTGGTGGATTTCCCTTTTTCTTCGGTGATAGCATTTCAGTCTCCAAACCAACCACGAATGTGATGAGTCTGGTGACTGTGTCCTCAGGACAGGTGTTGTTATGAGATTGCTTCGTCAATTCTGGGGATTGTTCTACTTTGTTTTTCAGCTGACATCTCTCTTGTTCTTCGGGGGAAATACTCCTTTGCTCTTCTTGGAGTTCAGGAGGATCCTGAGGCTTCGAGTCAGCAGAAATGTAGCTGCTCGGCACTTCCATTTTTAACGAATCGTTGAATTTATCCGGAATGCGTTTCATTGCTGAGGGACTCGGTCTGTCAACCCTGAAGAAACTGGGCGTTCTTCTCATTACGTCACTCGAACAGGGAGGGTTTATGGACTCACAGGTGTTATCTGCGCTAGTTTGCTTACACATTTGATGGTTTAAGAGGGCTTGCGAGTGATTTCCAAGTGAAGCAAGATCTTGTCGGCTTTTATTTGGCTGCTGTTGATGAAACCCGCTATGAAAAGCAGAGTATTGGCTTTGGTTTATCCCGCAAGATTCTGAAGGCAAACGAGTATTCTTTGGTTCGTCGTGAAGGTTAGACGTCTGAAGGGCTTGAACGTTAACGTGGTTAAGATGGCGCACTGACGGCAATTGAGTATGTGCTTGACCTCGTGCAAAATCAAGTAGCAGAGGAGCTGGTTTTGGATGATACAGGAGTTGCGGCTCATGGAAATCGAGGTGCGTCACATCACATCTTTTCTCACTTCCCAGGGGTGGACTATAACCCCTTCCTGAATTAGGGTGGGGGAGGCGCAGAGCAGAACATATCGTCACTTTTTCTGATTCGTTAGTTTGACTCTGGGCAGAACATCCACAGGCACTTGTCTGAGGGGCAAGGTCGGTAGGCTGAGAACAACCATCACCCTTGAAAGAAAGATCGATTGAATGGGCATTCTGCTGCTCTTTCTGTATAGTGTTCGATTCAGCATAGAAGGTGTAAACACTACTCATTTCCTTTTTATCACGGTAACGTGCATAACTAGCAGATGGAAAAGCAACACAAGGTGTGGGAATGACCGTAGAGTTGGCTTTTTGATGGAGACCTCCACCAGTAGAAGCAGCTGGACAACGAACTGGCAAATCTTCAAAAATGCGATCAGGAGAAGCACATTTTGTACGTCTAGCAGATTCAAAGGGCTTTCCGGGGGGACAGGTATGTGGGTTGGCTTTCGGATTGAGCTCCTGGACACCTTGGAAAGCTGTAGCAGTAAGCATGTGGTGTTGGACAACTGGAACATCTGGCCCCTGTATTTGCCGTTGAATAGAGAAGCTGTTTCCATACGGAGGATGACTCGAGGAAAAAAATTTTGGTCTGCTCTTGCTTTCAGCAATAGCACTTGTTGGATGATACCTTTTTTGTTGAATTGATTCTGACTTTTGTTGAGGTGAATTAGCAATTTCTCTAAGGCAATTCTCGATGGAATCGACATGTACCACCGCCGGTGCACGAATATAATTTGTCATGGGCTCAACAAAGTTTTTATTTACCAATGGAGAAGTACGAGGCCAAGTGGATCCTGCAAAATGACGCTTTAACTCCCCATCATCGTGTAAAGTTTGAGGGGTACGTTTTTCCACTTGAGATGATTGAATTCCGTGCGTTGAATGATCGTGGTTGCCCATAGGCACGGGCAAACCTCTCTGAGTATGATAACCACTTGGTTTCAAGAGAATTACCTCGTTCTCTGAGATGAATTCCGTTTGCCTTACTGGAAAGAAACCGTTTTGGCAAGTCTTGTAGATTTCAGCTTTCACCTTTTCTTGAGGCTTGAAACAATCCGATGTTTGAGGTCCGCCCTGGACAGATGGGCTGTCAACAATTTTTTTCAGACAAGGTACATAAATAATATGATATGCAGGATTTTCTGTTATTTTACATCTTTCGTCTAAATGAGCCTTTGGAGCTTCTTTTCTTATCTTCTGATCGAAGCAGCCAGTCTTGCCTTTTGTACTTGTCTGCTCTAGCTTATCAAGAGGTTGTCCACCACTGATCGTTGTTGAGTAGGAATGGTGTGTAAGACACTTCCAGTCATCACTTTCCATCGGGTGTGGCGAATATTTCTGGACATCAATGGCATTGTTATAAACAACCAAGCGTCGAGGAAATGATATTACAGCTTCCTTCATTTGACTAACAGTCTCGTGTGAGGATGACTGCTGACCATTAGTTCTTTCCTGGAAAAAAGTAGACTTCCTCGGCGTCTGGCAAATGCATTGGTGGGCTACGCTTGTCTTGTCTCCATGCAAAAGAAAGGAGCGATTTACTAAGCAATTATTAGTTGGTACTGACAGCATGATGAGCACTGCGAAACGTCTGTTCTTATCGACCGTCTTGCAATAAAAAAAACCTGGAAACGCAAAATAAAAACATAAAGTTAAAATTTGTCTCAGAGAGATGTAATATGTCTTTATCATATGAAAACTATATTCAAACGCTAACGTGGCAAACTGCGAGTTACGTCATCGCAACTGAAATGCTATTTTTGTCTTCCAATCACAGGTCGGTGTAATTCCTGTATCTAGCTGCTAGTTTCCAAAGCGTGTCCACCAGCTTCGTGCAGAGCACCGCCACATGTCACATGAAATCGAGGCTACGGTTCAAATTCACCACCCCTTGGAAAACTGATGATCAAATTGCCTCCTCCCCGGGACGGCAAAGGAGTCAGAAGAGCGGGGTATGACCGGGGGAAGATTTTGAAGCTTCGATTTGACCGATAAATGAAAAACAATTGTTTCTTGAGTAAAAAACAGGTCTGCACTTTTTAGTACATTTTTGTGACGTCCACTGGACAACTACGCGGACGTTAAAACATCTATGGATAGAGTCCTTTAGAATTCAACATTAGGATAATTGGCCAACATTTGACAAAATTATATGCAAGGGAGCGCGGCTCAATAAAGTTTGAAAGAACATGATTAAGTGACACAGACTAATTTCATATATATCAGTCCCAAGGGCAAATATATCATAAATTATTTACACGTCAGGAAACTGCCTACAAGGAGACGTCTCTTCCTAGCGTTAATATTTTCAAACTTGACGCGATTTTCACCGTACAAAATAAAAGCCCTTTGAAAGACAAGCACAGTCAAACCAAGTTAATATGGACACTGAGGGGGACATAGAAAGTGTCCCTATCTTAACGGGGTGTCTGTTTTTTAAAGCGGGTTGAATTTAGAGAAACTGAAAGGGCTTACTTTCCACAGAGATAAAGCAAACTGTCCGTAATAATGAGGTGTCCGTATTAAAGCTAAGTTTGACTGTACACTGTAATTTTCAAGGAGTTATAATAACTCAACTAGTGGGGCTAATTTAACTCCTTAAAGTGGAGTTATTTTTCGTGGAGCTATTTTAACTCCAAAAAGGAGTTTAAAGAACTCTTTTTCAGGAGTAAAAGTGACCCCAGATATTGAGGAGTTAAAATAACCCCAAAAAAGGAGTTATCCTGTACCTAAAATTTTTACTCCACTTTCAGAGTTAAATTAACTCCAAAAAGAGTAAAAACAACCCATGTAAGGAGTACAAGTAACCCCATTTCGGAGTGATTTTAACTCCAGACTGGGAGTAAAAAGAACATCTTTTTCAGGAGTAAAAATGACCCCAAATTCGGAGTTAAATTAGGAGTTAAAATAACCCCAAAAAAGGGGTTATCGTGTACCTAAAATTTTTACTCCATTTTTGGAGTTATAATAACTCCCTAAAAACTACGGTGTAGGTTACTTTATTTTCACGGAAAAGGAGATGGGGAGTGGGGAGCAAATTTGCGTGCTAAAGGTTCTAATGAAACGAGTAGTTTTCAAACGACTCTCTTTTGAGACAATACGAACGTTTTTAAAAGCCAGATATTACAAGCGTTTTTTTTCTCAAGTTCAAGTTCAAGTTTATGTATTATACATAACAATCTATTTGTTGGTGTCCGACAACAGAAAAGTTTGCATAATAAAGTATCCATTTCCCAGAGGAGAGAAACCTCATTTTCTGGTAAGTTGCTAGCACGTTTCCAATAGATCTTTTTTATGTTCATTGACAATGGAATTTAAAACACTGTCTGTCTGTGAAAATGAAAAACCAAGGAATAAAGAACCCGGCACGAAATAAACTGGTCACCTCGTGGTGCATGAAAAGAAATAAGCTAGTTAGCTTTATACCAAAGCGGCATAAATAGGTGTGTTGTAGGTTTGCTAAACCTATAATTCTGGAAAAAGGGATCTTTGTAAATGTTTTAAGGAGAACGTTTAAGGTATCTTTGCATCGAAAAGTTGCGCCCTGCTGTGTTTAACGATCTTAACGTATGCATCACTTTAAATCCTTCTGCCTGTTACAGCGCCAATCAGTGCGTATAAAGTGAAGGACTCGTGTACACCCTTTTTCCGTTCCAATGTACAGATTTAAACATTTATACAAATTTAAAGCAGTTTCCTTGTGTTTTGTATAGTAACTTGCCAACTTGCTCTATGTTGTGAAAAGATAAGTTGTAAAGAAAAAAAATCCTATGTTCATCGTAGTTCTGACATGTTCTGAGCTCTCAAATTTTATGAAATAAACCCAAAGATTTCATTTTATTTCAGTTAACGGTCTAGCTACTACGACAAACCCAGGAAAAAACGACGCCGGACAAAATCATTTAAATTGATTCGACACCAACGTCATTACGTCTCGTTGAGCTCACTTAGGCCCTAACTTGGACTTCCCAACGTCTACTGTCGTGCCGGCTGTCGTATTGGGATGGGTGGGTCGGGTGAGGCTGGTACTGTTTCTTAGACGTTGTATGTTTGTCCTAGTTCGATTTATGATTAAGGATAGAGGACAACTGTCTTTCAATGTTTCATTCGATTTGCAGAACAAACTAAGTAGCAGCAAAATCATACAAAAAGATGTCCCGTGGGTCAAAATTTACACCCTTATTCAAAACCACCAAGATAACCCGGTAACAACAGAGAAAAATACCCTGAAAAAAATTTGGCGAACTCCTACCTTGAAAAGGCGCAACCTTCGCAGCCAGTTGCAGTAAAGCACTATGAAGTACATACACGAGCTCAACTGATGCACGGACGCGCTAGAATAGATAAATGATCGTCTTATTGCGTTCGACGTTAGGAGAACGCTTCGTAATCTTTGGGGATCCTGTGGTCGATGGGATACCTGTGCATGCCAGGCGTGAAGATTCGAGATTTTTGGTTACTTGGACGGGCGATGTTCAAAATCTGCGCCATTTTGAATAATTATTAAGCGCGCGCACGAATTTTAAGCCCAATAGCCGGCCAAAGAAATTGCGGGCTCACCTGGTGGACATGCGCACACAACTATTTTTATGCGCAAGCAACTATACCTCGTGCGAGTGCGCACGCAACTATACCTCGTGCGAGTGCAAGCTGCTCGTGCGTCCGTGTCGCCTCCGTGGATATCTTTGGATTATTCGGTAAGTTCATTTATTTTTCTCAAACTTCATGCGATGTTTCTTAAAAAGTTCATCGCTTCAACTTGTCAAAGCCTTACCAGGAAACTTTTTAGTACTCCAAGAGCATGTAGAAAGCCCGATGTCGGCGTTGTCCGAACTACAACAAACCGAAGACCTTCGCTGCTCTCCTGCTTTGAATTGATGTCCTCGAATTTGCCGAACAACAAAGCAAATCAACCGATAACTCTGACACAAAGTTGTCTCAAAGCAAATCTACCAAGCCATTGTGCTTTGACCCATAGCGGTCACAAATACAAACCAAACAAACCGAGTCATTGTACTCGGTGGCCATTGCGCCAAATGACCCGTTGTGGTCACAAAGCAAATAAACCGAGTCATTCTGCTCGATGGCCATTGCGCCAAATGAAAAGTGACAAAAGTCAAATGGTTACCGGGCTGATAAGTGGTGATTGTAGTTCACAAGATCATGATAAGGCTTTGACAAGTTATTCTTCTGAGAAAATTGAAAATCATAGTGTAACTATTTCTGAAAATGTTGAAGTTCGTAAGAAAAGAGTGAATTGTCAGAGGAAAAGGGACAGGGAACCATCTCGCGTTCCTGTTAAAATAATTCTAAAGGCACTAAGTAATACGAAGTCTAGGAATAGAATCAAGTCTTTTGTAAGACAACATCTTCCAGACAGTTCTTTTATCACTAATTTATGTAGAAATTACAACACCTGGAAATTCTGGTATACCAATGATCATTATTATAGTAAATTTGTTTTTTACATGAACATACAGAAAAGAAAATTTACAACAACAGATAACTATTCTACATGTAACTGTAGACAAACACATATCCGTGTGGCAGATTTAATGAATTCTGGTGGAAAAAGCTTTCCTCAAACTCATAATGATAATTCAAAATTAAATGGAGGTATGTCTCCTGAGAATGCTGTTAGTCATGATTTACCATGGGATTGTTTAACTGAAAGGCTTCGTCTCATAGGACTTATACCACATGATGTAGGTGGATTTGGAGATTGTTTCTTTAAATCAGTTTCGCACCAACTGTATAGGACTGCTGACTTGCATCTTGAAATTCGTATGGCTGGAATTGGCCATTTACAGAGTTACCCAGAATTGTATATTGAAAGCATTTCTAATGATCACTGGAATAACTATATTCAACAAATGTCAAAACAAGGCACATGGTGTGATAACATCATAATGCAAGCTGTGGCCAATGCATACAACTGTGTCATTCATATCACACAGTCTAATATAAATTCACCTGAAAGTACAATCTTAACTCCTGTTGCTGATCAGGATGGACGAAAGACAATATTTATTGGATATATTAACGAGTTGCATTATGTTTCAACATTGACTGACAAAAACAGTAGATATAAAAACAAACTCACATGCATAAAGAGAAAATTATCAGAAACCAATGAAAACAGACATGGTAGACTTCTTAAGCACAGAAATTACATGAAAAGAGTCAAATATACAGAAACAGCTAATGAAAGGGCAAGCAGACTTGAAGATAAGAGAGGCACTTATAGAAAAACAATGTCTGAAGAAACTGCTGAAAAGCGAAAAGAGAGACTTAAAAATAAGAGAGACACTTATAGAAAAAGAGTGTCTGAAGAAACTGTTGAAAAGCAAAAAGAGAGACTAAAAAGTTACAAAGACTCTTATAGAAAAAGAACGTCTGAAGAAACTGTTGAAAAGCGAAAAGAGAGACTTGCAAATAGGAGAGCCAGTTATAAAAGGTCTCAAACAATTTCTGCAGGACAAAAAGAGAGCTCTGCTGGTCCAGTTCACGAACAAAAACATGCACAAAATAACATGAACGATTTTCATAAGTCCAATCAGTATTCAGTTTGCCAATGCACTGTCTGTTTTGAAGCATGGCCATTGAAATCCAGTCCAAGGAAGGTTGATCGCTACCAGTGTCAGAGGTGCATACGAGATAAACAACAACCAAAAAAGTTTTCTAAGGAAAATGACATGGTGCCATCATTAGTACCTTTACAACTGCAGGGGTTAACCCAAGTAGAAGAAATGCTTATTGCACGTGCACTTCCTGTTATGCGAGTTTACATAAAACCTGGTGGACAAAGGGGCTATTCAGGCCACTGTATCAATTTGCCTCAGGATATAGCTGAACTAGCACATTCTCTGCCTAGATACCCAAAAGATCTATCTGTTATTGTTGTTAAGATGAAAGGTAAAGAGAACAGTTTTAAAGATGTGACAGTGCGAAGGCAAAATGTAGCTGATGCACTACAATGGCTTGTTAATAATAACTCACACTACAAGGACATAACCATCAATCAAAATTCTTTAAATTCTTTACCAGAACATGGTGTTCCACATGGTCTTCTCTCGGTTGAAACAGAGAATATAGATTTGGATGCCACATGTGAACCTGACTTAGGTCCTCAAAATGAAGATGACATTGTTTATAATGAGGGTACTGAAATGAGTAGTTTTCTGCCTATTCCAGAGTGTCAGCAGCAAGAAATAGAAGCTGTGCGCCAACAATTGTCTAATGATTCTAATCACTTGCCCTGGCCAACAGTTGGCAGTGAACCATTAAACGAGTATGTAACTCCCTTTTTAGCAACAATGGCTTTCCCAACATTATTTCCAGATGGTAAGGGTGATCCTACTAACCCATCATTACGCCGAGATATACCACTCGGAGAAAGAGTAAAGCACCTTTTAAAGTTTGGAGAAAACAAGAATGACAAATGGGTATATCGCTTTGCTACTCACCCCAGATTTGGTTACTGGGCATTGAATATGATACAAAGAAAACGTATTCTGCAACAGACAGGCATGTTCCTAAAACAAAACCCAGGAGAAGCTCATTTGACTGCTGAAGAGCTGCGGCAAATGGCAACTAGCAATAACACAAGTATGTTTATATCTAAGATATCACGCTATCTTAGTAACATTACTGGTTCTAATGCTTATTGGCACAAAGCTAAAGAAGATTTAAAAGCAATAATAGCCCATGCTGGAGCTCCAACATTCTTTTTCACATTCTCCTCTGCTGATATGCATTGGCCTGAACTTCATGCAATTTTTGGCAACTCAGTCAGTAATAATTCAACTGACAACAAACGGCAGAATGTGATTAACAATCCTCATATTACAGACTGGTTCTTTACACAGCGTTTAGAAAGTTTTATTAAATACTGGTTATACAATTCACTAGATGCTGAGTGGCACTGGTACAGATTTGAATATCAAGCTAGAGGTAGTATACATTGTCATGGTGTAGCAAAGCTGAAAAATGATCCAGGTTTATGTAAACTCTCAGAAACAGCTCTAAAAGGCTATTTGGCTGAAATGTCCACTAATACAGCTGAGCAAGTCAATATACTAGAACTCAATCAACAGATAGTGGATGGGAAAAAGGCTTCCCAGGTAGTTTGTCAGTATGTAGATTGGTTATTGTCTACATATAATCCAGATCCACCAGATAATGGCACATGGGTGAAGCCCTCTATTCATCCTTGTCAAAAGCGTCACAAGGACCTTGTAAGTTTACAAGACTCTGAACAAGATTATGTTGATTTGTTGAATACTGTACAAAGGCACACTCGCTGTAGTACAAACTATTGTCTTAGAAAGAAACAAAACGAAACAGAACTGAAATGTAGATTTAAGTTTCCATTTGAACCTTGTGTTAATACAAAACTAGAGTTTGAGCCCATTCATACAAAAGATCGAAGCACTCAATACAAAGCAAAGATCATAACAAAGAGGAATGATAGCAGACTCAATAATCACCAACGACTTCAGCTTCAAGGCTGGAGGGCAAACTGTGATATTCAAGTGATCATTGATTATCATGCATGTGTTGAATACCTTGCAAAATATGCTTCAAAAGGTGAACCAAAGTCACCTGTAATGAAACTTGCATTTAATTCTATTGTCCGTAATTGCAACAACAATAGCAACCCTACAAAATTGATAAAAAAAGTGATAATGAAGTCACTTGGCCAACGTGACTTCTCTGCACAAGAGACTATGCATCATCTCATGTCACTGAAACTTGTCAGCTCATCATTTAATGTGGTACCTATTAGTCTAAATGGTTCACGTAGAATCAGAACTATAACAAATGATGGAGATACTGTAACCAATGACTCATTGCTTGATACTTACGCTAAAAGGGAAAAATATATTCAAACCATCCCAGATATAATGGCTCTTAATTTCATTCATTTTGCAACAAAATACAAACTTGTCAACAACAAACTAACAGTTCAGCCTCATAACATGATTCCCAGAGTTTTTCCAGTATTTTCTTCCAATTCAAAAGGTCCAAATTTTGGACTTTATTGCAAATATCAGTTACTTAAGCACAAACCTTGGCATACTACACAAGACAATGCCTGGGATTGTCAGGAAGGCACTGATGAAATATACATCACAAAATGGAAGGAATTTCTACAAACACCATATGCTGAAGAGCATGTTCCTGACTGGTATGAAAAACTACAAAGTGTACAGAATAACACAGAAGAGGAACCAAATATAGAGCACTCTTCAGAAGAGCTTCCACAGCGTGAAGAGTGGATGGATTTAGCAGATCTCATACCTGGGTATTTTGTTAACCAAGATAATATAACACAACAAACCTCTCAGCCTGATTATGACTGGCAAAATGACAAGATTAAGTATGCAAATCACTTAATACAGGAAATGCCATCCTGGATAAAAACTAAGAAAGATACTTTGGATTCTACCTTTGGTTTGCAACAACAAAATATTGATGTTAATACATTCAGTGACATGCAAAGACATGCCTACAATATGGTGAAAGCACATTCTGAACAAGCCTGCCCTAAAGATCCATTGCTTCTTATTATACTTGGAGTTGCCGGTACAGGGAAAAGTTACCTCATTAATGCCATCCGAAACCTGCTCCAACACTCTTGTGCAGTGACTGCCACAACTGGCAAAGCTTCATTTAACATAAACGGATGTACAATCCATTCACTATTAAAATTGCCTGTTGGCCCAAGACATAACAAAGAATTAACAGGACAAGGGCTTGTCACATTACAAACCAAGCTGAAAGATATCAGTTATATCCTAATTGATGAATACTCTATGCTAGGACAAACATTGTTTGGCTGGATTGATAGACGCTGCCGACAAGCAACAGGCAAAAATGACGAAGTATTTGGTGGTAAATCCATGATATTAGTTGGTGACCCAGCTCAATTGCCTCCAGTGGCAGATAAGCCATTATATCATTCGAGACCCTCCAGTTCTACAGGTGAACAAGGCTATTTAGCTTATCACATGTTTGGCAATGTTGTAAAACTGTCAGTAAACCAGAGGGTTCAAGGCTTAAATCAACAGCAAGCTCAGTTTAGAGATTTACTCATACGCCTTCGCACAGGAGATTCTAATGAGCAAGATTGGAAACTTCTTTTGGCAAGACAGCCTTCCATAGCATTGAACGTGAATGAGTTTCAAGATGCCACTAGGCTCTATTTCAGCAATGAAGAAGTTGCTAATTATAACTTTGAACAGTTATCAGAACTTCATCAGCCAATAGCCTGCATCACTGCACGTCACTCTAGTGATATAGCTAAGAAAGCAAGTTCGGATGACATGTCAGGTTTACAACCGACCATTTTCCTTGCAAAAGGTGCACATGTAATGCTTACCATGAACCTATGGATAGATGTTGGACTTTGTAACGGTGCAACTGGAACGGTTGAAGATTTCATTTATGCAAACAACCAGCAACCACCAGACTTGCCTGTCGCTGTCATAGTAAAATTTAATGAGTATAGAGGTCCATCTATCAGTGATAGCATTCCACGATGTGTGCCTATATGCCCAATAACAATAACCTCACAGACACTAGATGGTTTACATGAGAGACAACAGTTGCCTCTCAAACTTGCTTGGGCAATCACAATACACAAGAGCCAAGGGTTAACACTGCCAAAAGCATAGATTGACATTGGTCAGACTGAAACTACTGCAGGCATTTCATATGTAGCTATAAGCAGAGTGAAAACACTTTCATCTTGTATTATTGAACCAATGACTTTTGAAAGACTTAAGAGTCTTAAGAAATCCACTAATTTAAAATATAGACTTGAAGAAGAAAGCAGGCTATATAATCTAGCAAATATAAATTGATCCCAAGTTGAGTGATGCGAACAAAGTCACTCACAACAGTACAGCACCCAAAATTGATTAATTAGAATAAATTGATTATACGGCCTTCAACACATGCATACATAAATGATTTTTTTTTTATGGTTATAAATAGTTCACTTTCCAACTACATTTAAAGCAAAGTTCCATGTAATGTTTCAGAGTGTTGTATTAACTAGGGTTTAAAGGTATTTTAAACACCCTCCTAAAACATCTGTATACATCCTTATTTTTTTTTTTTTTCAACAGACAAGACAGAGATCTAATATGGCTTCAGGTATGTATCTCCCGGTCATACTTAAATATTATGGTTATACATTCCTTTCTTCTATTAAACTAATGCTTCTTGTTTTAAAATCATTTTATAACCTTACCTGCTCTATATGCTCTCATTAATAAAACATATTATTTTGAACATCTAGGTATTAGATGTACACTGTTTCCTATCACTTTTGTCACCCTTTAATGTTCTCATGTAGTTATATGATACAATTTATTTTTCCCACACCTCTTGCATGTTGGTGGCGAACTTTGGCCAAAATATCACTGTTATTTGTACTAAAAATAATCTTAATTACAGTAATTAATGAGTGGTGAACTGCTCCTGTTTTGCTAAATTTTAACACTTCCCCTTCTATTAAGCCCTTCCTTTCTATTTAGCCCCCCCCCCCCCCCCAATGCGCCTTAAAACAATAAGCCCCCTGTGGGCTTAATAGAGGATTTACAGTACATGAAACAAGGAGACTAATTTTTACACATATGTTTTTTTCAAATAACACAAGCTACCTTATGCAGTAATCCCATCCATGCCAAATTTATTACATTAATCTAAATATCTTTTTACCTCCTCCTACAGAAAAACAAGACATAACTTGCTTTGTGCATAATGTCTCACCAGTAAAAAAATCTGGACCAACAAGCTACTTTAACTGCCACCTTCAGACAGAGAAAGATCTCATTGGCAGTGTATGCTTTGCAACTGAAAAGAAGGAAACTCTTGATGCAATGGCCGCACAAAGATCACCGGTTAAAATTTCAAATTTTAACATCAGCAATAAGTATGGACGAAGTGATGTAGTAATAAACAGGAACACAACCATCACTTCAACAACAGCTGATTTTCCATACAAAGCACAAGATGATGTCACATCAATTGCATCCTTGTCAAAAGTAGCACCACAACAGCTAGTGTCAATAAAAGGAAAGATATCACATCTAAGTGCGACCAAAACTATAGTCATCCAAGATTCTCCTGTCAAAAAACAGGAAGGCTATATAGTTGATCCATCTGGTTACATAAAAGTTATTTTCTGGGGTGAGCATGTTGACAGCGTCACACCACAGTCCACCTATTTCTTCAACAACTTGAGAATGAAAGTATCTCAGAATCAAAGATACTTGAACACACCAAAACAAGATAATTTATACACCATCAAGGACGCTGAACCCTTCAAACAAACATTACCTGAAGTCAGTGACATCTCAACAACAACAGAAACCATTGGAGAAATACTAGGAATAAGCAGCGTCACCAAATACAACTGTTGTTGTTCATGTTCAAAAAAAGTTACAATCAAGGGAAAAATTGCAGTCTGCGATAACTGCAAAGTAACACAAAAGGCAACCAGCTGCAGTGTAAGGTGGACACTCAAGATCCATATCCAAAACTCCAAACAACCACTGCAGAAGCTTCAGCTACAGGTTTATCAAGAAGCAGTGCCAAAGTTGTTTTCAATTTGTCACTTAATTGCAAATGAAACAACAGAGGAGGAAATCACAGAGGCTGTCTTAAACCTAGACACAGTTAAAGTATGCTTTGACACGCAAACGCGAAAACTTGTGGACATTGAAAAAATTGCCATTTAACATGTTTTGTTGCATTTTCCTTTGTAACAAACCAATCTCTAGTAACTATTTAAGTTACTAATAATTCATGCTATGAGATACAAACACTAAAACTTTTAGATATCGCAAAAACTTTTATAGCACTTAATTTTTGAATTTCATATTAAACTTTCTTGAAACTATTCCATTTACTATTATTCATGTTACTGTTAGAAAAATTAGTCTCGCTCATTTAGTATCTAAACTACATTGTAAATGAGTAGATTCTCATGTTTTAATTATTGCATTTTACCTTGTGACTAATCGAGTTAGTATCATCCAGGGCCCAGTTGTTCAAAAGACGATTACTGCTAACCCACGATTAAAGCTTAATCAAAGATTTAATCTCTTTTGTTTAAAAAGATTTCAAAAGCTAATTATAAGCTGCACATGAAGTCAAATCGAAAAATAAAACTAAAGAGCAAGAATCCTTAAGAAAATCTCTTTTGGTTATTAATTTAACTGGAATAAAAATTGACGCTAACCCTGGGTTTGCTTAATCGCGCTTTGAACAACCCGGCCCTGGTTACTGTTAAGATAAGAAAAATAGTTAAACAATGCTATGACACACAAACACGAAATATTTAGACGTGGAAAAAAATCTAAGTTTCATAGCATTTTGAACTTCATCACAGCTTCATGTTCCAGTTCTTGTTATAAAATTTAGTCTATCTCTTTCAGTTTTTCAAGATACTGAGTAGATTGACATGTTTTTTTACATTTTCTCTTGCAACTAACCAATCCCATGCAACTATTCAAGTTACTATTCATGTTACTATTAAAATTTTTTTGTTAAACTATGGTATGACATGCAAACACCAGAACTTTTAAACGTTGCAAAAAGTTTCATAGCATTACCAACTTCATAACTTTCTTGAAACTATTCAATTTACTATTATTCATGTTACCGTTACAAAAATTAGTCTCACTCATTTAGTATCTGAACTACATTGTAAATGAGTAGATTGACATGTTTTAATTATTGCATTTTACCTTGTGACTAATCGAGTTAGTAATCGCGCTTTGAACAACCCATCCAGGTTACTGTTAAGTTAAGAAAAATTGTTAAACAATGCTATGACACACAGACGCGAAACGTTTAGACATGGAAAAATCTAATTTTCATAGCATTTTGAACTTCATCATAGCCTCATGTTGTTGTTATAAAATCTACTCTATCATTTTCAGTTTTTCAAGATACTGAGTAGACTAACATGTTTTGTTACATTTTCCCTTGCAACTAACCAATCCCTTGTAACTATTCAAGTTACTATCATTCATGTTACTGTTACAAAAGTTAGTCTCCCACAATCAGTATCTAAACTACATTGTAACTAAGTAGATAAACATCTTTGGTTACATATTTGGGTTTCACTATTAAAGTTGCTATTGTTCATGTTGCTCTTTAAATACTTCGTCTTTCTCATTTAATCTCTCGACTAATTTCCTCCTCTGTTTTTGTATGATTTTAGCTAAATTCATTGAACTTCGAACGCACTTATTAATCTTTGATTACTACTAGTATTACTCAATAACTTAAAACAATAGGCCCTTTGCAGTTAGCCATTCACGTGCTACAAAACCGCTGTGCTGGAGAGCAAAAGTTTCCCTGGGACAAGACGAACAATGAAAATGGCCTGTTCTCCGAGAAAGGCCGATTTAAAGGAAGACAATGAACCTAAATCAGTTTTAGCCCGGTTTGAAAAAATTACTGTACAGTAATTGGGTGTACGTTAATACCCTCCGTCGTAATATGACACTGTTCATTGTGCAACCATCGGAGGGTGAATCTTTTCTAATTAATCTTACAAGGTCATTTTTATTCTGCTCATGGAAAGACTGACTATGTTATATCAGGAGCCCATCCTGGTTATACACAAACTCGATATTTTAATATAGCGCTATAAATTACATGAAAGGTATTTCATAATATACACGATGACTTACTTTTGTACAATTCCTATATTGAGGAGGAGATTCTTCCTCAAGTCAATACTGAACTCCCAATGCCGCTCTTTCAAAAGACTTTAAATCATGTTTAAATCACTGCTTTGTCGGGAAGATAATTTCTTAAGTAGTCGTAAATAGTACCTTCTCGGATGAAAGTAAAATTAAGGATTAAGTAGGGGTGATTAAGTAATAATTATTTGGAAGGAGGTGTGTTTTTCTCACGCACAAATTAAAAACAAGAGCGTGCACTGTACAGAGCAGTTCAAGTTCTTAACAAGTTATTTACAGAGCTGACAGAGATATTTCTTACTCGGTCCAGACACGTGTACAGTTATAACTCTTGTAGGACGTACGCTTACTATTTGCACATCAGTCCCATGGGCATATACATAGTAAATTATCTGTTCGTCATCACAAGAAACTGCCTGCAGCAGACCTCTTTTCCTAGCGTTAATATATTTAATCTTGACACGAATTTCAGCGTACAAAAACAAAACTCGTTGAAAGACAAGTACAGTCAAACCTCTTTAATATGGACAATGAGGAGGCCATAGAAAGTGTCCGTATTAACGGGAGTCCGTATTAAGGGGGTTGAATTTAGAGAGAAAAAAGTAAGGGTGTTCTTTCCCCAGGGATAAAGCAAACTGTTGGTAATAATGAGGTGTCCGTATTCCGTATTAAGCGGGTGTCCCTAAAGCGGTTTTGACTGTAGGTTACTTTTATTATTTTCCAAAATAGGAGAGGGAGGGGGAGCAAATTTGCCTCGTAAAATTTCTAACAAAAAAGGTAGTTTCCAAATGCCTCTCATGCATTTGAGACAATGCAAACGGCTTAAAAAGCCAGATATTACAAGTGTTTTGTTCTCAAGTTCAAGTTCAAGTTTATTTATTATACATAACAATTTCTTGCTGCTAGACAACAGAAAAGTTTGCATAATAAAGTATCCATTTTCCAGAGGGCAGAAACCTCATTTTCTGGTAAGCTGCTAGCTCGTTTCCCAATAGATCTTTTTTATGTTCATTAACAAAGGGATTGAAAACCACAAAATAAACGAACCCGGCATGAAATAAACTGGTCACCTCGGAGTGCACGCAAAGAAAAAGACTAGTTAGTTTTATACCAAAGCGGCATGCATAGGTGTGTTGTAGGTTTGCTAAACCTAAAATTCTGGAAAAAGAGATCTTTGTAACTGTTTTAAGGAGATTCGTTTAAGGTATCTTTGCATCGAAAAGTTGCGCCCTATGTTTAACGATCTTAACATATGCGTCACTTAAATCCTTCTGCCTGTTACAGCGTCAATCATTGCGTATAAAGTGAAGGACTCCTGTACACTCTTTTTCCGTTCCAATGTACAGATTTACAAATTTAAAGCAGCTTCCTTGTGTTTTATATAGTAAGTTTCCAACTTGCTCTATGTCGTAAAAAGTTAAGTTGTAAAGAAAAAAATCTAATGTTCATCGTAGTTCTGACATGTTCTGAGCTCTCAAATTTTATGAAATAAACTCAAAGATTTCATTTTACTTCAGTTAATGGTCTAGCTACTACGACAAACACAGGGGAAAACGACGCCCGACAAAATCATTTAAATTGATTCGACACCAACGTCATTACGTCTCGGTGAGCTCACTTAAGCCCTAACTTGGATTTCCCAACGTCTACAGTCGTGCCGGTTGTCGTGTTGGGATGGGTGGTACGGGTGCGACGGGTGAGGTTGGTACTGTTTCTTAGACGTTGTATATTCGTCTTAGTTCCATATATCATAGTTAAGGATAAAGGACAACTGTCTTTCAATGTTTCATTCGATTTGCAGAACAAATTAAGTAGCAGCAAAAAGATACAAAAAGATGTCCCGCAGGTCAAAATTTACATCCCTTTACAAAACCACCAAGATAACCCGGTAACAATAGAGAAAAAATACCCTGGAAAAAACTTGGCGAACTCCTACCTTGAAAAGGCGCAACCTTTCGCAGCCAGTTGCAGTAAAGCACTATGAAGTACATACACGAGCTCAACTGATACACGGACGCGCTAGAATAGATAAATGATCGTCTCATTAATAACTTAAAACAATAGGCTCTTTGCTGCTAGCCATCCACGTGCTACAAAACCGCTGTGCTGGAAAGTAAAAGTCGCACTGGGAAAAGACAAACAATGAAAATGGCGGATTTAAAAGAAGACAATGAACTTAAATCAGTTTTAGCCCGGTTTGAATAAATTATATAACTGTAGTTAAGTGTACGTTAATAACCCTCTGTCGTAATTTGACAGTTAATTGTGCAACCATAGGAAGATAAATCTTTCCTAATTAATCTTACAAAGTCAATTTTATTTTGCTCATGGAAAGACTGATATACAACTCGATATTACTAGTGATAGTGCAATAAATTACGAGAAAGGCAGTTCATAATATACACGATGACTTACTTTTGTACAATTCCTATATTGAGGAGAGATTATTCCTCTTAGTGAACTCTATAATTAATGCCGCTCTTTCAAAAGACTTCGAACAAATCATTTGTGGCGAAGAAATTTCTTAAGAGGCCGTAAATAGTACTTTCTGATGAAAGTTATGAAAACTAAGGATTACTAGGATTGTAGCTGAAGTAGGGTGAGTAAGCAATTTATAGTTATTTGTAAGGAGGAGTGGTTTCTCACACACAAATTACAAACAACGTGCAGTGCACGGAACGGCTGCTTGGGTCGCTAGACACTCCATCGTTACACGGGGAACTGCGTTGAAGCGAGTAACGTTGATCACGATTCTGTCAGCTTCATACAATTTAACACAACTTTTGCCAGGACACAGAATGTTGACCGATTAATAGGGTGTATGATCGGGATTGCGCTTTTTCTGTGTACAGACGCCCCCTCCCCTCCCCTTAAAAAATTTCCCTCTCCCATTTCTTGTTCTGTGGGGAGGGGGCTAGGTTCCGCTTTGTATAGAAAAAAACTTGTCCTGGGTAGAAGGGTCGGCGCGGTTCATTGTACGTCTCTGGGAAACTGCCCACCTACCCCTCCCCTAAGCCACCATTTTGCTTTAAGCGAGAAGCAAGTGTAAATATTGGCTTGGGGAGGGGTAGGTGGGCAGTTTTCCCAGAAGCGTGAAAGGGTCACTACCCGAGTTTCGCTGGGCGAGCCACCTTTCCCTACAAATCCTTACAAAACTTGGCGAACCGTTTACAAACACAATTAGCTCCGCTAGGTGAGGGTGATCCGCCCAGCCAGGTCACCCCTTTTTAGTTGTAGGGCAGAAACAGGATCACTCTCCGAGCTGGACCAGCTTTTCTCAATGTAAACCCTTAAGCCAGCCCAGCCAGGTCAATTTTGTCAATGCTAGGCAATCAGAGCTTGCGCTTGTACTCTTGGCTCGGGCAGAGGTAAAGGGTGGGCCCGTTCTTCGAAAGATGGTTACTTTTAACCCATTAAACCAAATTTTAAACAAGGTTTTCTTGTCTAAGTAAGCGTATTACTCTCAGTTGAGCCTTTACTCTGAGATAGAGCGGTTTTCATTTGAGTGTCGAAAAGTAATTGGTTTTGCACTTTCTACACGATGCGATTGGCTTAAAAGATTCGCGCCACCTTTTCATCCAATCAGAAGTAAAACCAAAGCCAATTGTGACGCGCTCACATGCATTTTCCCGCGCTTTGCGTCAGCCGCATGTAATTACTTCGAGTTTTGATTGGTTCAATGTATTGTCTGTGTCCTATGTGATTGGCCAGAGTAATTACTTTGGTTTTGGTTTTACGACACTCAAACAAAAACCACTCTATTGCAATGATAACATGTAAATGTTACTCCAAGCAATGCATAGGAACTGGGTAAATACAAAACGAGGAACAAAATTTGAATCCTGGATTAGCGCTAATCGGCCTTTCAGGGACCGAGCCAAGGCTGGTCAGTTGTTCTCAGGAACGCTCGCTAATGTTGACTCGGCAGAGAGGGTGACACTCTTTGTTCCCGGGACAACTTTTCTCCATATAAATGGGGTCTTAGCCTGTTCCAGGCGTTCAGATCATTGTGGGGACTGCGTAAAGGGATTTGAGTATGAATGTCTCGAATATGCTAGTGTACGTGGGCCGGGTCTTTCCAAGCTGGGTTAAGATAACCCAGGGTTTATAGTGCGAAATTTGAATTCAGAGTGAAAGCTTAAAAAGTAAATTAAGCTTAATTCTTTTTGTCAACATGTTGATGATTGGATGCTCTAACAGAGAAAATTATCCGGAGAAAGTGCTTTTGAACAAAACATAAAGAAACGCGGGTTAAATGATTCAACCCTGGGTTAAGCGCTAATCGGTTCGAACAACTGGGCCTGGTACTGCAAAAGTCAAAACAATTATAAACGCATTCTATAGTTTTGATGTTCTCACACAATATCGTTCATTAACTTCATTTAGTAATTAGAAAGGGTGCAATGAACCCAGTGTCGCTTAATTTGTGAAAATTCGGCGATTACCGTTAGCTGTCATATGTTTCGTTTTTCTAAATTTCGGCGCGTGCACTCCGGCGGGCCATGATGTGAGTATAGGAAATTCAGTCTCGAACAGGTTAATTAAGTAGTGTACTATAAAAGCCAAAATAAATTAACAAACCGAAAAAATTTTCATGCATTACGACGTAAACGGTGTACCACTTTTTGATGGAAAGCAAATGAATAGGAATTCCCAGTTTTCTGTCAAAAATCTTTCCACGAGAGAATGGTGTTACCTAAGGAGGATTGCACCTCTGGAACCACCCTGTATGAGTTTTTTTGAGGTTCCCCTTCCCACTCCCAGCTAAGAGGGTAAAACAACAACAAAGTATTAAAGTATTGTAAAAGTCTCTTTATTAGATTTTTACTGCATGCAGTAAAAATAATGAAAACCCATGCAACTGCCACCCTTGTGAGAATTCTCAACAATTACCACCCGAACTTCGTCCCCAGGGCTTTTCCCTTAAAAAATGGGTGGGGCGGGAAAAGGCCCTGGCACCGGCTGGTCACGTGTACAGCCTAAATATTCCTGAGAAGCTTATTTATATTTGCGCTGACAGAAGTCGAAGGGAGTAACAATGGAAAATACTAACATCGCGAACTATGTCAATATTTCGCGCGTGTGCGATTCAAAAGTTTAAGATCCATTTGATTGCGCATTATTCAAATACTACAAGTTTATGAAAGGGCATACCGGCTCTACGTTGTCACGTACAAAATATGTCAAATGCTTCAGAGTTGCCAGACAAGCTGTTATCGAGTGGTACTTCAGAAATTCATCGTGACTGTGGAATTACTGTGCCGCCCCACCCTACTGTGCGCCCTCGGGACGAGGTTGCAATTAACCCAATCTTACCTCTTGTCTTGAAAAGTCCTTTTTTGCATATAGTATAGGTGAATCAGCCATATTTGCACATTGCTTGCACATAGTAGCGCAGTATATGGGGGAGGGGGAGAGGGGAAGGAGGCAACAAAAAATTAAGATCATAATTTGGTTCCAAAACTTCTGGAGTAAGTGGTCTAAGTGGGAGCAGTGACACGTAACGCAAGCAGTGGTGTGTGTCTAACAGTCACACATGTGATTCTAAGAATTGAACTTTGAGTATTCAATATACAATCGACCATGCGAAAACTTCCCTGAATTAGCGATCGTTTGTCAGTCTTATTATACTCTTTATCATGGGGAATGCGATAAAAATCGAGGGAGTCGAAGGACTTGAGATTAAGGAAAAGCTCGGTGAGGGAAGTTTTGGTGAAGTTTACAAAGCAAAGTGGAATGGGAATCTTGTAGCGGTGAAACGATTGAAAGAGGAAGTTGCTTGGGGCCATCCAAAAGCGTTGGAGCAGTTCAAAAGAGAATGCACATTTCTGAGAGAATTGGACCACCCAAACATCGTGAAACTGCTCGACGCGATTTTCCCGCAAGGTAACTTGCCAGTTCTCATTACAGAGCTTCTGTTTTGCGATCTCTTTACGTACTACAATGACTCCAAAACGACTCCCAAAGTTTCGCTCGATGAAACCATTAAAATCATGCTGGATGTCGGTGAAGGCTTGAAATTTTTGCATGTTCGGGAGGATCCGATCGTTCACCGTGACATAAAATCGCATAACATTTTACTGGACTCAAAACTGAGAGCCAAGATTGCGGACCTTGGTCAAGCCAAAGAATTTCCTGGGTTAGGAGCCGGGCGCTGTGCTGCCGCTACCCCCGTCCCTGGCGGTACAACATACATGGCACCGGAAACTTTTCCCAGCAGTAGTTATCACTCAAATTGTCGTTTGGTTGATTACGGAGCGAAAATGGACATCTTCTCATTTGGTGTTGTCCTACTTGAGGTGACGGTCGGCCACGTACCGTCTCCAAGGCCATTGCTGATTCCATACGACAGAGGTAAGAGCCATGTCACGGGTGAAGACTATAATGGGATTCAGAAGGGAGGGAAACGTTTTCACCGGGTTACAAAAGGTACGTCTCTGTGCATATGACTCATATGCTGAGAGTCTAGTCGGAATCACTTTAACTGTGTTTTTCAATAAAGGTCAGGGAGAAGTGAAGAAGACCTCGATACGTGCCACTCAACAGGGTATGCTTTGTGCCTGAGAGAATACAAATCACCTTTTTACTTTTGGAGAGGAGGATATTGATTCCCGGGGGTGGGAGGGGGGAGCACTACCATGTATGGGCTATATAGGTATGTGCCGCTGTGAAGGGTATGGTTTTCAAGCAGTTTACTCTGGGATAGGATATATAAATCAGAGAGTTTGGGTCTGGAACAGGGTATCATTTTCCAGGAAACTGATCAATAATAACGATCAGTTTCCTGGTTGAAGATTTTAGTTTAGACTAGGGAAACCGTTCCGTGAATTGCCACTCAAAAATTATATGAAAAAATCAAATCGGATTTGTTTTGGCTGGTCTGTGTTTGTGACCTCAGTAGTTTCTGGAAAACAGCTACTCTGGGATAGGGGTGGGGGGGGGGGGCGATTTTAGGATTTTAGTCTAGTATAGGGTAGCAAAATTCACTTGAACGAGCTCTGGTGTAGCCTAAGAGTTCCAGGGTCCCAGAGGCTCATCGCCACCCAAAAATTCGTAAAGTACCTCCCCCACTAGGTATTGACTCTGGAACAGGGTCTATTTTTCTCCACAAGACATGATTATTCTCGATCAAGCTTTGGTGGAAAGTGACTTTGCTCCCCTTGATGTCCAATTGAGTTCTTCTTACTTGAGTCATATCCTGTACATTATTTCTTTTTTCTCATTTCCTGGAGGAACAAATTTGTCTACTTTGAAAAGTGAGATATTATTTTATGAGAAGCAACAAGAAGGGTAGTTTTAACTCACCCCATCCCTTTGGAAGTCCAATTACGGTTCAAACCTTCGTTTACAATTTTGGTCTTTTATGACCTCCTCATCCGTCCAAGAAATTCCAATAATAATTCTCCATGGGGTGTTCATTTTCTGTTATCATACAGTGCATTTAGGTGCCTGACTAAAAGGCATTTAGAGACAAAGGGAAGGTGCCAAGAGGGTACAGAGAGCACAGATTGTGAAAGGCTCCCTTGTCTGTTGCATTTTACCAACTTACCTGATACCAAGAGCTACCTTATAAAGAAGACTTGACTTTCTTTCTTGCAGATGGACACTTAGTTCCAGAGCATAGTCGTAGACGGAAGGAGCTTGGAGAGATGGGCACTCTTCACCCCCTCAGAGATATGGTCCTACAATGTCTTGAAAACGACCCCAAAAGAAGGCCTACTATTATTCAAGTGATAAAGGGTCTGCAAAGAAATGACGGAAGCCAGAGAAGAATTGAGTTGAAAATAGCAGTCCTAGGGAGCTCTGGAGTTGGTAAATCCCTCTTGATAAAACGGTACGTGGACTCAGACTTCCCTTTTGAGCTTGTTAGACCTACAATTGGTGTCGATCATCAGTCGGTCCCTTTGGAGATTGGAAATCAACTTGTCATTCTCAGAATTGTTGATCCAGCAGGGCAAGAGAGATTTGATAGCATAGCACCTGCACTGTTCAGGGGTTCCCACGGGGCTTTCCTTGTGTATGACATCTCCGAGCAGCGGAGTTTCGCTGCGCTTCCGAAATACCTGGATTTCATTGCAACGTCTTGTGGTGAAGACGTCAAGGTCATGCTAATAGGAAACAAGGCTGACTTGCCAAGACAGGTCAATTTTGAAAGCGCTCAAAATTACGCAACGTTTTACAAAATGGAGCATCTTGAAGTTAGCGCCAAGACCTTAGATAATGTGGATGAAATGTTCGAGCGTTTAGCCAGAAAGATTTTAGATTCGTTAGACGAAAGTGATATACATATCCTAGAGAAAACTATATCTCTACAGCAGTCTCGGATTCATCTCACTGATGGCGAGCAGCCAAAATCGGGATGTAACTGTTAGTCGTATGGATACCTGAGAATCGACTTACTTCAGTCAGTAGTTCGATTGCTACTGTGACCCACCCAGTGGCGAATCCAGACCTTTAGATGAGGACGGGGGGGGGGGGGGGGTTCATCCAGACCCTGAGATAAGGGGGGAGGGGGGTGGTCTCAAAAAAATTTGATCAAAGACTAAGGGGGTCCTCCCCTGGATCCGCCACTGCCAGGCCGTTATATAACACCAACCAACCAGAGCACGTATAGGAGTGGTTCAATATCAGGATTAACCAGTTTATTAAACCCTGTCCTTCCTAGGATAATAGTGAAGAAGGATAAAAAAACACTTGTGTAAGAGCTGCTCGTAAGGTCTCTACTTATTGGTTACATAAAACAATGACATGTCATTCTTTCAATTGTTTCAGTATTGTTTCGGGTCAGGGTTACGCACCACTGGTGACTTCTCTTTCGGGCAGCTACTACATGACCCTAAATAAAATCCTGCCATGATAATGCGGTTTGAGGCAAAGGGTTATAGATAACTAGTCTAGATGGCACTTATTTCCATTGTCCCTTCGTCATACCGAATTAAGATAAGCTGTTAATATCGCATCGACTGACGGTTTGAACAAGCTGTCTCAGCCCCGTTTAAATGGGGAAAAATTGTCACAGGAAAGAGGGTCACCTGCCGCTCAGCCGAGTCAACTTCAGAGCGTGTCAGGAGTACCTAATGGATCCGCTCCTCAAATTATCCACTTCTCAGGCTAATAAAATGCCAGCTGGTAACTAGTCAGCATCCCTGTTCGCGCTGAAGGCGGATAGCAACATAGCCGAGTCTGAAGTCAATTCAATAATGGAGTGGGCTGAAAAGAATCAAATGACACTCAATTTGAATAAAACATGGGAAATGTTACTAAAAAGTAGTAGCCTGAAAGTTCCACCAGCTCCTCTTGCTATTGTGGAGCGTAAAACCAAGCTCAAGTTGCTCGGTGTTACATTTGAGGCTGACCCTGTGAACTGGGACACACATATTGATCACATGCTTAGTAAGGCCAGCAGTCGTTTGTATATTTTAAGAGTTTGTAGATTCTATGGCTACCCTAAGGAGCAATTAGGTCTGCTCTTCCAAAGTCTAATTATCTCAGTCTTTACATATGCTATTGAGGTGTGGGGTTGCTGTTATTACGATAAATATCTAAAGAGAATTGACAAACTCTTTGCTAGAGCATTTAAGTCTGGATACTGTTTGAAGAAATATAGTATTTGTGATATTTTAACCACCAGAGACAGCAAATTATGGAACAAGATCACAGCAAATACCACTGCACTTGATGATCTCTTACCGCCGAGACGTACTAGGCACTTATGCAGCAGGGGCCATATGATTACATATTACCTAGAGTTCGTACTTCACGTTATAAATCCACTTTTGTAAACAGATGTCTTTTTAGCATTGTCTGCCATTAGTAGCTAGTTGTATTTTTTTTATCTTAATTTGTTTCATATTTTATATTCATTGTAAATAAGGCACGGTTGATGCATTATTGGTTTTTTAATAAAGACTAAATACTGGGTGAGAAACTCTTGCTGGGAACTTTGCCAAAACACTTTTCTTGCATGGTAGCGAGCGTTTATATGAGATTAAAAATTGAGCTATTTGCAATTGCCCCAACCAAGAGCCGGCCGACAACGGCTCTTGGCCAGGCCCCTGGGGGGGGGGGGGGGGGGTGTACTTTAGGAATTTCGGGGTGGGGATGTGCCGCTGGGACCCTGGAACCCTTAACCTATACCAGAGCTAGTTCAGCTGAATTTAGCTACCCTAAACTAGAGTAAACTTCTCAAATCCCCCGTATCCTAGAGTAGCTGTTTCCCTAGTCTAGATAAAATCTTCAACCAACTGATCAGTTTCCTGAAAAATGATACCCTATTCTAGACCCAAACACTCTGATTTATATACCCTATCCTAGAGTAAGCTGCTCGAAAACCATACGCTTCACAGCGGCACATACCTATATAGCCCATATATGGCAGTACCCCTGGGGCCAGGCCTTACCATCAAAGAGGGGTAAGGATCCGCCTAGCCGGGTTCCAACTATTTGACTTTCATGTAAACGGCTCGCCATATTTTGTACACCAAAGAAAATTTCTTATGAGAGCCCAACAAAATAAATGTCAAATTTAAAAAATGACATCTTACACATGAAATTTTTAGAATTTTACCTGTATTTTCACAATTCTTGTGAAAATTGACATTTATTTTCTCGGGCCCCATTGAAAAATAGTCTTTACATGGTGTTATTACAGTTGACTAATTATATCTATACATGTAGCCCTTGAAAAAAAATATAAAAAAGAATGCAATAATTAATGTTTAAATTATTCTGGTACAAGGTTTTTGTCCACTGAAAACTAAAACTACTCAATTTCCTGATGGATTCCATCTTAAAACCCTCCAGCCCTCTAAGGCTGACCAACATCTACAGTAATACTAATTAGCCAATCATTAAATAGTGAGAAAAAAGCAAATGATCAACAAGTTAGCGAAAGGGGTCTTCATTGTTGTAATTGTTGATTTCGCTTGAAAGGATGGAATCAAAGTAACTTAGTAGTTTTCTTCTCATGAATGCAGCAAGGTAAAAGACACAGGTTCAAAAGGGTGATTTTTGCGGCACAAATCGCCATTGCTATAAATTAAAAATTTTTTAGCACAATTTGAAACCTGCAAAAATCACACAACGCTAAGTGAATATGCGTTAAGTCTATTAAAAGAATCTTTGTCGTGCTGTGTTCACATCCTTCATAAGTGGATGTTTGTCATCCTGGCCCCGATTGTTTGAAAGGTGGATAACTTGACTATCCACCTGATAAATCTCTATTCAACGGATAGCGCAATTGGTTTCCCTTTATACTTATCCGCTGAATAGTGATCTGTCTGGTGGATAACGCTATCCAACTTTTGAACAGCCGGGGCCTCATCACATCCTTCATTAGCCTCCCATGCAGACGTTTAGCCTGCGAGCAAGCTCTCCAATTTGGGCAAGTAAAGCAAGTCTCGCGAGAATGCTGCCCCTTGCGGCTTCACCACTCGCTAGTGCATTCTTGCGAGACTCGTTTCACTCGCCCACATAGGAGAGCTTGCTCGCTGGCTAGCAGACATTCTAAGGGTCCGTCACGCATTCCTTGCCCCCGAGCATTGGGATGATTGAGTGACGAGCCAAAAGAACGTCTGCGTGTGAGGATATAGTCATCCATAAAAGCCTAAATATTAGGAAATTTCACATTGTCAGATATGTTGTGTAGAGGAGGGCAAAGAATATTAAACAAAAAGAAAACATATGGCCATTTACCATACTAGAACAACAAGTAACTTGAAAAATGTCTTGAAATTACTTTCAGGAAATAGGTAACTGTTGAATTGTACAGAAACAGGGCGGGCATTGGAAAAAACTAAAGGGTTGTCTTGATGACAATGCAGCCACCATAATGTAAAGCTCCCCACTGATTACAAGCCAACTCCATCCGGTGCTTTATTGTTGGCCGTAGTCTCCTGTAACATTTCCAGGCTTAACCAAGCATAAGGGCTTTTTTTTTACAAGTCAAAAACAGCATAACATTCTGTTTCTGCCAGCTGGATCTCTAGATATCAAGCTGATACTGTCTGGATCATTCTTGATTCTCCTTCGCTGGCATGGCTCTTTTGAAGTGAACTTGGCAGGAGGTCCAGGACAGCATGAAGAAGATAACTGATGTTCAATGACGACAGAGGCAGAAGCATCAGAAATCCCCAAGTCTTTCTGCTGCATCAACTGCTCTGTCAGCACAGAAAATGTCTCTTCGATATTTTCTCCACTTTTTGCACTAACCTCGATGTAAAAAAAGTTGAACTGCTCCTTCACAGTTTCAGCGTCAACCACCCTTTGTTCACAGTCCGTTTTGTTTCCTACAAGGATAATAGGAATGTCTCTGCCACACTTCTCATGCACCATAGCCACCCACTGACGAATGTTCACCAAGGAATCCCATGATGCAACGTCAAACACAATGGCCACACCATGGGCGCCACGATAGAACTGCGGAAGGGGGCTTGTAACATTCATCTGTCCCGGCGTGTCCACTATCTGAAGGAAAACTGACTTGCCTTTAAGCTGAACTCGTTCATTGTGTTCTCCAATTTCAAGAGTCACTGGTCTTCTCTCTTGAAAATCAAGATCGGGTCGAACGAACCTAGTGATGATGCTGGTTTTCCCCACTTTAGTATCTCCCACTAGCAGGATTTTGAACTCGTAGTCGTAGTTCCCAGCAGGCATGCGATGAATAATATGTCTGCAATCGATGCTGCCCTGCGATCTTTGAACTTCATTGTTGTTTTCATGCTCCATCAGCTCCTTCACCAGTTCATGGGCTGTGGGACGGACTTTAGGGTCATTCTCAAGACACCGCCATATGAGCGACCGCAAAGGGTGCGTAATGTCTATTTCATGTAGGTCCTGGCTCCGCCGAATGTACTCAGGGACTATTTTCCCATCTAAAAGCAACCAAAGAAAAAAATTATTTTCTTTAAACCTCCATCAAAATATGGGCCCAAGACAGATCATATCTGTGGAAAAAGGCCTTCGATCCACTGCTGACTTCGCTTGCAGGTTTATATATTATACTTTTTCAAAATAAAGACAGCCATTCCACAAGTTATATCACCGACACGGTATTAAAAGCTCTTAAGAAGTCTTATCCCTTACTCTACTTTATTTTTCTCAGGGATAACATAAACTGCCGTTTACAAGCCCCACCAATATAAGCCCCCCATTTATGGGCCCATCTACCTTTAAACAAAAAATACATCCGATTTTAAGCCCCCAGACATAAGCCGCACTTCCCCCCTTCTTGCTTGTATTTAAACGAATTCGACTTATCATGATGTTTTGAAGCTTAAACTAAAAACCAGCAGTAAATGCAAAAAGGCATTTTTATCAGCACTGTTATAGCTTGTTTCGAAGCACTTTTTTCATTCCAGTTAAAATCCCCCACAGATATAAGCCCTCCTTAACGACCCTTATGAAGATGTATAAGGGCTGGGCTTATAAGCAGTAGTTTAGGGAAATCGAGCTTGCGAATAATAAGGGAGAAGGGAAACAGGGAATGGGAAACAAGAAAGGAGAAATGGATAAAAGGCAGCAAAGTAAAGTATGGGTAATGAAGTTCCTGATACTAGGGCCTTTAGCCTGGGTTTTAGGTTTGTTCCCACTTCTCATTTTCCCCTACTCCGTGCTCGTTCTGCGTTCCCCATTTTAGTAACATCCAGTTCTACTGCACGAATAGACTTGCCTTCAAGTTGACTTTTTAAGTGACGAAGTCGCGCAAATGAGCGAGAGTCTACTGCACCAAAATGGCTCTTGACGTTTGACTGCACATAAAAGTGCAGATTCCTTGATAGAACCCACAACTACGCGACGGGTCCCTGAGCGGTCTAAAAATTGCGCAATTCATTTCCCTATAACTTTGCAAAGGAATGTAGTTCGGTTTTCAGCAGCCGTTAGTGGGGAGGAGCATTGCGTGACGACACTAAAAACGGCTGTGTAGCAGACTACATGACAACACCAACAGAACCCAAAACAGAGCAGGATCATACCCATAGACAGCTGTTTCGCTATTATTGTAGCTCGTCAGTATGGCGCAACAACCAAAGAAAACTCTGGTGAAAAATATCCGCACACGCCGATTTAAGGTGATTCCCTAGTTTTGCACTGCGCATCTCTTACTGCGCATAACAAGATGGCCGCCGAAAAAAGAGCATGTGAAGTAATATTGTTAAAATGAAGTTGACTGAAGAGAAACGCTATTGGAATTTTTGCTTGCTGTTGTTTCTTGCCGTGGTGAGACTCAATGTGTTGGGAATGTGCATAACGTAAGCAGTACGCGTGTTGCTGAGTTCGACCTCCTCTAGGAGAACCTCGATAGGGGATGTTTAACTTGTGCTTGCTTACTTTGATTTTCATTTAAACACTTTCTTTATCACATTGTGTCCTAAATGTGATATCTCGATGTAAATTCTGTAAAAACGGATTTTTTAATACTTTCTTCCCCCTTTCACATACATTCTATTTTGAAACTCGCCCCAGTCCTCTCTCAAAAATCGGAGAAAATGCGTTTGGTGCGCACTTTCTGCAGCTCTACCGTAAAAACGAGTACGGTGACCCCCATTTTTTATTTCATGATTTTAATAAGGACAGTGCTTCCTTTCGATAAGAAAAAAATTGGCACAAATCTATGTTCAGTTTTTTGGCAATTTTACTAAATTGTACGGATTGAGCTATCCCGGGTCGAAAAGCGCGCGTCCAATTTAATTCTACTTTGGAGCGTAAAGTAAAAACAAGGGCATTAAAAAGCATTTTTCTGGTACGTAAGCGGATAAAGAATACATTTAAGTCAAATTCTGTGCGATGTCACATGCATCATCAAAAAAATCTCTCCTTTTTGTCTAGTTTTGCGCTGCCCGCGGTATTTGTAAAAGGGTCCTTAATAGCCGTATTTGTCAGCATTGTGACGTCAAAACGAGCACGGTGACCCTCACTTTTTATTAATTTTTTATCATCTTCTTGACTTGTTACATCAGTGTACCAAGTTTTAGCTAAAATCTATGTTAGGTTCTTTTACTATGGAATCACCTTAAGCCCAACTTAGAACTCTCAACACCCACAGAATTACGCCATACCACGTGTCTCATGGAGGGCAAGAGTCCAAGTGTCAAGTTGATGTCTCGCAGAGAAAAATAATGTAAAGGATTGGCCAAAACCAACCTCAAAAACATGCAAACCATGCAAAAATTGCAGCATATCGGATCAAAAATAGATCTACGGCCCCAAAATACATAAATTGCAAACATTAACCACAAACCTTTGTGATTTAACCGTTGTGTTTTGGGTTCTTTCGGTGTCGTGTTGATGTCTTGCAAAGTTAATTTTCACGTAGTACGATCAGCATTGCAGTATTCTGCTTGCAGAAATTAATATGCCTATTTGTTATTTTTGCTGTTTAGGTCTTTATAGATCCTACGTTCTTCGGCATAATTTCGTTTGCGGTCCTTTGCAATCCTTTGTGGTTGATGTTTATTTACAATTAATTCAGTGACAACAACATGATCTTTTACCTTTGGTGCGTACTTCCGCTATTACTAGAGAAGGATGTCCAACTATAACTTCCAACATCACCACACCAAAAGAAAATATGTCTGCTTTAGTTCCATAATTAACTCTGCTGAAGAAACTACTTCCAAACGTCTCTGGAGCACGAATCGCTGGCGTCCCAGGATTAGCGGTGGCAGCCGTGTGCCCACCCGGAAAATATTTGGCGAATCCAAAATCAGCAATCTTTGCTTCTTTTTTTGAAGTTAATAGAATGTTTTTGCACGCGAGATCGCGGTGTACAATTGATTTTTCGTGAAGATAGTTCAGTCCTTCGGCAACATCAAGCATGATGCTGACAGTATCGCGGAAGGAAACCTTAGGTTTTTCTTTGGATTTCTTGATGAATGTTCCTAAATCTTGATCCAGTAGCTCTGTGATGATAATTATGGACTCATCTCGCGATTTCGGCCAGTTCTTGGGCAAAATAACATCTAAATATTTCACAATATTTGGGTGTTCTAGTTCGCTTAGTACTCTCCATTCTTCGATGTATTTCTTTGTTTCAGGCTTGTTCGAAATGTACCAGTGAAATTTCTTAGCAGCCACGCTTCTATTTCTCCAGACCGCCCGGTAGACATTAGCATACGTTCCACTTCCAATTTCGTCGCCGAGAGTCAGTTCGTCTTTACATGAAGTGTTTGCCATTTACTCTGCGACTTTTGATTCATCAAGGTATTTTACCTGTCGGCTGCCATGCTCCCTCAGAATGTCAAATTTTACTCGCTGGACCGCGCGAGAGAGGTTGAGTCAAAAACTAGCGGGGGCTGGGGGGAGGGTCGGGGGCATGCTTTCCCGGAAAACGAAGAAACCTTTACGTCTCTTGCAAGAGAAGCATCTTAAAAACTGTCATGCTTTAATAGCAGTAACGCCAGCAGCCCATAACCCTGGTAATGCACCAAATTTTTAATGAATATATATATTGAAGCAATTTTAGCTTTATTCGATGTCGGCATGATACAACATCGAAACGAAAAAGAGGTATTAATGAGCCAAATGAGTCAATGAGTCATGAGCCATGAGTCAATGAGTCAGATCTGTAAAAATAAAAGTTTCGGTAGAAAAAATAAAATCAAGCATTACTTTTACTTATTTTGTCTACTTCCTTGATTGTAATTTGCCCGAGGAGGGGTATGAAACAGCGAGTCGAACAGTTGTACACAGTCAGTATTTATATTACAAACATACAGTGTACGAATTATTATTGTTGAGGTATTACTGTTTACCCACTGTAATTTTAAACAGCTTTCAAGGCTCGTTGATTGATTAAAATCTTTGGGCATTCATTCAGTTTGCATTATGTTTGTGTTTACTTACATAAGCTCGCCTGTTTAAAACTCGTGCATCAACTAATATGAACAACCTTGCGGCAGCACTTCACTTCTGGTATGGACCCATTAGAGTTGGCGTGATGTCCCAAACGATTTTGCCGACATAACGATATTTAGATTAGATTTAGATTTAGTAGTATGGATTGTCTGATGGTTTAAATGGTTCTTGAAGGGTGTCTGGGAAGGCTGTTTTTCGGGGCATGCACGTAGTAGCAGCGGCAGGGCCTGGGATACTGCTAACGAACAGCTCAGGTTGAGATTTCATTTCAGATCGGACTCCTTGACTCATTGACTCATTGACTTATTGACTCATGACTCATTGACTCATTTGCCTCGTAAAACATCCGTTCTCAAAAGAGGGTAGCCTGAATTTCATCCGATTGCTTCGAGTCGTTTTCTCCTCTCAGCTACTGAGGAAGTAATAACGACTCGAGGTAATCTGATAAAATTCAGGCTAAAAAGAGGGAAAACTGTTCAAGTCTCAAAAATATTTATGATAAAATAAATTATATACATGGTGCTAAAATAGCTTCCAATTTTATCGACGAGTTGTGCCTCGTTCGACCGTCTCAGCTCGACCGCCTGATAGTTTGAATTTTCCAAAGGTGAGAAGTTTTAAGGACGTTCATTCTGTCTCTTTTTATCCTCCAAAGTCCGTCGTCAACTTCCTTATTTATGTTTGCGTTCTTTGTTCTTTGAACTGACTGTGCTCAACCGTTTCAAATACCATAAACTTCCGCTTGTAAGCCCTCCCCCCCCCCCCCCCCAACACACACACACACTCACATTCTTATAAGCTTCCCCAGTTATAGGTCTATCTCTGTAAACCAGGCGGGGGGGGGGGGGGGTGGAGAGGGGTCCTGCTGTAAACAAACAAATACATCCGGGTATAAGCCCCCTCCTAGTTTGTATTGAAATAGCATCGATTTTTATGACGTTTTGTAACTTTAAAAAACGAGTAAATTCAAAAAGTATTTTAATCAGCACCAACGCAGCTTGTGTTTGCAACACTTTCTTAGTGCATTCGCAGCTATAAGTCACCTTTCCGGGTTTATAAGCCCTCGTAAAACCCCTTACAAAGTTGCATAGTCCGGGGCTTATAATCAGACGTTTACGGTATGGATGGTAAGAAGGGTAGTTTTCAGTAACAAAATCAAATCTCCAAGCACAAAAAAAAACAATCATACAGAGAACATTGATCCAAAAACAAACCAACTCACCCCCAGTCTCTGCTTAGGCCCGGCCATCTCTCATCCCCACCCCTGACCCCACCTCAGATCCTAACAACGACCTAAACCCATTACATTCACTCAACATAATCCTCAGTATTGAAATAATCGCAAAAAGACGGCCACAAAACTGGTATTCTAAGTTTTACTACATATTTAGAACAATGCATACGGTATATAATTTCTTGTCAGTCTTATATAAGCCACAGTAAATAACACTGAGCTGTTTTATACTACACTAAGAGGTAAAATGCCGTGCAAAGGACAAATGACAATCAAAGCAAGGTTTATAGCCAGCCCAGTCCTTAATTTCCTCTTCACTTTAACTACATTTCTCTCTGTTTCTTTTAATCGAGAAGAATAGGGATACCGTTTATTGTACGGACAGAACCCAGAAAGAGGTACACACTTGAGAATACTATTCAATAATATAAAGTGATTATTTCCACACTTCTTGGTCGGTTATGCAAAATTTTGTTTGAAATTTCACTTGCATTGGTCTTTATAATATGATCCTTCACTGCTGGCAACAATTTCAGTTATCAAACATTTAGACGTTAAGTCGTTAAGTAAGTAATGGAGTTCTCTGGTTTCATGGGATAAATTTAAGGGAGGGAGGTTCGGAGCCACCAAGACCCGCCCTGGATCCGCTGATCTGTATGTAAAATCTATCAAACTTATCTGCAAGGGTGAAATTCTTAGGTTACTAAGCAACACCAGTGTCTTTTCTTGTTTTTGGTACCGTCATCTTCAGCTTTTTCACCTGCACTATTGTTTCCCGTTTTGCTATCGGAAGCATTCGTGTCCTCCAACACTATAACCCCAGGATCAAGAACTTCGTGCCGAGGGCTTCTCTGTCTTTCAGCAATTAAGCTCTTCTCGATTCTTTCGCCGTCAGGTAATGTTCTCCGCAGAGAGTCAAGAAGCGTGCTTCCATCAGGAGAAGATTCCAGCTGATTTTCATTCTCAATCATCAAACCAATAAGAACAGAAAAGATTTCGTCAATGTTCTCTCGAGTTTTTGCACTGGCCTCAATGTAAAACAAGTTCTCCTTCAAGACAAAGTTCTCCACCGTCCGCCCATCAACCCATCTGTCCAAGTCGTCATTCTTGTTTCCAACCAGTACCACAGGTATTCCCACATGGCAGGCTTTCTTCACGGTTTCCAGCCACGCGGAAACTTCCAAGAAAGACACTTGCGAGGTGAGATCAAAAACGATGACCACACCCCGGACCTTGCGGAAGATCTGCGGGGCAAAGTTGGCTGCTGGGCTGAACCTGTTCCCTCCAACATCGACCAAGTGAAGATGTACTGACTTGTCGCGAAATCGCAGACGCTCGAAGTGATCCTCAGATTCCAAGGTGCTTGGAAAAGGGTTGTCAGGAAACGAACTATGAGCATCAAGGAATCGAGCTACTATGGACGTCTTGCCAACGCCGGATTCACCTAAAACCAGAACCTTAAACTTGTGGTCGTACTGGATATTTGACATAGCCCCAACTTTTTCCCCAGTGGCCTTTCTAGGAAGTTTCCCTTTTATTTCTTTGGTAAATTTCAGAAGGGTGTTAATGATGTCAGTAGCACTGGGTCTTTTCTCAGGGATGTTTTCAAAGCACTGGCATACGAGATGATGTAGTGGGTGATCCGGTCCCATCTCCTCCAGGTCTTCGCTCCGGCGAATGTACTCTGGAACAATCTCTCCATCTACACAAAAAGAAACGCATCACATTTTGAGAGGAACAGCATCTATTTGTGTCATTACAGGTGTGCGGAGGCGACCTGGATGTGGTGTAACCCCCGTGTGAACAGGTGAAAGATACGGGTTTGGACAAATGGCCTGGCTCAAGCTTTATTTCATCCAAAGTAGTGACAAATACTGAAACAGGCAACCAATTCCCGGGAACAATTTTTTTGCCTATTTCAGTAAATTTCTTAAAAGAGCTCTTATAGTGACACAACATAACAATTTGTTTTTCCTGCATAAACTATTTTTTACACACTACTTTAAGTGATATCTGTATGGGTGATAATATTAGCTCCCTAAGCTAGCCCAAAACCACCTTCCCCTTCACTCTGATGTGCCCAGGTTGACAGAGGTTACTGAATACGTCCTGGATGATGGAGATGGAGTCTAATCGAATCGAATCAAATCAGACCAACTTGAAGTAAAATCACTGGTTCATTGCACCTTTTGCATCGGAAAACGTTCAGTTCGCCCAATGTTAGGGAATCCAAGACCATCTTGGATTCTGGATTCCACTCCATGGATTCCGGATCGCTGCCCTGTGTACCAGAGGTTTTTCTTGCGTGCGGCGGAAATTTTTGGTGTTGGCCGAAGGCTGACACATCTTCGGCCGTAGGCCGAAGCCGCGAGAAAAAACTCGGGTCACTATAAAGACTTGACAGAAACCGGAAACCGCGCCAAAAAAGTCTCTGGAAACCAGGGTACCGGATCCCTGGTACTGGATTCCAGTCTTTGTCAGTGGGACTAGGATTCTAGATTCCGTTAGCTAGTGGGATTCCGGATTCCCTGAGCTGTATTCCCGAGTCCAAAGCCCGGGATGACAGATTCCACAAGGAAAAATTTCAAGGATTCCAGAATCCGGATTCCCTTATTTGGGTTAGACTCTTTTGTGTATGAGTGAATATTATGGATTTCCTGGATGAACCTTCTCTACCGATTTCTTAGAATCTTACTTAAGTGATGCAGCTCGACGGTCGGAAAACGCTGCCATGACAAGTGCTGCGTCATGCACGAAACACCAGGCTAAATAAGTCAAATAATAGAAAAAGCCCATTTTTTAGGAAAGATAGCAAGATACTAAGGGAAGTCAGCAAAGGCAAACAGAGGCGATCTAAAATTATAAAAGTTTTCAGCAACTGAGGTGTCTGGATTGAGCATCCATGAAAAGGTCCCTGATCACTGAGCCAGAAGCCAGCAGTTTTACTTTTCAAGGTGGTGAATTACGTGACCTTTTTTTGTGTGACATTTTTTCTCGTAACACTTTTCACTTTCCACTAAGAAACGGCTGGGAAGACCAGCCAGACTTGCCAATTCGACCTCTTTTAGTCACTAGTACTGGATTTTTAAAGTAATCCTAAAGTATGGGAAGCGAGCTTTATTACGTCAAGTGAGGTAAAACAACCGCACGACTACGAACTGAAGGACTTTGTAACTGAGTAGAGCGACCAGGGCGTTAAGCATATCAAATGCGTAACAAAACAAAAGCAGTCAAACCTATATTTCGCCTATAATGAATGATTTTCCAGTAATCGGAGACCCATGTTTTGCGCACAGGATTCTGGGATCGCCAGGGGGCAAACATTACGAGTCGCTACAAAGAAATGTATGGCGTGGAGCTGTTTCTCCGTTAAAAGCGGTGTCTTTGGACAGAGAATGCCGCATTTTGCTGTGCTTTTAAGAGAAGCGGAGGAGACTAATATTGGGGCGTTGAAATTTCAAGTTTCTGTGCGATTAATGCGATAAATTCTATCGATAAACACTCCTTGCGTGAGGTTGGGGGTGAAATTTATATTTACTGAATTTACAGTGATCTACATGAAGAAAAGGTCTCGAAATATATAGTACAAATTGAATTGAAATATATAGTACAAATACATGTAGGAGGATTGGCTCATTTAAGCGTTTAAGTTATAATTACGTGTGGTGATATTTACGACGAGTGTAACAAAGCTTGGCCGCGATGAGCGCTGTGCGGCGATGTGCGGTTTGTGACGGGCGTCGATAAAATCCGGAACATGGAACATTCCGGAACATGCCGGAACATCCCGGAACATGAAAAAATAAAACTAATTTTCATGAAAAAAATATATAATGAAATAACAATAATAAAATATTTTTGGTAAAAATTAATAATAACGTAAAATAACAAAAAATAACGAAAAATAATGAAATAATCAAGAAAAAGAAACAAGTATCCTCTCTGAGTATGAGAAAACAATATTTTGTCGCAACTGATTAAAATTTGTTGGGCAAGAAAGGGTTCATGCAAATGACAGTAATGAGTGAAGGCTTGCTTCTAAATTCAAAATATATTAAAATGGGTCGCGAGGAGGGGGGTTTTTTAAGCGTTCCTCACACAGCTACCTCTTGTAATTGTTTGCCATGAGTTAATCATTTGGCGGTTATCAATTTACGTTTCTGCAATGGTCTAAAATGTCGGTGCAGTATTTCATGTCCAGCCAAGTCGGTAAGTAGCTCATTTCAAGCCAACATATAGTCTCCTTATATATAACCGACATTTGCTTACTTGAGGTGCTTTGTTTCACTTGAGGTTGACATGAATTACTTACAGACTAGGCGGCTCTGTGAACTTAAGAAGAGTATAAGGGCTCCTGTCTTTGGATTTTAATGGACAATACTCACATTCGTAGTAGTTTCTATACTATTTACAGTCAGTTTGATATTTTAGACGTCTCCTCGAGTAGCAAGAGGAGTTTGCGGGAGACAGCTAAAATTCAGGCTAACTGATAACAGTTAGAAACTACCGCTGCGCTACCACTGCCACTGCAACTAATCACGGCGAATGTGAATCTTTAATTTAATTATCCAAGTCCAAAGCGACGATCTCCTAAGCTCTCATTACAGTCGCAAAGCCGTAAATGGATAACAAGAGGTGGCTGTGTGACGAAAGCTTAAAAACCCTCTCCTCGCGACTCATTTTAATATATTTTGAATTTAGAAGCAAACCTTCACTTATTACTGTCATTTGAATGGACCATCACTCGCCCAAAAAATTCATTGCCACAAAATATTGTTTTCTCATACTCGGAGATGATACCAGTTTCTTTTTCTTTCTTTGTTTGTTTGTTTCTTTATTTTTCGTTTTTATGTTATGTTATGTTATTTACTTTGTTATTATAAATTTTTGCAAAAATTGTTTTCTATCTATTGTTCTATTTATTATTATTTATTATTATTATTATTATTAATATTATTATTTAATTAATTAATTATTTTTTCATAAAAAAATATTTTAATTTTTTCATGTTCCGGGATGTTCCGGAATGTTCCGGAATGTTCCATGTTACAGGTTTTATCGACGGCCGTTTGTGACAAGACAACAATCATAGGTATGTATGTGGCCATCAAGATAAAAAATCCTCCTTTACTTTGGTATAAACAAAGTGACATTTACGAAATATTTCATGGAAACGACATGGTATTTAACCATTAGTAGATGAGGCAGAAATCGTACGAACGAGTAAGATTTCCGATACAAAAGCAGTCAGAGTGTGTAAATATAAAATACCAAGTTGATGTGCGAAATTCAGACATTCTATATCTTCCCTAAAAATGATTGGAAAAGGCATTAGAACTCATTGGTGCTCTGGATCATGACAAGGCACTCGCTTGTGTGTGTGTGTGTTTTTTTTTTGCGAGAAGAAATCAATATACTAATGTGGGGAAGATATTTTTGTTTTTAAAGTTAATACATATCAAATTCGACAACACATAAGCTTATCTTCGATCGTTTTCACAAACTGGCACAGCATTGTGATCGCCGAGCGGAGCTTAATTACACTCGTTTTAAATATGAGCACATGTAAGTACATGAACTGGAAAGGCTTAAATGAGTCCGCTTTCCCCACTCATTTATACCTAAGTTAGTACTATATATTTCGAGACCATTCAGTAAATTTCACAGTCGACCTTACGCAAGGAGTGTTTATCGATAGATTTCATAGCATTGATCCCACAAAAACTTACAATTTCAAAGCACCAACATTATTCACCCCCGCTTCTCATAAAATCACGGCAAAATACGGCATTCTCTGTCTAAAGACACTGCTTTTAACGGAGAAACAGCTCCAAGCCATACATTTCTTTGTAGCGACTTGCAATGTTTGCCCCGTGGCGATCCCATAATTCTGTGCGCATAACTAAGTCTCACATTACTGGAAAATCATTCATTACGTTACTTGTAATCGATCACTATAATTGATCACGATAATTGAAATCTAAATGCATGTCTGATGGCTAATCTATTAACAAAATACTGACCTTCAAGAACCGGATCGGGTAGAATGCGTTCAGGTAGATGACCAATAATCGTCTCCAACATAAGAGCGCCGAAGGAGAATATGTCGATTTTCTCCGTGTAGATTGCTTTATTTCCTTTTTGTGTTCTTCCCATTTTCTTGGGATAAGTTTCTGGGGCGGCATAGACCGGGGTACCCGGCATGGCTGTTGCATACATAGCACCGTGCGGGAAAACCTTTGCCAAACCCAAATCAGCGATCTTTGCGTGTAGCGATTTTGTTAGCAAAACATTCTTGCTTGCCAAATCGCGATGGACGATCGGAGGCTTTTGTGAATGAAGATATTGCAGAGCTTCGGCAACGTCCAACATAATTTTCACCACTTCCGAGAAAGACACTTTGGGTTTGCTTTGCGAATCCCGAATGTGTTTCGCCAAGTCGCATGCTAACAGCTCGGTGACGATGATCGGTGTCTCTGGAGGAGGGGGTAGGATCACTGTGTAATACTCCACAATATTAGGGTGTTTAAGATTGCTGAGAAGCTCCCATTCTGATTTAAACTTCTCCAAGAACGCTGCTCTAATACTTCCGTCGTAATCGCCTTCGAAGAATATCGCGCGAATTCGTTTGGCAGCGACTTGCTTTCCTCTCCACACGGCTTTAAAAACCTCTCCATATGCCCCATCACCGATTTTATCCCCAAGCTTTATGTCTTGGACAGAAGAAGCATTTCCCATACCTGCTTGATTCTTTAAGCAACGAATCCAACCTAGAAGTGCTGCATGCTAACCAACAGACTCCTCCCGGAAGTATTTATTGGCTCTGGGAGGGGCTGGGGAAGAAAAAAATACACAGCAACGGGACCCCTGTCAGCAATAGTCCAGTTTCGAATAAAAAATCACCGCTGAATACAAATATTAACGACACATTCATACAGCGTTAGCCTCGACGTAAAGTAAAATATTCAGAAATTCTGGCAAGTAAGTGTTTGAAATTTGAATATACACAATAGACAGAGTAATAAACAGGTCATTTTCTCGTTGGAATTTGTGAATATATTACTTCAGATTGAGGCTAAGGCTGTAAAAAAATGCGTCTTCACTTCTTTAATACAGCGGTGATAGAGAACTCGGGTAACCTTGGCTACTGAGGTTGCAATAATTTTACCACAAGACCATACACTTTCATTACCTCGCGTAAGCGGCACCTCTCGTGAGAAGACGCGGGCACTCTTTTCAGTAAGAGATAGTAAAACGAATTAAAGCTAAAACTGCGAAGAAAAGTCCTTATATTCCATATTTTAAAACTAGAAAAGCAAGCAAGTAAATGACCCAAATAAATGAGTAGGAACAGGGTGTAGTTCTTTATTTTTTTCTTTCTCATACTACTTCCTTGTGGTGCATGAAGGTTATCTAAACTCCCCTGAGCATATTCAGAGGGTACCCACATGAGGAAGGTTGTGGAAATGATGTATTTTCATATAATGTAGCAATCAGCATTCTAGTGGATGCAAAAATGACGTCTATGACGCACTCAAAATTCCCCACTTCGCCCCCCAAACGCGCCCGGGCAGGCATGAGTTAGTCGCGTGACTTTGTTAACAGCCTGGACGCTAGCTAGACTTCCGTGTTTTCAGCTTTCGATTTCCTTCACGATTCAAACACAGCTACGAAGAAAGGATTTGGTTTTATTAGAAAATGTAACTACTCACTTACGACTACGGGCATCGAATACATGCACAATGAGGAAAAGGTCGGAGAGCCAAAGGTATGGTATCATTCTTGACAGACAACGTCTAAGTTTTTTACATTCACTTTAAAAAATCTTGTGCAATCCGTGTCACATTCACGATTTTACATGCTTTAATAAAAGCACGAAAGGCAAACAGGTGAATAAACATGTCTCTTTATCACTTGTTTACAATAGATTTTTCGTTAAAAAATTCGATAATGAGGAGTTTTCTAAGACATTTATAGCGTCTAACGGCAGAACCTGCATAAATTTCCGCCTCAATTCTATGAATTACTTATAACAACACTACTAAATGAAAAACACGGCCAAAACACATTCGCATGTGCGGAACTCAACCGTGTAGCTTTTGTTTATTTCAAAACCGAAATGGAAAAGGTTCTTTATATTGAAGCAAGACGTCGACAGGGGTGTGAGTTAAAGCACGCGAACAACGAAATCCATTACATCAAGGAAAAATACGTATGCATCCGCGTTTTTATCACACGACTGTAATTGCAAGATTTTTTCGGTGACGTGTCATTCTTGTGTGGTATTTTGTCTCATAAAATGTCTCATAATTTGCCTTTTTAGCCCAGATAATTTGTCACAAGCGCAAGTCGTAGAGATATAAGAATCCAATCGGGTCTAATTTTTTGGTGTTAAACAATGAATGGTTTCTCTTCGGTGTGTTATGACCTGTTTCTAGGTCATTGTCAAATTCAATAAATCTCACTTAAAAGAAAAAGGTTGTCAGGTTTACTTTATAATAACTAACTAGAGTAATTTGCAGAGAAAAGAGAAAAGACTTTTCCTCAGCCCAGCATCTTGTTGGTTTTTCTGGCAAAGTGCTGCGTAGAAAGTTAAAACCCTTGAGAAGATCACGTTCGGACAAGATTCGAGAAGCAGCCCTGGAGCAAGAATACCTGGACAAGGTAAAGTGGAGAGATTGAACGGATGTTTGATCAAACCCTCCCCATTAGGGGTTTTTAAAATTTGTGGAAAGTGCTAATTCTTAAATCTACAATGACTGCCGTTGGATACAGAGCAGGGCTTCTTAATTTCCTCCTTCAGAGTATTAAGGAGAAAATTGACAGGGATTATTTTTTACTCCGCGACTGATTTGATTTCAGTATCAGTACCTCTTTCAATATGTAAAAAAGGAAATTGAAAGATTCAGGTATCTGTCAGGGACACCCAACGTCAATTTTCGGAAAATATCGGTTCGGAAGACGATTTGACATCTAGAATTTTCCGAACATTTGTTGTAAAATTTGTTGCTTGCATTCCTCTCCTAGGATTTTCGAACATCAAAAAAAATGGTATAATTGCCCATTTATAACGGATTTTTACCCCCAAAATGTCACCTAGTATTATCGCGAACCTTTTTTCTGACTGAAATTTTCGTATAGGTAAGTTTTGATCCCTATAACTTTCGGATCACTAGACTAGGAAATCCGAACAAAAGAAAACTTTTTAGGGGATAAAAATATGCCTATATCTACCGTTTAAATACTAAAATACGCTTAATAATTAATGCTTTGTTTAAGTAGTTTTGAACTATATTCTCGTTGGGTGCCCCTGATCTGTGTTTTACAGTCTTTTTTCTAGCACCCCAATTTCAAACGACTGAACCTTATATAGACTTTCAGTGTATTAAAACTATCCGTTTTGCTCTACCTGGTTAGATTAGCCCTGCTATTTGAGGGTAGAGCAGTTTTGTAACTTTTCTTTTAATAAATAATACTGAAATAAACTTGAAACTTAAACTAAAACTGAACATGCTTGGTAACATTTTTTTCTAGGATTTTCAGTAAAATAGGCTCTTGGTGTTTATAATGTTATGGCTTACAAGAAGGGTAATCCAAAGGCAAATACAACCCTTTTTTTGGAAACAGGATAGAGCTTTATTATTCTCTTGTCATCAGTCGACAATGGTTTCAGCATGCTTGCTTAGGTATAAAAGTTTGAAATTATACTTGACTTGTTCAGGAGGAAAATAAACGTGGACCCCCAGGCAGAGATCCTCCATATTCAAAGTGGTCAGGATGACTGGAGGTTATTCTGGTTTAAAATTTGAAATTCTGAGATTTTTCATTTGGTGGTTTGTGTGTGTGTCTGTGTGTGTGTAGGTAGGGTGGAGCAGTAAGATAATGTTAGGAAGTATAATATTAAGTTGGGATATGTTTGGGTAGTGATTACTCTGGATGGCAAGTTTTAGGGTAAAATTAAGAGCACATGCAAATTCAGTATGTAATTGGCACTGTTGAAAATTTAAAAGGTGGGTAAACAGAAATTTTGTGGGTCGTGCTTGTTTGCATAAGGCAGTTTTGAGGCTTTAATTTTTGTACCTTGCTCAACTCTCAGCCTGAGCTTGTACAAATGTTCCCAGGGGGGGTACTTGGGTTAATGTTTGCTGGGTATGTGCCGCTGGCCTCTCAGAGCCCCTACCCTATTATAGTCTATTTTTTGGCCAATTATAGACCCCATCTTAGTCACTTTTTGGAAAATGTAATTTTCGCGATCTCAACTTAGTCACTTTCTATTTATACATCTACCTTATCAATGTGGTTTCAAGCGGCAGAATGTAATGTGGTCAATACGAGCTTATTGTTAAATCTAATAATTTAACAACAACTTTCTGATTTTTTTAACCGAGAATCTTCCCATTTTGAATCCATACTTACGCCAAAAATCCGAAAATTTGCGAACCCATTCTAGTAACTCTATTGAAAATGCGACTCTATTATAGTCACTCCAGTCGTGAAAATGCAACCCATCCAGCCGCACATCCCCAATAGCCTCTTGTAAGAGAGTACCACCCCCACCCCGAAATGTTCCAGAGCATAATTTTGAGACCACCCTATTTATGGCACACTATTATTTTGCAAAATAATACATTTCTTAGAGCTTGCTTTTCTCTAAGTGTTGGCTGATGACATGCAGGAGACTTGCAAAGGCCTCATGATCTGGTGTCACAAAAACTCAGAGAACAAAAACTCTGACCTCACACCCTGGAAAACACTCCAATTCCCAGGTATCTTGAGTAAAAAACCCATACCCCCCCAGGTGACTTGAAATTTCATTCCCCTTAAAACTTGAGTACATAATGGCATATATTACAGCCTCTATCAAAATGCTTTAAATCTCACCATTATCATGTATGCAGGTGAATTGTTGTCAAGTATCTTCGCCTCCTCTATGAACTCCTTTTGATCTGCTGGTTGTACATGTCCTCTCTGGGGGTCTGAGTTTTGAGGTTTGAGTCTTTTTGACACCACTAAGGCCTCTTATCTCATAGCAGGAAAATAGATAAGTTGTATTATCAACTACAATTCAATTAATCAATGTATACATTACTGTTAGAACATGTTTTCAGACCCTAGCTGCTTATTTTTGAGCAAACTCACATAAAATGACACAGTTCACATGTACATCAGGACTAGGAATGGGAATGCAGTGTAAATCATACCTACTGGGAATTGTACATTCAGGACCGAGTGCTTGGCATTGCCTTGTACTTGTCAACATTACATTGAACATGCATTCTCCTGACTGAAAAACAACATGCACGAATTAATATAAGGCAAAATAAGGTTGTATTTTGGCAGTTTATTAACATTCCTTTAATCATGTCTCCAAAATTTTGCTATTTTCTTGCTGCTTCTTTTGTAACATTTTTTTAATTATATACATTCAATGTTACTTTTCACCATCAAGTGCAACAACCTCTCTCGCTGTCTAAAAAACCATGGAAATCTGTTGGATGTAATCTCACAGTTGAGATGTTGTGATGGACAGAATTTTTGTGATTCATCTCTATGTCAGGTATGTTATCAATGTTTGAATAATAATGTCATTTGCAAAGCATAAAAAAATCCCCACTACAAATAGGGGAGGGCTTGTAATAGAATGAGGCTGCTTGTTGAATTCTCAAAACTTCAGAAGAAACAGTATAGTAAGAATTGACCATGCATATTATTTATAGCAGTAGGGTGCAATTATTTGCAGGTTTGCCAATTAAAATCTTTCTATTACAAAAAAAACCCTTTCCAATATTTTTTAGGAGCTTCAAGAGAGGTATAACAACAACATATCACTCATTAAATTTCTTCTTGGAAATGTTGGAACTACCATAGATGTGCTTCCAAACCAAATTCAAGGTGAATTTAATGTATATTTTTGTTCTAAAAAATTATTACCCATGTCACACCCTTCCTTCTATTAAACAAAATAACCATGTGGTTCAGTACTTGCAATAGCGATTAAACTGTATAATATTAAAAATATTAATATGAATAATTAAAATGATAAATTTTATAATTCAGAATTAGAATTTTGCAAATAACATCATAGCACACAAATACAGCCTTCTCTCATCGCTCCCCATCAAGGGTACATTTCTCAAGAAAGACTGCATTTTGGCCCCCAAAATTTTGTATTGTAGGAGAAGGAATGCAGGCCTGTTTGGTTAGTGACATTTGATAAAATTGCTAGTTAGATCTCATGAAACAGCCATCAGGCAACCCCCAAAAGAAACAGTTACAATAATTGAAGATCATAAACTGTAGACCATGAAGATACACAACAATAACAATATATTATTAATGGTAACACATACTTAACTAGGCATCCCACCAAGGGGATCTTATCATGAATTATTGACAGTGTTATCTATCTATATGAATATACTTCTCAATTTTTATGTTTTCAGTTTCCTTAAGTGGAATTTTACATAAAGATAAAAAGCTGAGGAACAAGCTGGAGAAAGTAGGTTTTTGGTTTGGTGAACTGAAAGGGAAAATGAAGGCATGTATCATGGAATTCTATTTTATTTTTTCAAATGTTAAATTTTAAATGACTGAAAGTAACTAAATTAAGTTCATGAATTAAAATAAAATTTGTGATCAGGACATAACGAACCATTATATGACAGAGTTTCATTGACTGGCCTGAACTCGCTTGTGCAAGATGAAAAACCAAACAGGTTTTTTACCTCATCAAGGCAAAACTATAGAAAACTTTGTCAGAAAAAACTTGCATGTTAAATAAATGAGGCTTAATAATAGATATTTAAATTAATAATAATAAATATAGATATGTAAGAGTACTTTATATTCAATTAGCATAACATTAAAGTTGAGGGTAATAAAAAAAAATATGCTGAAAATTTTCTCAGATTATTTTACTGGTTACTAAATGACTGGTTGATGCCCTGGTACCATAAACCCTTTCTCTTATTAACCATAATAAATGTCCCAAATGGCCTGGGTTCTTTCTTTCATTTTTTAAAATCTGATTCAAAGATTAAACTGGTCCCATGGAATATCTATCATGGGATGAAGTGAGATGATAAACACTGACAAAAATTCCTCCATGGTAAAATGGTCATGATATCCTAGGCTAAACCATATCTTTGGCAAATTATACTTTGTGTCTTTCTCTTGTTTCAAAGGGGAAGGTGTCCAACTTTAGTCCCAGCACTGCTGCACTTCTCCCAAGAAAGAAGACCCCATTAGTGTAAGTAAAAAAATAATCCTTATGATCATGAATTTAGCAATGTACTCAATAATAGCTCAGACCATTTAAATAGTCAAAACAGAGAGCAAATACCTTTACAATTTCTTCATTTTATGCCTTTTTACTAACAGTTTTTCTGTTGTTAATTCACTTCCATTAAACTGACGCTTTGCTAATTTAAAGAGATTGATACCATTCCCGACCTGTGCAATATGTGCATGCCTGTAATGGTTGTAAATTAATAATTTAAAGGCTCTAACTCTAGCCAATTTTGCTAGTGCATGCAGGGCCTAACCAGGCACCAGGTTTACATCTGCACAAAAGAATGGGGGCACACAAAACAGCTTAAAAAGCTGGTATTATTGGGGTTATGGCAGTGAATGCAATTGTTTGGTCTGGTACTCCTTTTCTTTTGGTACAATAAGAGTATACTTGAAGAATACTCAGAGGAAAACCCTTAAGTTGAATTTTAAATTCTTGTTCGATGTCTTGTCATGAATGCTGACACCAGTTTCCTGTTTTCTTTATTTAATTTTTGCTGTTCAGATCTGTGTTGAAAATGATGAACCTGTAGATTATTCAGCAGTCGCAGGCTGCTGACACCCCAAAGGACCTGATAGCTTAACTACAAGTTTGACAGTCATTATGACAAAGACCACACAGAAATTTCCCGGATGCTTTTCCTTCTCTATTTAGTGATCTAATCTCCAACATATGCCACTGACATGTGCAAGTGCCTTACAAAATAATAACGTGCCACCAGTAAAACAGTTTGCCACCGGCAAAGGCCATGGCATCCTTAGTTTTTAGCACGCTAGCAGATGCTGGTTATGGTTTTTAAAAGGCTTATGTGAGGGGAACACGTGAAGGGGAGGTGAGGCACCTGCAGCAAAGGCACTTAGTTTTCAGTTTTCTACGTCCTCTGGCGTTCTGTAGAATGCCACTGGCTAAGAACACTCCCTTGGGAGTTAGTCTGTCACCCCAATGCATTATTCATCAGTCAATGAAATTCAAGTCTTCCTTTATAACATACTGTAGCATAAAAACGGATGGACAACTGTTTGATTCATGCTTGCAAGAGGTTATTTAGAGAGCTTAACTCATAGGGATTTTCGATTTCAGTTTTTAGTTATTATAACTGGGTTCGGAGAAAGTGTAATTTTCCAGTTATTTGTTTTGGGATGTAAAGACCAAAACGGTCTTTGCAAGTATTGTCATTATTTCCCCTTTGCAAAATGTAATTCAGGATCAAGCAGCCAATGCAACCTCTACGTACGGGAATGTCAGTGTGTGACTTGAAATAAAAGAACTACAGCAAGGAAAGTATAACATCGTCTACATACAGGTCAGCTGAAGCAGCGATGGACAAAAAGATTTTCGAATATTATTAATGTCCCTATCCCATCATTGATCAACACAATGATATCAGTGTCTTTTGTTGACGAAAACTTTTGGACAAGACTTAGGTAATCCTGTTCATCGTGTTTGTTCTGAATTTAGAATTACAGTGCTTTAAAAAAATGCAGATCTATATAGTAAAAGTACACAAGGTTATTTTTCCCTTAGGGTCTGATGTTGGTTTCATCTTGTGAGGCGATCATCTGCTTTCAGTTAATTCAGTGTTGTCAGTTGATACAGTGCTGTCGTGTTATTAAATTGGTGTGGAAGGGGGGGGAAATGGAAAACCAGGGTCTCTGCAGCAGGTGCCTCCTCTCCTTTTCTCCCCTCGCGCGTCCTTGAGATTTCTTCTTTCACCCTAAAAAACAGCCAGCACCTTCTAGGCAGGCTGTTAGTTTTAAACATGGCATGCCTTCAGAGTTGACTTGGGTTCAATTTCGCAAACAAAACAAGTCAAAGTCAAGTCAACACATTTATTTTACTATGCTAACCACGCACAACAAAAGCTGGTTTTTGAGAGTTAATATGCTCTGGTTGGCTCATTAAAAGTAATCAAGGGCAAGCTTCTTATCTTGATTAAACCGCTGTTGGTAGGAGGGGGGGGGGGGGGGGTGGATGAGGCACTGCCATAAATTTTGGATAGGTGTCTGCTGCCCTGGGTCTTAAACCCTGCCAAAACCTGTAAAACAGCACCCCATTCAAGGGGAAAAAACTAAGAATTTATTCAGTTTCAACAGATTATAATTTGTTCCTTGTGTAGCTGCGGGGCATTTATGCACTTGAATTTTAGCTAATGTGATTTAGGTATTCTATCTTAAAATCAAACTGTGAACAAAAAAAACCAACAAGGACAAAAAAGATACGCTTTGTAAGGATCAAGACCCTTACCTTAATGTATGGCAAACAACTATCTAGACCATATATGGGAGTACCACAACTCTGGGTTAACCTTAGCCTTAACAATCTTTCAAGGAACTGAACCGGCCCAGAACTGAATGATGTCTTCACTGCACTACAACACAAAGCTCATTAAGCAATTGCATTTAATATCCGTACCCCTTCCCCCAGTTGAGGACCTACCTTTAATTCTTACCCCTGAAGATTAAATAAAATTGCATTCACATAAAATACGGGTTTGTCCCTCAAAACCATGGGTCCTACCCTTGAAGAATTTCGCGAAAAGTGGAGCTCCAGCCCCAAAGAATTCCATACTTTTGGACTCTACCCCTGAAGAAATCCTCAATTTTTATAACTTACCCCTGAAGAATTCCATGGTCCCTCAACGATGGCCAGGGGGTTACAGGTATTAAATGCATTAATTAAGGAGGTCGAAAGAAAAACAGCTGATTCGTATTTCATTTCAAACGGCTAACTTATTAAGCTTTAAGGATTTCCACAGAGGATCCTTAGCTTAACTAGCTTAATTTATGCTAGCAGATCTCCATAACTAAATAACTTAAAGCGTAAGGTTAAGCAGTTTATAGAATAAGTAATTATGAGCAGAAATGTTGGTATTACCTTCTCGTCTTTAGTTTCATGACCAGCCAGCCTTCCTCGCTCTTAATCGTGATTTAAGGAGCAACTATTTTTATAAAAAGCAGCTCGTAGAATATAGGTGAATAACAATTTATCAAAAGAATCAAGTTATCTAAAGAAAGAAACAAGCCTTTCTGCGCGAATGAGCAAATTTGTGGAGGCTTCCGTCGAGGTCGATGGAGTCGCACGGGTCGTCAACACGGGAAACACGGGTCGGCTCAAGGCTCGAGGTCGGCTCTAACTGGCTCGTCTCCAGGCGTACTCGACCAGAACCGACCAGTTCCAGTCTTTCTTCAGTCTTATGACTGATCATGTGGTTCGTGTGGTTCGATAGGACTTTATCTCTGCCTGTTCGCAGAAGTTTTCCTTTCTTCTCTCTTCTCGAGCGAAAAGAAAACCTCTGGTGCCAGGCTCTATCATCTGTAGGGACGAAAACCATTCTGGGACACTCCCGGGACGCAAACTCCCGTATGATAGATACGGGGATGCTATATAAAAAAACCTAACGGAGACCAATCTGGGCGTGGCTTGGGCTTCATTTAATTTGAGCCCTAAAGGATACCTACCCCCACATAGTGTAACGAAATTCCTGACTCTCTTCATTCTTTTACAGTATAGATATTTCTTTACTCACAGAGTTCAGGCGCCTGACGCACAAACGTTTAAGCGATACGTTTATGTAAAAATAATTTCCTTTCGGCTGTCCTCAGCACCACCAAATGAGGACAAAGACAGCAATTTCTACCCCTAAGTGAGAAGATGAGCATCACTATCATTTTTATATGGGAATATGGGAGCAACCCCCACTCCTTCCGGGGGGCAAAGTAGCGTTATATTTGCGGAACTCGTTGAAGTGAAAAAACACCTTTTCTTCTACGGCGTTTCATGTTTGTTGCTCTTTTTCTGCCTTCCTTCAAAAGGGAAGAGTTCTTTCAGATGTTCGTACATGGCGTTAAGGAAGAGAGGCCACTTGTTTTGACACTATGGCAGGATGAAACAGGCCGTGGATTAAAAGAAGCAGTTCTCAAGCAATGTCCAAGTTTACCTTCCTACTTTATTCTACTGTTTCGAGGTCGAAAGGTACGTAGCACAGTGATCCGGGTAAGAGGCTGTGAACAGACTCCTGGGGGAGTCTGGCGAGCTGACTTGTTCCTCATACTATACCCAACAAGAGAGCTACTTTACTAGCTAATGGAGTAGACGTTGCAAGTAATGGCCGACAGTTTTCTTGTCTTGAGGAAATTTTGGCATTTTTTTTCCAATGCTGGCTAGTTGTGATAGGTTACTTGTTTAACAGTTTTGCCGCTTTATGCCTCTCTATTTAAACCGGCTTGTCTTGTGTATTTACAGATTTCGGACGAACATACACTCAGGAAACAAGGGTTCACACAAGATTGCAACATCCATGTCCATTTTAGTTTGTACGGAGGTATTAAAGCCTGATGATTTTGCTCAGTTTTGGATTTGGAGTAGCTGCCAGGGGCGTAGCTACCTGTACGTACGATACGCACGTGCGTACCTGAAAAAGCTGAAGTTAAAAATATAAAAATAATTTTAATGAAATAAAAGATAAAGATAATGGTAAAAAGCAAGTAAATAAATAGAAGAGACTTATTTTAAAAAGCAGAGTTTGCTTCAATTGATCAATCTCTGCTTGTGTCTTTGAATTGTTCTTTTTTCTAATGCAACGGAACATTTTTTTGCCACACCCAAATGTCTACGCTCCTGGCTGCTAGTTTACATCTGTAAGCCAGTTTGTGTACAGTGTTTTATTTTATCTTCTTTTGCCTTCTTAGGAATGGAGAAAGAAAAGGATTCAACAGATAAAAGTAGGGGAGAAAGAAACAAAAAAGGTAACCTTATTTTCAAGCTGTCGAAAAGTTTCCTAAAAGGATTAAAAAATTTTCTTGCATATTGCAGCTATCATTATATAAATTGCCGAGGCGATAGACACTGATTTTCTTACTAAGACTGAACGCTTTGTGGCATTGAGTTTTTGAGGGTTTATAATTTTGCGGATTATCGCGCGTACGTACGATACGCAAGACAAACTCCTCCCAATATTTGAGGTATGATCACCTGAACTTACTAAGAACGAAGGCTGGGTGTTTTCTTTAATTCGCGGTTTCTCTCTCTTTTTTGGCGGGAGTATATTTTTACGCTATCCGATTTTCCCCACCAAATTCGGGAATGTTAAACTGATCGCAAAAATTTCATTCCACTGGTGAACGGACGAATTGGTTCAGATCGCCTGACTAGCTACACGAGACTGTTTTGGTCCCGAATTATATAAGTCTTGCAACTTGTGGCGCACGCATTTTAAAGCTCCAGGTTCATTGTCAGATTTCAGTGAGATTGAAGAGCGCTTCGAACTAGAGAAACAAAAAAAACTGACAATAATAATCAGTTCTTCGTATCTGGCCTCTAGTCCGCGGTCTAATATTCGCTGATAGTCTCCCTAATAACATGCTAACTGACAACCGTTCACCTGTCCGTTAAAGAAGCTACTGATAGGAGAAATGGGGCAGTTGAAAAAGCCAGTGAAAATTAAGTAGCAAGTGCTACTGGCCAGTGAGTCCTAGCCCATGGTAACCAATCACAATGAAGGAAACAATATTGAGTCAGCAGCTTGTCTGGCTTCGGCTTGAAAACAAAAATAAATGTAATCAACTCCAAAGACTTCATATATTCATTACTTCATCTTCATCAGTCATCTTTCCCCAGTATATTACGAACCAATTAAATGACCATCCTCAGCTCCCAGTTGGCTTGGTAGCTCAATAGATCTTATTTACGATACCCGTCTTTTTTTCATGCGCTTAAGGAATGATGGAATAAAGCCGGGCAATGTCACGTCATTTCAGGAGGCAAACAAGTGAAAGAATTTGCCAATACTAGTAATCGCGGTCGAGTTTGTTTATTCTATCGAAACGATACGACGATTCTAGTCTTGCAATTTGTAAGGTTCGAGTTTCGACAAGTTTTACATCATTATTGCCTGCAGTGAGGACATCTACGGCCGCTACTGCATCCAGGAAAACAATGATCAGTTCAACTCATAATTTGCCATTATCGTCTTTAAAGGTAGAAAGTTCTTCACGTTTCGGCTGTTTAGAATTGCTGGTTTTCAGTGTCACGCCATTCAAAATAGATAAAAATCAAAATCAAAACCATTCGACAGATAAAGTCCAGAATCTGGGAAATGAAAGGAGGTAAATATACAAAGCCCTCGCCAAGATTTGGGTCGAAGGAATAATTCGTATACGAGATACCCGAGGAAATGTTTTACCCAAATTTATAGAGCTTTGTATGGAGACGCCATGCTGGAGCTCATCCGGATGAGCTCCAACATGGCGGACGGAAACCAACAGAAACATCAGTTACCGAGTTTTGCTACAAAAGCGTGAGTTTACTCCTGGAGGAACTCATAAACATTAAAGTGATACTTTTTCTAACACTTGAACTTTTTAGATAGCAAAATTCCTCGAAAAAAGTCACTTTTTTAACCTAAATGACAGCTCTCTCGGCAGTCATGTGTTGCGTCACGCAAAAGCTTAAAAATTCAAGCGTACTCTATTACAAAACCAAGAAACCTTTTGAGGGGAAAAGTTGTTCGAAAATTAGTTCTAAGCTGCTCCAATACACCATGAAAGTAAAATATCAGTAGGATCGATAGTTTTGTAGTTTGAATTTTAATGAGGTCGTGAAAACCAACAATAAAAGAAACTTGACCACGATTTTTGGTTCAGTATTTTAAAATTGCCGTGATATTGTGCTTGTCTCTCTCTTTTCAGTGGACTGTTGTTAGCTCGCGCAAGCAAACCTAAAATGACCTCTTTAGATATCTTTTTTGGTATGTCTGCCTGCACTTGGTTCTCTTGGCCGGCAAGAGAAAATCTTACCCAGCACTGACTGGTTGAAAAATTTTAATGATTTTTCACACTTCTATCGCGTATATAGCTCCGGACAAGTGGAATAAGGCTCAAGTAAAGCAGTGGATTAATGAAGTTTGTGAAGAATGTGAGATTGAAGAAGATGATGTTTCTATGCTAAAGACACTCTCAGGCGCCGGACTCGCCCATTTGACACGACAGGACTTTAAGGAAAGGTGCCCTAAACAAGGCGATCTAATCTTCACCCTGTGGAAGAAGTTACTTAACAAATCAACAGAGGAACCTGGAAGCGACAGCGCGAAAAGCCCGCCCAACTCACCAAGAAAAGGTTAACAGTATACTAATTGCTATAAATATTTATTCTACTTTATAAGGGAAACTGGCGGGAGAAATCAGTCAGAAGTTTATTGATTTGGCCGGTATGTGGATGACCGCTTTACTGGTAGCTTATTATATGAATGTGAACTTGTATGCTCTTTACGCACAATCCTTCATGATCAGTTGTTTGAGAGAATTTTACAGTTTCAACATACTACGTTACGACTCAAAAAGGAAAAACTTCACTCGTCTACTGGATTCGATTCATTAGATCAACTCTTGTAAACCTGACTTCTAGGATTCATGATGCTGCGTTTGTTTGGGCACAGATCAGAAAAAAATAATAATTTGCGGCAAGCGGTTTAGCTGTGAAAATACACTGATGTATGAGGCCCATTTTTTTCACGCGTCGGTATGCGCCAATACTTCGCTACATGATAGTGCCGCATCGCCTAGATGAAAGTGTCTGCTACGCAGGTTAATCTCAGATTCGTCAAGACGAATTAACTATGAAAAATCAGAAAATGGATTATTTAGACGTGTTAGACCCAATTCAGAAGGGACAATGTGACTGGAAGTCGATCATTACGTGGCAGTCCTCGTTGCTAGATGCAAACTAAAGTAAACTCTCCGTACTCAAAGGGCACTAAAAGAAACTCACGGATCATTAATTTTAAGATCCAGAAAAAATTGGATTCAGATTTGATCTGACGAATCGATTCGTAGTTTTGTTTTTTTCGGTCAAGTTGTAATCTGTTTTCGGGTGAGAAAAAAAACAAAATCCGTTTTTAAATTTAAGTCTAGATCAGTGGGGGGGGGGGGGGGGGGGAGGTAACTCTATTGTTTTCCACCTAAATTTCTTGACCCACTTCGCCTGCCAGTATGACGTCACATAGTAACGGGCAAGAGCTTCGGGTCGCTTGTGCAAATTAGCAAGGGATACGACAGTTATTTGGACGAGCGAGGTCGAGGAAAAGCTAAGAAGCCTGCAAATATCGCTATATATCACTAATTTGATCGAATGTGTGTGCGCTTTGGTGTTGCTATAATCTGCTTGTGTAAACCGTTTTGATATTTTGTGTCCGTGATTGTATAATTTTGTTAATTTGTTTTGCGGGTCATGTTGCGGGATCGCCATCTATTTCACGGCACCTGCAAGGTCATCAAAACTCGAATCTTTTTTTTCTCTAAGGTCTAGTCTCCAGAATAGGAGGTTCTATTCACAGATCACGCATGTTTATATTTCATCTATTCTTTTGCTAATTAAATGGGCCTAACTTCATATCATTCCTTTCGAGTGTGGGCCTCTGTTGATCTCCTAATTCTCCAACAAATTCGGTAAAGCTAGTTCGATCGATTATCTACATCGAGTCGGCCCGTTAAACCCGAAATAATGCGAAATAGCTTTGAAATACGCGCTAAAGCTAATTTTCTTCAAATGTATATTTGAATTCATGATAAATACAGCTCCACCAGCTTGAAACAGCGTCTATGGCAGAGAAAAATTGTTTTGATATGACAAAATAAATTTACCGTGGTGCAGTGGTCAAGGAGTTGCTTGCACGTGCAGATAAACCGGGTTCGACTCCCGGCAACACTGTTTTCTGTTTCTTTGTACCGTTTTTTTTTAACACTATTTTTCCTTTTGGCCTTTTTTTCTTTATTCTTACTGCTGACCCTGCTGGTTATGCACTTGGATCAATATATATTTTAAGCTTAAGTCAGGAGTTTTCTTTTGACAAAGGGATTTCAAAAGCTCCTGATCTGCATACTGGCCAAGCTTACGACCAGATAAAAACCATAGGGTGTCAAGACATCCCTCCTCTGAAACAGCTGATTTTTTTTTTCAACGTTAGTTGACATCATGACGAACAACACACAGTACACCACAAACTGTACTAATTTACACCCACCACCCACCAGTGGCCAACTGGCGAAAGTTAAACTTGCCTTTTGTACATCGTCTTAATCATCAATATTATTACCCTAAAATCTCCACTGGGTTTGTCCCCCAAAAATAATTCAACGAAGCCTTTTGTTGGCTTTCGGGATTTAATAACAGAATTACAGGTGTATGCCCAATACAGTATTAAAATGCGGTAAAGCGACACTATTCAATGCTCACAGTCTCTCACAAATACCTGTCATTTAGCTTCCTCTTTCAAGGCTACAGCTAAGCGAACTTTGAGAGGAATGATATGGGGTTCCACTAGCTCTGACGAGCTGAAAATACGCACAATGTAAAGTATAATACATCCTTTCATGAACCTCCTATTGTTGTGTCTAAACTCCTCAATCTTGCTGTGCACTGGCCCTCAAAAGTGTGACCGGTCGGTATGATTGCCCGTAAAATTTGCTCGACGATAGAAAGGAATCTTTAGAATTCATTACACCACTGGACATTTCATTCCAAAAAGTACTTAAGAGCGAATGTCTGTAAAAATCGATCAACCGGCGGCCACGGTCAAAACTTTAATTTCGCTGACATATCTTGTCCATGCATACTTATTAGTAAGTAACTAAACGTGGTGCAGTTTGTTTTTCAAAAGGCCGCTTGGATTTGGAGAAAATCGACAAAATCAATTTTCGTGGTCGGCGACTTGAAAACAACCAAAATTTGAGGCAAAATAAGGCGGTCTCAAAATTTCGCTCGCACGCAAAAAGGAAGAAAGCGTGATAAAATATTCCGCGATAAATCAATTTATAAAGGATTTTAGCGTTAGTATGGCGGTTAATTCTTATCTTCTGAGTCAAGATAGCCGTGACGGTAAGACGCAGTATATCTAAACAATCTCACGAAAAAGTCTAGTCTAGAAGAAACGCACCTTTAGAAAGCAGCAAAGGAACGCCTTGTATACGTACATAACACGTACGGAGCCAAAAATATCAAAGAAATATTTTTCAAGACTTCAGAAGTAGTGCATCAAAAATAGGTATGTTACTAACAAACGGCGGGCTACGTAGAAAAGTTGAAACCGTGGACATCAACATGACACCGATAGATTCCTTTTATACTAGCAGCATTTTAGTTAGCGTTCGTCGCTGTTATAACTCTTATAACAGCGAGACTGAACCATTAACTGGGAACAAAATCTCTGCAAATAAACAATAAACGGCTTATATGGATTCTACCACTGCGTCATACTGAGTCATCAAACTTATGTGAATTTTTTTTGCAAGGAGATGTGGAACACGAGACAAACGAAGCTACAGACGTTTCACCCATTAGTGTGAGACCCTCGCCGATAAATTCTCCGAGGAACATGTCTCCAAATGACGACAAACCTGTTCCAGTGCCGATTCTAGACAGTTCGGAAATGAGGTAGAGACTTTTGCTTAGTTACAGTTGAGCGGCAGCTGATATAATACACTGAAGTACGATGTAACTTTGTTTAGAGTGCGTCGTTGGTGTAGTTATGTAGAGTTTCTATTAGAAAGTGAAGTGCTGCTGGTAAAGCTGGCACATGTCGACGAAGATTGGGGTACTACATTGCCGTCGTTCGTTGATAAAACGCTTGACAGCCAAGTACCCGTGACGCTTTGCCATACGTGACTGGTACGCAATGGTTTTACGCCAGAACGGAAATGGCCTTCTTTAAAAGGCCATAATACTCTTTGTTTTATTTTCCCTCCAAAATTTTGTACAAGTGTTGTTTTCAACTTCTCTTTCATGCTCTTACAATTGTCCCAAGAGAAATTGAACACAATACTTATGCAAAATTCTTGGGAGGGAAAACAAAGAGTATTATGGTATTTTTGAAAAAGGGTTACACAAAGAACAATATTATTTCTGGATAAAAGTTGTACCTAGATGAGAACTTCTTTGCTTTTAAAAGTGTTTACGGAGACAAGAAGCGCCTTTAATCTTCGCATCTCACGTGTAAACGTTTGCCAAGGGCCAAGGCCTTTTCCGGATGTGAAGTAAACAACACGACTTTCCTCCTTTTTCCACAGTTTTAAGTTTTTCGGCATCCTTCTTTATGGTCACTGTATAGAAAGTGGATTGATTTTTAGGGCATTAACTATGCATTGCGAAAGAGAAAATGGAAATGTATACGAAAATCAAGAGTCTCGATTCATTTAGGGCCACGAAATTGAGACAAATCTGACAATTTTCATATTACATAATAAAGTTACATACAGCCAAGAAATCTCAAATGTGAATGGCTTCCGGTACAGGCAATACCACTTACGCAGCCGGCTAGCCCCAGCCTCCCACGTCGCACTGTTGTCTATTACCTAATTCTAATAAGGCCTTTGTTATATGTGTGTATTTTAGTTATAAGGAGCTGTCGCTATGGACGAAAAAGTCTGACTAAGTTGATAAGTTATGACTTGAGGTCGAAAAATTGATTGAGCAATTGTATCGGTTTACAAAAATAAGTAATTGTGAATGAGACAGTAAGCAATGCTGTGAGTAGCTTCTATGACTTGGAAGTTATAACGATTGGATGGTAAAAGTTATTTTGCGTACACTCAACTGATAGTCAGTATAAATGCTCTTAACCAGTTTTTGTCTTTTGCCTTTTTTGTTTACAGTGACATGGCTCCCAAAGGCCCATTTGGAGCTGTTGAAAATCTCGACGAACATAAAAAATACTTTACAGTTGACGAAATTGCGAATCATTCCCCAAAGGATGGCGATGTGGTTTCTGTAAAGGGAATTTGTTCCTCAGGAACACGCAACGTTGGCAGTGCAGGAACTCTCCTGATAAGAAATGACCCTGTAGAAGGGAAGACATTTTTAGAACTCAAGGTGGACATAAGAGTTTGTCCTGGTTCTTCGAGTTTGTCTAAGCACGTACTCGCTTCAATTTTAAATGTGAAACTGGGTGAGCAGTTATTTGTGAGAGGAAGAGTACAGAGCCCACACGAACGTCGTAAGTCTATGAAGAAGGGGTTTCAAATACTTCCATTTAAAATTGTCGTGGATTCTGATCATCACGCAGCATTTAGAGAGGACGTCAAAGTGAAAAATGCGTATTTACGACAGGTATCCATTCCATGGCCAACCGAATGTGGCGTTTTTCCTGCAGAAGGGTCTACGCAAGAGCCTATTTTTCTAAATGATTCTTTGGAGAGCACGTTTGGAATTTTGTTTTGTCACCCGAATGAACAGCCAGAGAAAATAAGAGAGAGTGCTGTTGCGTTAAAAAATAGCTTGAGTGGGGACATTTTTGTTGGCGTTAACAGTAGTGGAACTGCCAAAGGCTCACCAACGTCTCGAGATGAATTAATTCGGAATAGGGATGACCTGGTTAGAAATGTGAGTGGAATATTGCCAAGTGTCAATGAAGGTGTTTCCATTTGTACAAGTGCGGCACAGGCACATGAGCTTGTCGAGAAAAAGAAAGACTTCGTTGCTGCCATGTATCTGCTGCCCAAAGCTCAAGAATCCGTAGAGAATCTGGGAGAAACAGAGAGAATTTCGATTTTATATCGCATTCACGTGGAAAAAGGGACGTCAGTAGTAAGTTTCGCAAAACCAGAACATACTCGCGCCTTCACACGCGTGGGCACGGAAACGAAACAGATGGTAGATTATGAAGACCTATTCAATCGCCTCGAGTCACTTGCAAACCGAAATATCCCGAAGAAGACAGCGACGCATATCAACCAGGAAGTGGATAAAGCATCCATGTACGAGACAAGTGAAAAGAATTACAGCATGTTCAAAAGAGTCAGCTTTGAAACAGAGAACACTGAATTTAAAGTTATTGTAGGCGATCCCAAAAAGATCATCCCGAAAGATTACATCAAGAGATACTCTGCATCGTTTCTTAGCACTGACGGGGGTGATATACTTTTTGGAATAGATGAAGATCGCCCGACAAGGTTTGGCTATGTTGTAGGAGTAACAATGTCGCTGAATGACCGTAAAGAACTGTTACATGAAAGCAGTGAGATGATCTGCAACTTATGGCCTCCGGTCGACAGTAGTCAGTTCTTCATGAAATTCATCGATGTGAAATGCGACGCTGCTAAGAATTTGTTAAAGTATCCAAAGACGTATGTTGACAAACAAGAACAGTGTGTGACATTTACTTTTGAAAACAACTCAAAAGTGACTAAGCTCCTCAACCTGATAAAAACAAAAAACATTGGTCAGTGTGCAATTCTACGACTACAAAACAACCGCTTTGGTCTCTTGGTTAAAGATGCCACGAAATTAAACGCGGAACACCTTCTTTCCGAGTTGGAGAATGAAAGAGGAAAATCACCGTATTTCAACATGGATGTTGCATCTTTTGAAGAAGTTGAACCTGTGCTGAGAGATTTGTGTGTTGTTCATCTCCATCTGAGAGCATCGCCTTATCCTATTCACCTCACTAGCCCTTTCCTCACATTTTGCTTAGATAAGCAAGGGATTGTTGCTGAAATGGAACCCAGGGAACTTCTCGAGCGTTTCTCAAAAAGAGATTATCAATATGAGCCTGATAAACTCTTGAATGCTGCAAACGGATTCGAGAAAGAAAACACTTCGTACGTGTTAATTTGTTCACCGTTTTGCCTTCCAAGAAAAGAAAGAGATTTGTATGGTTTAGTGGTCCCAGAATGGGCACTGGTATTTGACTTCGATCAAACCCCACACCAGGAAGGCCATCTTTTAAATATCTATAAGCCTCTCCATGATAGACACCAAGTGGAGAGAAATCTTTTTGTCAAAACACCTCTTGACAGAAGGATGGAGATAAATCCGATAAATGGTGTGTGTTGGTGTGCAGTGAGAGGCTACGAAGACATAGACAAGACGCTTTCCAAAGAAGGACATGCGTCGTGGATGATGTCTCATGGTCACAAAGTGAGAGCAGTCATTGACCAGCTTGTTGTTCACATAAATCCAAACCAGTTGGTTGTTGTTTGTCTGTGGGATGACGGGCATGAAAAACTGTTGCCTTCTGTTGACATGCTTTTGCAACACTTTTTCTCTTGCTGGGGACCTACAAAGGCGTTATTTGTTTGTTCCAATTCTTCCACGAAATCTGCAGTGATGTCCTCCCTCATATACCCACTGGAAAAGGCCGGATTTGGTAACAAAATCAAACGTGACAACATTTTTGTTGCACTACCTCATGAAATGGCGCGTCATATAGGGGCAGAACTCCCTCCACCTTACCGTTCAGAGGATGCGTTCCGAGTCCCAAGGAAATTCTTCGTTAAAGACGGGGAGCCGAGAACATTTCCAGACACGTTACCTCAGACTATACGACAAGCGATTAAAGGCCATTTGCAGATAATGTACTACGACACTGGAAGTGCTTTCAAATTAAATCCAGAAGATGAGGACAAAGTCAGAGTAAAATTTTACTCTGGATCTGAAATCAATGAGGCCGGCCTTTCTAACGGAATCGCCATTGAGCGAGAAAAGTTGAAAGAACTCAAGAAAGAAATGAAGTCTTTTCTCAACGACAAAAGATCGCACGTTTGTCTGACTATAGTTAAGGCTGAAAGAGGAGCTGGTGCAACAACTTTGTGCTTGCAACTATTGTATGAGTTCCACAAAAACTATGTGTGTGCTCAATTGCTCGAATTTCATGACAGTCTTGCTGGCAATATGGAGAAGATTAATCAACATTGTCGACTTCCCGTCATTCTCTTTGTTGACAGTGAGATGGCTAATCTCCCAGAGTTCGGTGACTTTAAAAACGATGCAGAAAGGCGAAATTTAAACCTTAAATTGCTTATTGTTGAATCTGACCTTTTTTATGGTCAACAACAGATGTCGAACAAGAGAAAGCAACCCATCCCATATATTGTTGGGACGGCAGCCTACAAGACCGTCGAATTAAGCCGCGAACTTACTTCCGATGAAGCAGCACAGTTAGTTGAACAATTTCTGAAAGTAAAGGCTATTTATGAAGAGAAAGAAGGCGAGCTTAGAAAGCTCAAAGAACGAGTAGTAAAAGAGTGTTCCTTACGGAAATTTGCATTTGTGAGCCTTACGGCGTTTGGTAGGAAGTTTACAGGGCTACCAGACTACGTGGAATATCGTTTGGCCCAAGCAAATGAGTTGCAACTCCAAATTTTAGAGTTTCTGGCTCTAATTCACGTATATACGGATTTTCTGTTTCCCGTGAATGCCTTGAAAAGAGTAGCGAAAAAGGAAGTTGTTTTGTTGGAAAGAATTTTTAGCAACGATGACGTAAGAGAGCTGTTAAGTCCTCCATCTTCAGCAGGAAAAAATGTCAGAAGAATTTCTTTCGTTGAGGTGGCAGACGAGGTACTTAAGCTGCAAGCAAAAAAGCGCGATATGGTGTACCCTCTTTATCTGAAAGATGTTGCGCTTCGCCTGGCAAAATGTGCTCTCTCAGACCCAAGACCCAGCAAAAGAATTGATCGCATTACCAGACGATTGTATGTCACCAGTGAATATGGAAGTGAGAAGTTTTCCCCACTCGTGCGGTGCATGAGAGAACAAGATCCGGATGTGGCTCGTGACATGTTGCACGAGCTAAGTGACATATTTGAGAAAGGTTCGGGAGTGTGGGCTCATCTTTTGGCACACTTGGCGAAATACTATATGATCCAGTATGAGGATTTTCAGAGAGCAATTCCGCTCATTGAAGAAGCTGTGCATGAAAACAAAGACGACGTCCTTCTTCATCATATTCATGGCGATTTAATTCGTCTTCACGTGCAAAACCTGAAAGAACAGGAAGAATTCTCTTTGCCTCAAGTTATCCGTTATGCCATTCAGAGCAGCCATTGTTTTAAAACCGTAAAAGAGAAAAGGCCGCTGATGGAGCACGGTTATTCCTCTGACGCATTGATTAGAAAGGTTGTCATGTTGGCTGCTGTTAAATCAGTTGGTGGTATTCGTTTCGTCGATTTTCTGAAAGACTTCTTAATTAAGTGGAGAGAAAATAAAGAAGCGACAAACCTCACTCTAGAAGACAAATATGTACTCTCTTTAGTGCCAGAGTCTTTTGCTAATCTTCGAGCAGTGCCCATTAGTGAGTACAAAGCAAAATTAAAAGGTAGTTTGTTGGAAAATTTGGGCGATCTTGATGCCTTAAAAGCACTAAGCGAAGAACTGAAAGAAGTGATGAAAGGTACTAACGATGAGGCCTGGGCTGATAAGGTCGTCCTCAAAACATTGTCTTTGGTTTACTCCCTGGAGTTTGAAAGAAAAGAACTAAATCCTGAAGAAGCCGACGAAAGAATAAAACACCTCGAACAACTGTTAACAGTGGCTGATTTTGACGAGGAGTCCATGAAAATTTGGATTCGATGTGTAAGGCTAGGCTCCAAAGTTCCCAGTTTAAAAGAAGTTCGGAAAAAAATGGACAGATGGCTAAAGGCGACTAGCAGAAGATCACCAAACGCTCTATTTTACAAGTAAGTAATGTCAGTAAAAAATAGTACTTTACCTCTTACGTTTTCACTTCTTAATGACCGCCCGCCTGAAAACTGATAAAACCCGTTTTAATCTTCAAAACAAGTCGCTATTAAAAAGAAAACTTGCACGAAATAAAAGCAAAATGTATTTTTGTACCGATAATAATTCTAGTGTTGTTATATAGAGAGCATATATATTTTAAGATAAGCATTTTATTCTTAGTATTTTACACATTTCAAATTATATAATCGGTGATAAAACAACGAAACAGGTACGAAACTAACAGCGTTTAAGCAGACCAATCAACTTTGCAAATAAAGTTACTCGTATATACCATCAGTTGCAAAAATTGAAAAAGGTTAACAAAATATTTTTGTTTGCACTTATTCATAGAACAAATAACTAGTTTCCACAATGGTTCCTTTTCAGTTACGTTGTAGCTATTTTGGAGGCCCTTAATGACCCTAAAGACACTGAGAAAATGAAGAAAGCAAACGAATGTATTAAGGAGTTGGTACGGAAGAGAAATCTGTCAAGATCAAAAGGGGTTTCGCAGGATCCATCTCTCCCAGTAGAATGGCTTCATCCAAAAGACGGCCGGCACATTAACTCTTTGGAATCCTTGCTTAATCATGAGGATTTGGTGAAGGATTACTTGAAAGGGACAACACCTCGACAGCAAAAGCCTGCTGGCAAGGAAATAATCAACAAAGCGTTATTTGAAAAGAAAATAACCAGGTGGGACGGAGTGGTGGATGAAATAACATCTGATTGGAAAGGAATCATCAGCTTAAAAAATCACATTAGTGTGTCATTTGTACCCGTTAATGTTCACCCCCATATGCCAAATGAAGGAGAGAAAGTACAGTTCTGCCTTGCATTTAACTGGACTGGTCCATGTGCCTGGTACGTCGTATCGGAGCCAGGAGTTGCCAAAGCCCGGAAAGCAGTTTCGCTTTCTTCACCTTTCTTACCGGTAAATCCAGAAGACGATGATTCTGACAGTGAAGTAAGTGATAAGGGTGATGATGATGGTCTACTACCTATGGTGAGTGAATCTCTTCACACACAAACTGTATTGAAGCGAAGGAGCGTATTAGCCGAGAACGATCAAGATTACCAGTGGATCCGATATCGGGACAAAGAAATGCAGGGGATTATTTATAAACTCTTTCCCGACAAAGGATTTGGGTACATCTATCATCCTGACTTTGAGGCGACACTCTACTTCCATATAAGACAAATTGTTCCCCCAGTCGACAGTCTGCAATCAATAAAGCTGTATTCTGTGGTCTCGTTTACCGTTGGAATGACTTCAAAAGGAGAACGAGCGATGAACATTAAAACAGTGGTGGTATGTTGAGCTTACTTAATTCCAAAGTTAATTCAGTTGATAATATACTACGAGGCTTGTACGTTGATCAACGCTTCTGAAAAGCGTAAAATGTGTATTGCGTTCTAACGGCCGTGGCTTCACGAGTGCCTGTTTTTGTCTTTTTTATCCAAACAACGAGAACATTCATAGTTATTCTCTTCTCTTGTTCAAAATAAAAGGCCGCCCATTTTGTTTTATCGATGCGGCCCGCAAAATTAAATTGCAGACAGAAGGAGTCACTCAAGTAGTTTAAGTGTCGTTTAAGGCCTGTGACTATGTGGTTTACCTGTGGAAAATGATTTATTGGCTATAACTTCGGCACAGGTTATGGAGCGCACACAAAAAACTCATAGTCATAGTCCGTTAACATTTTTTAAAGTATAAATATTGTGCTAAAAATGGTAAATAACTGACAAATTGGTGACGGGCCGTTTAGGAAAAGAAATCGAGCAATAACATTTTTCTCAAATGTCCAAATTTAATCTCGATTTTGTTAAAAGTAGAAAGTTAGGTAGGTTTCGGCAAAAATAAAACAAACTGTGGTTAACAAATTAAACATGATGAAACAACGTATGTTGCAAAACTAAGATTTTAAAGACTTGACGTTTCTTATGTAACAACATACATCCTCAGAAGTGACGGTTAAAAAGATCAAAGTCAAATCTTCAACATCCAGAAAAAGACTGCAACCTAAACCGGTAAAAACAATGATGTTGACGGACTCAATTTACGTCAATTTGAAGTCTGCCGGTAATTATAATGTATGATGCTAGTAGAGAAAAGTTTTTTCACTGCCAACATTTACATCTAAAGCAGCGTTTAAATCGCGAATCAATAAAGTTTCTAATTCTAGTATTCTACAATGCACATCTGATTTCCCGGTTTCTAATATCTCAAAGTGATCCCATGTAATATTGAGGCCTGTTGAAGAAATATGATCTGCAATGGCAGAAGTGTGACAATCTTTCGTCAGGACTTTAAAATGTTCAGTTTTCCTATCGTGTAATCGACGCTTGGTCTTCGCGATATAAAAATCATCGCAATTCCAGCAGCTGGCCTTGTATGCCACCTTAGACATGAGCAAGCGGCTAAGTCTGTCCTTGTAGGGGAAAAAAGATTTTATAGTCAGCAAGTGTTTCGGAAAATTACTTTGAGGCTAACAAAACCAAAGAACATGGAGACACTAGATTTGAGTTGTTTTGCGACAACTTTACTCTGCAAACCCAAGTAAGGGAGATCGTAGTAGCTCGTAGTGATGGAGTTGAGTTCTGTCACAGTTTCTGTTCAAAACATCATTCATGTTGTAAGTAATGATACTCTTGGGGTATTCATTGCATGGCAAAAGATTCCCCTCAGATCATCAAGGGCAGACTATAGTAAAGTGGCTGATGAACAGATGCGGATACAACGATCAGAAATTAATCTTATACTTACCTGGTGTAAAGGAGTCCCATTTAGTGTAAAGGCCAGTGAATGTTTTTTTTTTTTTGCGTCAAGTCTTTAAATCTTAGTTGAGTAGTATGCGTTGTTTCATCATGTTTGTTACCGCAGTTTGTGCTTTATTTTTGCTGAAGTTGAAATGGCCGAAGAATAACAGTGTTTAGGTAGGTTTATCCTTTATCAGAATTGCCAATTTATTTAATATCCAAACAAAGTAAATTCGCCACCAATTCCTTCATTTTCAATTTTTGGTCACGTATAATTAAACGTTAAGGCACAAGAAGACCTCAAGACTTACTTTGAGGGAATATTTCATTTTGTTCTAGGTCCCCTAGCGAGAGGTATTGCCAATCAATCATATGCTCCACCTAAAAACACAACCAGAGCCTGTGAAGAGCCCTACGGGGGGGGGGGGGGGGGGGGTGGGATGCAGGGCAACAGAAATTTATCGAGAGGGTAATAAAGTAAGAATTTAGTACAGACTAAGAGAGGCCTTCTCATTTCTTACACCTGCGTGACATGACTCGTGAGGCTACCTGATTTTTTACTCGAGTGACGGTTCGCTTCGCTCATATTGGGCCTTTGGTTAATGTTATCAGGCAATAATCGAATTTCTAGAATAATTTATGATCGAGTAACGATAAAATAAGGAAATAACCTCAACTACAAATTTCAGCTGATGTGCTTTATTACCAACAATTCGTTTTAGAGTGATCTTTTGTTTGTTTTGAATAGGATGAGGAAAGTATCAGTACACAGCTAAAAGAGTGCCGTGAACAACTTGTTAGAGAGGAAAGCACGACTCATCCACCCGAAGCTACTCGACGGTACGGTATAGACTGATCAGCGTTAAAAATAATCGCATCGTACTCAGCCTCCTTCAATAGTTAGTAAATATATAATAGCAACCTCTTTTCCAGACATCGGTGAGGCGGCCTAGTGGACTCAAAAAAAGGGGAAAGAGTTCACGGCTATTTCCATTGATATGTTTGCTCCGAAAAGGGCACGCGGGCCCCATAATTTAGCACGTTTTCCCTCCTGGGACCCTTGCATTACCCCTGGGTATTGAGCGTGGTATTTAAATGTTTTGCCAACATCAGGATCACTTTTCAGATCGCTTTTCTATGCGTTCATGCCCCGAGAGGGCATATATACTTGTGTTTTTTGCCCCCCTCCTCCCCTCAGCGACGAAAACCCGGTTATGTTGTACTTCTTCGCATACGCGGAAATTATTTTCGCCCATATCTTAGTATTCCCCCGCGTGTGCCATAGAGGTGCAGCATATCAATGAAAATTCTCCTACTATCCGAAGACGAAATATCCGAATTTCTGACTAAAACTGAACGAGAGCAAGAATACAAGAATAAGCAATATTTGCTCGATGGATACCATTTAAGTTTTAAGGAGTATCTGCGACAAAAAACATACTTCTCCACGAAACCGTGCCGGCAAATTTTTTGAGGAAAGTCTACGAAGGGGTAAGGTTTTTAAGGTGTTTCGATATAGTTTTTCAGAGGCTATACTGATATTTTTCAATCGCTTTAAAAGTGATTTTGTCCTTGTTCTGATCGCTATAAAATTTTGTCAAAATGTGGTTTTTAATAAAATCGATATTACTATGACAACAATAAACAAAAAACTTTGAAATTTATAAACGCCTAATTTTGCGCGATCTAGACCAGCACCTGAAAATCCAACACTGGGAACTTAAAGTTTAATGTTTAGCAAATAACCTCCGTTAGAAGTAAAAAATTCTGTATGTTTGAATTCGACTAAAACGAAAATATATTTCAAACCTTAAATTTTCAATAGCCGTGATAAATTATTTAATAAAAACGTTATAAATGACTCAAATTATTCTTAAGTAGCGTCAGAATGCTGCTTAATATCATATTTCGATGCTAGGAAATTTTGGTGCATTTTCGTTTTTGCGATCTTAAAAACTAACCCGTTTTCTCACCACCTGTGTAAGTGCAACTTCATTCAAAATTTGGGCTTTTAGAGCTTTTTTGTACATCTCTGAAACGACTCGAACGAATTTTTTTAAAATCTCTTCACATAATCTTTATAATGTATATAATAATGTCTGAAACTTTCATAAATTCTTTCATGAACTTTCAAGACAAGTCTATCGTACGAATCGGTCAAAAATCCGCGCTACAACATTCACTGTTTTGACGGCTTTTACCAATCTCAAAGTTTTTTTTAATTGTTGTCATAGTAATATCGATTTTACTTAAAACTACATTTTCACATTATTTCAATCCATAGGCAATTACTGCTGAAAATTTTATAGCGATCGGACAAGGAAAAAAACAACTTTTAAGGTGATTGAAAAATATCGATAAGGGCCTCTGAAAAACTGTATCGAAATACCTTAAGAACTTAAAAATATTTTGAATGATTATCAAAATAATTATTGCTTTCATCTTTCGTATGATATAAAGATAACTGTGCAGATCTCTGAGTATGTTATCCACCTCGGCCTTAGGCCACGATGGATATCCTTCTCGATCTGCATTATTCTTCAAATCATACTCAGCCTCATTCAATAATTGTTGTGTCCATTGACTTGCTGTTATTGGCTCACAGGAACGTAAGAACAGTGCCAACTACATTGGACGACCTTTTGGAAAGTCGTCAAGAAGGTTATATTTGCAAACTGAAGTGTCCCCCCGAGCACAAATCAGTTCATGGGTGGATCAGACTGGAGGTGATTCAAGAAGAGCTGTTTTTTCAAGAATTCTTGTCTGGTATACAAAAGAGAGAGATTGGTAACTATCGCCTGGAAGCAAAAGTTCAGTTCACTGTGGATAAAAATGACAAGGGTTTCTTTGCAAAAAACATGTACATCACTGAGGTATGAGAAAAATCTTTTTGGATGTACTTGTCAACTTTTTTTTTTTTTTTTTTGCGCTTGGTGCCCATAGAAGAGCCGGCATCATACAAGAGACATTCCTAAGGTAAAATAGCCAAAATTATACGCAAGAACGTGATCAAAATAGCACATCATCATTAGTCATCGCCCGAAATAAACGGCATGCATGCTCGTTATCGTCATTTAGTCTTCAATTGCATAGGTTTACAAGGAATTGATCGACCAACCGACCAAGCGACCATTTGCACGTTTTACTCTATGTAAGTTACCATATACTGCAGTATGGTTCATTTTCAGGTCTCAAATTTAAAGGAACAGAGTATGAGTAATTGTTACGCCTGTCAATATCTAAATGTTCAGTAGGAACTGTTCATCAGAAAGATACGAAAAATACTTGCAATTTCACAAAAGTGTTAACTCTATTTCAGCCTGAATGTTTAATATCCGCTTACATGGAATATTGGCCGAGATTTTAGAGTCCCCACTTTACCGTGAATAGTGTTTAAAATGATGTACATGTAGCCTCCCTCTTATCGATGATCGTAATCATTTCGTTTATCTGCACACACACACACACACACACACACACACACACACTTGTAATGAACCGGTAAGAACACCAGCTTATGCCCTAAAGCACAGCATCCTAACATAGCAACATGACCTAAGACAGGCCCCATAGAGCTCAAAAGCATAGTTTGAGTTGTTATTTGAGAACAGTTATGACTCTTAGGTTTAAGGGAATTATTCATAAATGTTTTCGTCACAGATGGGTTGCATGTAAAATAGAAACCATCTTTAAAATGCCGACCTTTGTGCCTTACGGCCTGTTTACAGTGTGTATACAACGAAAGACTGAGTGTAACCCTAGTGCTGGGATTACCCTGACAATATTGCAAGAGTTTCAAAGACAGCCGAAAGTTACCTTGTTAAACGGGTAAAATGTACATTCTTGGAAACCGCACGTATGGCGAACAGTTTAATACAACATGGCCACCGCGCATGCGAATCGCGTCGCTTTTTCGACTATTTAAAAGTTTCGTGTAGAAAATTAAAAACAAATGTATCGAAATTTCCCTTAGCTTGCCACGTTAGAAATTGTCCCCTTGCTTCTCAAACGTAACTTTGTTCTCAAGTTCAGATCCAGTTCCTAACTGAGATGTGTGTAAAAGTGTTTCCCTTTGAACAGGTGTTTTTCCAAATACTCATCGCATAGCGAGATTCTAACGCCATTGAAAATTTGTTCTTTTTTCGAAAGAGTCCGCCATATGCTCCTTTTATGGTGCTACAGCAGTTCAAGGTGCGCTGTAGCAAAACAGCAAATAACAACTACTAAGTTACCCGCGATTTGATTCAAATGTTCAGATGCTCGATGCTGTAGATTATTTGAAACTCAAAAATAAGCCTTAAAAGCCATTTAATTTTCGCGTTTCCCAGGCAAATAACGAGAAAAATCGGTTAAATATCCTTGGCCCGTGACAGCGAGAAATACCGACGAACAGAAGTGTATAAACTTCCTCATCAAAGTAAACATTTGCTACCATCTTGGAAATTATTCAGTTTATGTCCTTACACAAGCGGTTTGAATTTCATATGAAAATCCGCTGAACGGCTTTAACGCTCCTTTGGTCCCAAAGTGTGAATTCAAGTAGTTTTTCTTTGTTTAAAGTTTTGTTTTTTTCAAGTTTGTGTTAAATACTATCACTATGTGCCTTATAAAACTATACATACTGTCGTCTTTAGGGAAGGAACGATAGCGTGATCCCACAGCTTCAGCCGCTGATTGTATGAAATTGTTCGCCATGCCTAGCAGAGCGTTGACAAGGTTTCTCTAATATCTGCCTTGCAAACACGTCGCATAAAAAAAGGCAGTGTGTTAGTGCTATGGTTCCCTCCCTCCCCAATGTTAAACTGTACACCTAGTGGCTTTTCTCGATTTTTGTCAAAGAGAAATTCTACAATCAAATCCAACAAACTTTTGTCAACTTTAATCAGCTATCTTACACAGAATTAATGATGAAATTTGTGAAATCACAGAATTTTTCCGTAAATTAAAATTTGTTGAAATTTGTCTCATTATGTAATGATTTACGTACTAATAGACCATTTTACAGTTGTTAATTAATGAAAGCGAGGCTGAGGGTGACCTTGTTTTGATACACACCTTCCTGCTTTATTATGTAAATCAAGTTATTCTTATGCTAACTAATATTTTTCAAGAACAATTTCCATAACAATGCAAAGAAGGTTTGTATCAAAACAAGGTCACCCTCAGCCTCGCTTCCATCCATAACTGTAAAATGGCCTATTTGTTATCAAATCAGGCTGATGACACTTGATTGATCATTGCATTGCATTATCATTGTTATAAATTGTAACTTTATGTTAAAGCTTTTGCAGTACTGTAACTACATAATTATAGTCATGCAAATAAAGCTTTTGTTGTTGTTGTTGTTGTCCCAAGAACCGCAACCAATTAATATTTTGGTTGCATTTTTGAACAGCACCCCGAGGCAAAGCAAGTCCAATGCAAGTGTGGTTGGGAAGATGCAGTTGGAAAGGGAATACAAGAAGGCTTTATTGGCTTTCTTAAAAAGCAATATGGTTTCATTACTCAGGATTTTCCCAGAAAAAGGAACCATACAGGAATTTTCTTTCACGAGTCGGACCTTAAGGGTTGCACGATCAGGCAGTTAAACATCGGAGACAGAGTGCACTTTCGTGTTGAACAGAACGACAGAGGGTGTGTTGCGAAACAAATTGACGTGTTGACTCCAGTTGTCCAGGCAGTTCAACAGGTAATCTTTGCTTTAGAGCGAGATTTTTTCCAAATTTACAATTCACAAGGCAACTTGTAAGCCAGTAAAAGAAGTGGACTGAAACTTAAATTTCAAATTTTCTGTTTTTTTTTTCGGCGGATCATCAATCATCTGCAATTGTACGTTGCAAGAGTTATAATTTTAATAACAAAGGCCTAAGAGCATGCAGCAGGGATGTGAACAGTAGACCTCAGTCACAAAACGAATGATATCATACAAGGGTTTTCACACAGCAGCCTTTCAGCTCTTGGGAACCTTACTTCCATTGTTAACTTTGTTTGTTCATTGTTTTTCCAATCAATCCCGTGAGGTCTTCCGAGAGCTGCAAGGTCGACCGTTTAACAGTGCTAACCAGTGCTAACGAAACAAACTTATTAAGCAGTTTACAGAAAACAGAAATTCAATAAATTCCAGTTATTTAGCCGTTGTGGTGAACACTGAGCCGCTCGAAGTGCGGAATTCAAATCTGTTCGGTACCACAGTTTTAACAAAAAGAAATCGACCCAGGAAAATACATGAAAAACTGAAAGTACTTCTAACATTTATTTTTCAACTGCACTGAAAGCCTTTGTACTTGGTATAATGATTCAAGATTTTTAAACTTGTCATCACATTCGCACGGGAAGTTTGCCACTTGGGAATAAAGATGAAGAAAGTATGACAATCGTCTTATTCTTGTCATTATCCTCAATTGCAAACTGCCCGTGCGAATGTGATGGCAAATCTAACAAGCTTGAATAAATTACCAAATACCAAAAAAAAGGGTTTTCGTTGCAGCTGAAAATGGGTTGGTTGCGGTGCCGGATCCAGACCTTGAGATAAGTGGGGGCCCGGTCATCCAGACCCTTAGATGGGGGGGGGGGGGGGGGGCTGGTCCCCCAAAAAATTTTTTTGTTTGGTCTAAAAATAAGGGGCGGGAGGCCGGGCCCCTCCTCTGGAGGAGGCAGAGACAGACAGATACAAAGTAAGTTTGATGAATGGAAGTTCTTTAATCTTGCCCCGTATTCAGCATTACGCTCTTCCTCTTGTATTGCGAACTGTAATATCGCCGTAGGTTTCTGATTAGATAGGAATACCCTTGCAGATAGGCGATAGTCCGTTGGCACGCTTCCTTTATAAGAAGAGGTTAAATTTGAGCAGTATTTTGTGCAGTGAGTTCTACGGTCATGATTGACTTCAAACTTGCAGATATAAAACTAGAGAGCTCTGAGGCTTATTTGCTGGATTTAGAGAAAAATCTGTCGTAGGGTTTCGAGGTTATTAATACTTTTTGTACAAATGCTGTTTTAAATATATGCCGATATCTCAAACGCTTTTATTCTTACAAGAAAATAAATAACATTTTCTTTAAGTTCTACCATTTTTTATTATAAGGATGCCAAAAATCATAGAAATCGGTTAAATCGTTCCTGCCGAAAAACAAGATTCAAAAACATAACCAACGCGCATATAAATAGGTTCGGGCCACCTTAAAAAGAGAATCAATTTTCGTTTGTCTCCTCCTTATCAAGACGCTGGCGGCACACATGCACCTATCCGAAATTTATGGGAGTACCTCCCCCGGGGGCTATGATTACAGCATGTAGTCTCATCTAGTGGTGTGCTGGTTGTGTTCCCCAATTCTTCAGTCTTCAAACTAACCAAAACTATACAGCTAGCTAGTAGCTGGCATGGTGTGCTGACAATTAGGATCCTTTTGGATGAAGAACGTCAGGAAACGTCAAAAAGTCGTCTTTTGCGGAACCTTTCATCACACATTGGTGACCTTCTCGCGAAGTTGATCGAAGTTACATTCGAAGAAATTCTTTTCAAGTGGGAGAGGAAACAATCTTTTAGCTAAATTCTCTGTCTTCATTCTTGAATACAACGAAGCAGATTTCTAAGTCCTAAGCAAAAAAAGAGCAACACCCGAAGGAGAAAAGAAATTCGATGGCAGATCAAAATTCTCTATAGATGGATCACAATAAGCACTCTATTAAAGATCAAGATCAAACACCTCAATTGTGAGGCTATGAACAAGCTTTTTACCTTAAAATCCGGATAAAAATTGAAAACTAACAAAAGCTGTCGACCGAAAATGAAGTCTTGTTCATTTCTGCACCAGCGGGTATCGTTACAGGCTATTAAGCTGGCCGATTTTTTTTCTGATTCCTGTACGCAAAAGGCAATGAGTCGAAAATGACTGGGGAATCATAAAGTCTCTCTGAATAGCAGCAGCCAGAAAAGTAAAAAAGTTAAATAAACCCTTTAAATCCCCTCTTCTTCCTAACCTCCCCTAGCCAGCTTTCTCGTTTGTTCTGCTTGTTTACTATCTATATTTGTCTTTCAGGGAAACTTTCCCTCCACTTCAGCTTCACTTGGTTCACGCCCGTTTCGAGAAAGACCTAACTCAGACGTAGTAAGCTTCTTTATATGTACTTCTAATATATCATATAACGTAAAATTCCGAAAATACGCTCCGGGGTTATATTTTTCAGACCTTTTGAGAGAGGTTTATGTTGGCTGATCCTTATTATATAATAAGCACTTTAAAGCCGGCTGGGTTTACAATTGAAGGGTGATTTGTATCAGACCTTTTTCAGTGTGTTAATGATAAGCTAAATATAAGCTTTCAAAAGTATATTTATAGAAGGTTTTTTTGTGTTGTAAATTTGGGGGCCTTGATTCGGAGGTGCTTATTTTCGGATTTTTACCGTAATTAGCCTGATTTAAAAGTAGTAGAAAATGTGAAATTCAACTCATGACATTGTCCCACCCTGGAAGTTTTATTCCATATGTCACGAGCCTTCGACGCAGGCTAATGTGTCACAGACCTTGATCAATTGTGTTGAAAAGTGTAATCAGCAAAGGAGCTATCAGGATGGACTGTCATTCCATGATAACTCGACTGAAAAAAGAAGCATTTTAATTTGTGGCATTTGTTGTTATCTTCGACAGAAAACCGGTTTACGTTTCCCCTTGCAGCACTACTGACCTTGATCCCCCTGCAGCTTGTCATCACGATCCCAGTACTGTGATCCTTGACCCCATCTCCCTTATTGCCGTCCCTGATCCCCTATACCTCCCTACGACCAGTTGGACGATGCTGTAATTCTAAAAGGTTGTTTTATTTTATTTTTGTTTGGTTTCTTTTTGGCTATTTTCATTCTGAAAGATCTTCCTAGTCGTCTTTGATTCCCTGCCATCGGGTTAAAATGACGTGGCCATACTTTTACAAGTCGTCTTTCGAGTAAGGGAGGAAAAAACAGATCTATATTTGTTTATTTTCCATATTTGTCTTTCAGAGAAGCTTTCCTTCCACTTCAGCTTCAGTTGATCCACGCATGTTTCAAGAAAGACCCAACCCAGAAGTGTATGGATGGTCGGATCGATGGTTTTCTGGATTCAATCCAAACCAAATGGGGTTTCAGCCTTCCATCTCTCCCGGAGGTAGACCTCCAATGAGAAATTCAACGTAAGTTTTTTTTGGAAAAATGACCTACAAACCCTAAATAATGTTTTGACAGTACTGTTCAGTAGCATTTGTATAAGACTATTGTGGAAAAACTAATCACTATGCATAAAGGTAAAAGGAGTCTAGCGAGGGCGTGGTTATAATCGCAAGAGAGTACTTTATTATAGGAAGTTAACGCTTTTATACTACTACATGAGAAATTTCTGCAAATTGATTGGCTTAGAGCAGTGGTATTTCAGCTTAATTTGAAATACCTATACATGTGAAAATTACAAACCTCTTGCGGGTAGTAGTATAAACAAATAATAGCATGATTTGTACGTGATATTTGGCATAAATAACACTCGTGATATTTCAAATTGTCTCAAATTTCACTCGCCTAACGGCTCGTGAAATTACGTATAACAATTTTGAAATATCACTCGTGGTATTTATGCCAAATATCACTACTAATCATGCTATTACCTATACAAATTAACGCGCATTGAAGGAAAAACTACCCCCAAAAAGAAATTAACGAGTAAAATTTCAAAATAAAGGAAACTGACGAGACGTACACAGAAAAACAAACTCTTTGACACAACAGGAACAAATAAAGCGTACGATACGAAATGCAAACAGTGATTGTGGAAATGCCTAAACGTGCGTGTTAAGGTGGCTCCGTCATTAATACAGGGGCATTGAGCTATGACGAACTTTTCGTAATAACTTTTTCATTTTTTACGCGATGGCTGCCAAACGTTGCAAAGAACAACAGGTATGGCATTCGGCAAGGGCAATACTATGAAATATTCTGACTTCACAGCTGTTTAATATCTTTTGCGAAATTAGCGCTTAAAAGGACCCTACTGTTCAAAGAAAATCGCGTCTAGTAAAAGACGCGATTTAAGAGACTTATTAAGACGCACTATTTTAAAGAGGCCTATAGCGACCTGTCTTGAGTCATCTGAGGTTTTTATTTTCTACTTTTTACTTCTTACTTGTTATAAGTTATGCTAAGTTACCTACTAGGAAGGAAATGTAACAAATGATTAAGCTTTAGTATATAGAGAGTATGTAATATAACTTTTGTTTCAGTTTTATTCGAGTGTTATGCGCATTTGATGATATCTTTTAATGTTAAATGCGCAAGAAAAAGCAATAGATATTATTATTATTATTATTATTATTATTATTATTATTATTATTATTATTATTATTAAAAACTTTTGCTGATATTTTTGGCTGAAATTTCTGGTATCGGCTTTTATTGATATAATGAATATGCCAGATAAATTTCACAGAAATCGTTGGAGCAGAAGTGGGATCCGTAACAAGAAAGTCGTTCAAAATTCGGCTGTGAAATTGTTTTAGAATTTCAAAACCAAATTGCTCTGAGGTAGAACGAGTCAGTAGTTCGAATTTGCGGCACAAGAAATTGCAGTGTATCCTTATTCTGAAAACAAAGGCCGATTGCTAATCATGTTATTCTTTAAAAGGTATTCTTTAGCTCTAACAGCACTATAAATTGCTCCAAACCTTGCTCTGAAGTCAAATGACTTGTTCCTCGACATTTGTAAAATATCTCTTAGCAGTTTTGGGTGAAACTCCTGCTATATACATGCATTTTGATGTATTGCAATGCACCTTCAACGGCTTTTACTGCTGTACGTTGTTTTAAACTCAAGAAAAAGGTATAAGGATTGCAAGCTACCTTGTATCAAAGATCAAATAGAACTGTCGAGCACCTTCATTTATGAGTACAAAATGACCTCGGGCGGCAGTTCTGCAAGGAATTCGTACCCCACCCAGGGGGGACGAACGACAATGATACGCATACCTGCCAAAACCTGCGAAAAGTTCGTCACATGCACCTCTATAGGCCTGTTTTTATGACGGAGCCACCTTAAGCGAAGGAATATAGTCAGTTCGAGCGTTCTTTGGCTTCACAGTCTACCGGCGGATCACTAACTTGAAATGTGACAGATCTTTCTACTGATTAGGAAGACGTATTGAATGTGCTCCTTGAACCATACCATAATTTGGTAACCTGTTTGCAATTTTTAAATATTATCTTTGTAACTTTTTTAGCTTCATAGAATGGTATAGCTCTAAGCGCTGTATAGGCTTATACATTATTATTATTAATGATCGTTATAGAAAGTCATTAATTTTTCGGCTGTGGAAAATAATTATTCTTGATACTTTATTTTGATTCGTTTCCTTAATACTTTGTGTTTACAGTAAATAACTGGTAACTTAGACGTCAGGAGACTAAAATCAGATAAACACTTTTAAGGTTAAAAAAAGCTAATCCATAAATTTGTGTTAATTAATAGGTTACAAGGGCCATTTCCTGAGGACTACGATGGACGGCCCTTATGGCGAAGGGAAACAAGGAGGAAATGATAACTTGCTATCCTCCAAGATGACTGACAAGTGTCCCATCAACAAATCAGCTCTCCCCATTTGCAAATGAAAACAGCAATACTTTTACTTTATTTACCATGACGTAGACAGAGCATCGCAGTTTAACTCCCGTATTTTTTGGCGTATTTTTCCTCGAGTTGCCGCTACCAGGAATTCTTCTGAAAATTCTCTGTTGACACCTTCAGGTTGGGTTGCTGCCACAACTTTCTTGACCCTCAGCAAGACTAAGTTAATTTCTCGGGGCTACTTGGGTGGCAGGGCAAATTGATTGGTCGTTTTCAAATCCGTCGTTAAGTCAGTGCGTCGGACAGTCACGTGGTTAAAAGATGGTCAGAGTCGACTTGGCAATTTATGCTAAATTCCATCTTACATACCGTAGTTGAATCACAACTACCTTGCATCGTCAATAAATTTGTACGGATTATGGGGTAGAAAGAGAGTTGGCAGAGAAGCTTAGGTTCTTTTCCTCTCGACGAAACTTTGTAAGTTGCGTGAAAAGCCAAAGAATGTTTGCGTCTAAGGCTTGTATATAAATAGAAAGTGAAGGACAGTTATGCATCGTTTTTATTTTTCATCGTTTTTTACTTTGTAGTACACTCACATTTGTGTTCGTGGACTTTGAAAAATAGGCTTTGTTATTGATTTAGACTTAAAGATCGTTATTCTAGTTTTTTTTTTCTCTTATTGTCTTCTGTTTCAATTTTACCAGCCTTGGTTTAAATTTTTTGGCTTTGTAGTAATGTTTGATGATGAGTTTCAAACAAAGGAAAATATAATTGATATAGCTTGGAAATTTACATTTCATTGAGTAAAAGCATGCCAACAATTCGATAACTTTACAAATTTAAAATGGTACATATTTTTGCATTTGTTTGTTTATTAGTGTGTACTTGATGGTTAAACATCTTTTCCTCTTGTTTAGTCTCCTTGAAAAAGACACAGAAAGAAAAATTTCGTTGTTATTGGTTTGATGATACTTAGCGAAGATACAATCAAAATGACGATTTGGAGATGAAATGCCTCGAAATCGAAATAGTTACTTTGTCTGGGACTCGGATAGGACTGAAAGGTTTGATTCCAAATCCAACTTTCAGTTTTTAAGGCCCTTAACTTATTCTGGTGTAGACTAACAGTAGACAATAGATGGGAATCATTTTTTGCATTCACATTACTCTACTCACAACTATCAAGTTACAGTTCTATAGTATTACCCACGATTGCTTTGCAGTATACTTACTAACGAATACCTTACTCTCCATTACAACAAACCAAAGCAAACAGCTCGTAACACTACATGCTTTTTTTATAAGAATAAGGCTGATATTTAACCCGTACTCAATGTAAATAAAACAAAGGTGCAAGTGACAGTTTCCAAAGATAAAGCTATAGATAGAATGAATAAGAAATCGGCTTCAAACCCTCGAGTTTGTAAATCATGGTTTCCATATAGCTGTCTGGATGGTCTCGACACGTATTTTGCTACGATTTGGGCGATCGAGACGACCTGAACGATTATATCGAAACGGGGCTTAAAGTTAATAAAACATGTGATGTGACTGACTGTTTCAACTTCCCTTCCCTTTACCCTCGCCGTTCCTTTAGGAGAAGTCTGTTTTTTGGGTACACCAACATTGCCGTCGTGACGCCAGGTGCATACGTCCCGCAAGTTCAATTTCGACCTGGGAGTTGATAGAACGTTATCAACGTAGAAGGATAGTGTCGCGAAACAGATCCTGTCTGTCGCGATGCGCTAAATTCGCCCTTCATTAAACTATAGAAGGTTATTTTCGTGGCGTTAGGGAGGGGAAACCAACGTTTCCCTCGAAAATCAACTGTTGCCGTTTCGAATGCAAATCCTCAGTTGGAGATGATGGATGTGATATTTTGAAACACGAAAAAGAGTGTTTCATCGGGATTTACAAACGCAGAAAAGACTCCTGACGACGCAAGACAAGGCTGAGCTTTCTGACCAACCTTGAAGTTTTGCAACGTTCCCCGAGCCCCGGTACAGTTTCTATCGTTTTCTCTTCAGAAAATATTACTTGGATACATCCTCAAATGAACAAAGAGCCGTCAGGTTGTTGTTCAGCTAGCGCCATCTTGAACTGCAGCTGCTTGAGCCACTTGGCCAGTGCTGACTTGGTGTCTTTGTTGATCCGTCGCCGAGACTGGGCTTTGCGCAATCGCGCATGTGCAGCTTCCGAGAGCTGGAACGAGAAAATGAAGAATTTGAGAGGACAGTAAAAACATAAATCGGATATTGGAGATTCTAAACCTAGGAGGCGCCTTATTCGCGGCATAATAAAGGCCAGCAAATGATGATGAAGAAGATAGTTAATAACAGTGAAAAAGTATGAACTGTAAGGGCTTTCTTATGTTCGGAGGGGTTCTACACGAAGAGGCTTATTTTAGGAAGGCTATCTCCGTTTCAAAATTCGTTTAGCTTATAATTGGACAGTAGTTTGTGCCGGCAGTTTTCTAATGTTGGTGCATGAATTGGAAATGTATGAGAATGTATAATTATATCTCCCTTTTAATAAGTCACCTTCAAAGACAATAGCAATAAAATTTATGGCACATACGGCAAATTTCACGCATATTTTTACTTCATAGAGTGGAAATCTATCGTGTTCAAAACTTGTCTTTTGCATTGCAAATACGATTTATATTGCGTTTGAGGGTAGCTTCCAAATACGGAGGGGCTTGTGCACAAAAGGACTCGGTTGTGGCTTTTATAAGTGCATAACCTCAGCTAGTTTAGATCTTATAATGTGATATCTACTATCCCTTTACCTATACTTAAAAAGACGAAAAACGAAACAACTCAATTTAAGTTAACCAAGCCTGCATAGCGGGGGGATGGACGGAGGAGTGACGTAGTTTTGGCCGCGGAGCCGCGAGAAGATTGGACACACGCACGCTTCGCGCATAGTTAGTAGAAGACTATAGAGGGGACATACTAACTATACTTGGCGTGACCTCTCCGCCGGCAAGAAAGTAGCCCGGGCAAAACAATCCCGCCGGCTACCCAGGCTTAAATCAACCTTACAAGGCTTATTCTCACCCCTTGGGAGAAACAGTACGTCAGAATTGGATACCACATCGGATACAGCTGTTAAGGAAAAAAAGCGTTTGAACTTTGGTTACTTTAAATACACGAAAACATTTTATATTTTTGTAAAATTTGAGAAAAGTTCATAGCCCATAGCGTCGGGTATCTCAAAATTAAATTGCTAACTGGAGCTTACTTCAAAGGTTAGGGGAGAAGTCAATTTGGGACACTCCAAAATGATGACAAAACTTGTTCACAGATTTCACCCCTCTTCTGTGCGTATTTAATTTAACTATAAGCTGTCTAATAAGAAAATGTCTCGGGAGTTCGACCGCTTAAAGAACTCATCTTCCAGGATACTGAAACTAACTTTTCTACAGGGCCCTTGAAGAGAAGAGACCTTGAAAGATATTGTTAATCTCCTCCTCTCTCCAGCATCCGAATGACACAAAAGAGGACTCTTCGGGGAAGGGAGAGCAAAGTGCGTACTTACCATGGGGAGTGGAGTAGAATTACACTCCTGTAGAGCTTCTATTAAATTTAAGAAGTGATGACTCACACTCAGGGTCAGCTGAAATAAAAGAAGAAAGTAGTCTTGAATATTTAAAGAACCTTACGAATTTTGGAGAATTTTAAAGGACAGTTGTGGGAAAAATGGCTTCAGAGTTTCTTTGTAAAACGTATCAAACACGTCCGATAGGTGACAATATATAGCTGCACAAAAGGATACGGGCTTTTGCGATTCTCGCTCCTCGAATAGTCTCCTCCGCACAGATTCTATGTGTCTACACGCAACGCTCCTTACCATATTTTGCGTTACGACACAAAGAACAAGTCTGATAACTGCGTGGGAGATTATTCTACTCTTCGAAAGGCTAAGGATCGAAGCGAGCCAACACGCATGCTACATGAGATCATAAACTGAACTTATCATAGTGGTGGCTATATAAACATTTTTGTCCGTCAGCATTCATTTGGAAATGAATTGTGGATTATTTTTATGCGATTACCCACCTCCTTCGCTTGCGTTAGCAGATGTAGCATTCCAGGAGTCACCTTTCCCCAGAATTCCATCACAATCGAGGTCGCTTGGGTTGAGGGCTCACCAGGACTCTTCGTATGATCACAGTAAAGAGTCCACAGCTAAAACAAATACATACAAGTACCCAAAAAGAAACATGATGAGAAATTTGCATGATATATCTCTTCCCTGGCGTATAACAGCTGCACCCCATTACCGGCGTAGTCAATCGAACGAAACCGAACCAAAAATCAATCGAACTCAATTGGTCGGATTGTTGTTCGATTGGTTCGGTAATCGAACATAATCAAACCGGAACTTTACGGTGAATTCGATTAATTGAGCTCGTGAGTTCGATTACCGAACTCAATCGAACCAATCGAACTTCATCGACGCGTTTAGTTCGATTTTGTTCGGCAGAAAGACAAAACGCATCCAGTTTGAATTGAATCGCAAAGATCTCCCTCTAGTATGTAATCTATGCGAAGCACTTTGAAAAAAAAAGTATTTCAACTAACCTGAAATTAACTAAAATCTTTGTTGTTAAAGTGATTCATAATAGATAAATTCACAATTAATACTGGGAAACATGAACGGCACAGTAAAACAATTTAAAATTTCTTTCTCGGAACAAAACCGACCGGGGATATTCTTAGGATATAACCAGAAAAGTCGAACCCTTACCTTTGATAAAGTTTCAATATGGTTTCGATAAAAAGCACACCGTAACTGGATATAGTCATTACTAGCGCTACCAGTATTCTCATTACCCCAAAACTACAAGCGCGACGTTTGTAAAAGCTGTTCCGGGGTTGTTGCACTACAGAGGCAATACAAGCTACACTTTTGGCATGACAAGGCTTCATTAAATGTAAAAGACATAACAATAACGCAAATAGCAAAACATTATTCCTTAACTTCAAAATAAAAAAGGTCAGTAAGGTTTATATTCTCGGTATACATATTAAACTTATTTGACGCCTTGTTTGAAACCAGATGAAACTGGTTTTATGTTCGATTCTTGCGGTGTTTTATTATGTACGATTGTGTTTGATTGGCAAAATTTTGGGGTGAGTACGATTAAGTTCGAGTACCGAACCCAATCGAAGTCAATCGAACGTTTGGAAATCGATTGGGTTCGATTGACTACACCGGGCCCATTTGACCATGAATCAAGTCATCGGTCAAATTAAAAGAGACATTTTCACGAAGGAAATTTTAGTTCTCAATATTAAAAAGAATATGCCTGCTCACCTCACATACATTAAACGCATGGTACAGGGCAGATTTACTCAACGGTTCCTTAAAAATAAAAAAAACTGGTTAAACTTAATGTAATATATCCCGTGTAGCTGGCGATATTCTTGCTGACAAGCGCGCTAAGATGCCTCTTCCTCGTTTCTCTCGCGAGCTTCGCCGCTCATTCGCCCGCGCGCTCGCCAAAAAAAACCCGGCTTCAGTTATACCGGCAAGTCATCAGCTTGACAATATTGTTAACCCGTTAAGCCCCAGGATCTACATACAAATTCGCCAAGCTGATCTCCATACATTTCCTTACAGAATTAGTTGACAGAATTTGTTCAAAGATCAAAGCATTTTCTCTTAGTGATCATTCATTCTCATAAACTTTTCTTTTAATTATGTATTAATACTGTTGGGAGAAAATTGACGTTGGTCACTCTTGCGACTTAAAGGGCTAACATGATATAAGGTTTTCTAAGCAATGCGTGTTTGCGATAGTTTTGCTCCACGCCAAACCAACTAAAACATTTTTTGATCTCGCGCTATACTCCTCACCAAATTTTTTAAAAAAACACCTTCATGTTGTTTGTTTTCTTTATGCAAGAAGACATTTTAATTCCACTTACAAACATGCCATATGGCGACGAACGACAACACAGAAACCATCTATAGCTGGCCTTGGACCACGTTCCGTAGTGGGGAGAAAAGGCAAAAGTTGGGGTGAAACAGAAAAAAACAAAACAAAAACAAAACAAAAAAAGGGCAAGCAAAGCGAGCCGAGCGGTGGACTAAGGAGGGGAAAGGGCCCTAATTCCCCTCCCCAGACTCCAGCTCGGCTCGCTTCGCTCGCCTGGTTTTTAAGCCTTTTCCCCCACTGCAGAACCTGTAGCCACTTCCACAGTACAACACAACATGTCGCAGTGACACTGATACCCCACAAGTGGTTCAAAGCCATATAAACGCTTTGTGGCTGCAGACTATTCACCCATCCCGAATTAGTAAGTAAAACAACGACTTTGCACGTGAATAACGCTTTTTTTCTGCATTCATTTTCCATCATTGCACGACTACAACGTGAAAATACCTAATTCCTCGTTTTATAGAAGACATAAACAAGGAAGGACGAGATTTTCTATTATTTCTGAACTTAGATATGGTTGTTAGATATTCAACTTCAGGAGAGTGCGACTACGTTTGACACAGCAAATGAGTTAGAGTAATCGCGCTGAAGATTGAAATTCAGCGAATTCACTTCTTTAAGCCACACTTCCACCGTGTCGCCATCGTCGGATCTTACGGTCCCAATATAATGGGAACGACCTTTGGTGAGGGGTGTGACCACGCCCTATCGCAACAAAATGCGGGGTCATCTCAATTTAATAAGGTAAAACTCTCACCTTAAGCTGCTCTGCAAAGCTAAACAGAATTATGAGCACGTAGTCAGCAATATGCGTGTTCTCCTCAAACTTGATCGGGTGGCAGTTCACATGGGGATTTCTAGAGTGAACAAAGTGCGACAAGGAGCCGTGTAGTAGCCATGCTAACAGTCGGATGTGAGTCACGCAATCGAGAAGCTCTTGTCGCCTAGGAAAAGGAAAGACAAGAGAGAGTATTCACTGACGTGGCCAGCCTCAATGAAAATTTATTTCGAATAAAAGAAAGCGTTTACATAAGACTAGAGTTTTAAACTCCCACAGATTTGGTTTTAAACACCAATATGGCCATCGCGACGTCACAAACAGCCGCGTTTGGATAACACTTCGTTTTTACGCATTTACAACTGAGTGCTCACATAAAAGTGCGGCCACCCACAAGATTGAAAGAAGTGGGTCGCCCGAGCTAGTTGTTGTTAATGTCCTTCTTTGAAAGGGAATAAATTGCCTCTGAAAGATAAACGAATTACAACCGGCTTTCAGAGTTTTTTTTGTTCTAACGGTATTCCGCTTAAGACAGCTTGACAAACGTGGGAATGCTCCGAGCCTAAATCACAACGGCGGATATTTTTAGCTGGAGATTAAACGGGATTTTATGAAATTTCGCGAAAAATTGACACACGGAGAAGCTTCGGGGTTATTTATTTCAAACACATTTGAGCAGGCGGGGGAGGGGGGCGGCTTGTTGAATTTAGAAACGACGATGGTATCAGTTCTCCATAAAGAACTATAATACAAAGTGTGAAAGCTCCAAAACAAGAAGGTTGGAGGTCATGCAGACGAGGATCCAAAACAAATTCGAACTTCCAGTTGGTGAATAAACCATACCAGAACGAGATTAATTCAGAGTATCCTTTAGTAGTGAAGGATAATAAGGGGAAAGAGATGGGGGGTTAAAAGAAAGCGAGGGCTCATTATCTTTCTTCCCCTGAAAGGAGGAAAATGTGAGAGAGGGGGGGCGAATTTAAGAGGGGGCGGTTAACAGAGGATTTACGGTATCTGCCTTTTAAGCCATTAACTAAGAACCAACTTCGTTCCAATGCTCCTCTCCTACTCGTGCTCTCTGGCGTAGGAGAGAACCCTGGGAAGGAGGTTGACTAAGAACTATTCACTAAGGAGAGAAATGATCAAAAATCCTTCCTCTGGTTGATTAAGTGATACGGGTTCAGCCTCGCATAGCTATAGTCTGTTTCCTTCCTTCTTTCATTTATCAGCGTAAATTACACTTTTCATGGATTTTCATTTTCACTCTAATCTTCACCGTTTGTTACTTGTAAGGGTATTCCATCTTGGGCGTTTACGGATACTGTTCACACGAGAATGATGCAAGGAAAACGGATACTTTAGTAAACAGCCCCAAGGGTGAAAAAGTTTGTTGACAGATAAATCAGTATTCTTCTCCTGAGGACAATCAAGAACAAGACGGCCTCGTGTGGACAGAAGCAGACAAGGGCGGAAGCAGGAATTTTTTTTACTGGATGCTTCCAAGGTGCTCACGGTTGCAACTATTTTAATGAGAATGATCAATTTCCGCCTTTCTTGACACTTGAGTTCAATCTTGGTGAACGTCAGCTGATTAGATTCTTGTGTGGGATGCTTCACAAAAAATACCTTCAGTTTAAAAGCATTGGTCATTCAGAGTACAGAGGAGTCCTACAAGGGGAGGCCGGATCCCCCTTTCCGATTCCCCTGATCCCCGGCCTTGATCCCCCTGAATCCCCCACTGACCTGAGAATATTGTTCATCGTATAATTCACTTTAGAAAACCGAAAACGCACAGGTCAGAACACATATCCACCATCACGAAAGTTGCACTACCATCACGTGAGGTATAGACCCACGTGTAATGTAGACCCACGTGTAATGTTTATTTATATTTCTTTTATGCCTGAACGTCCTAAAATTTAAAAAAAAAAATTGACAAACCAGAAACATAAAAGGGTTATATGCTTCTGGACAAACAAATAAATAAACAAACAAAGAAATACGTAGCCACTTTAGCGTTGAATCAATACCTCTTGTCACAGAGAGTTCTAAGTCTCTTATAGCGCCTCTACCTTTACTAATCAAAGTCCCGAAAAAAATTAGAGAAAAAAACGGGAAATTAAACGAAATTAAGCAGCCACGGCCACCGTTTGGCCGTCTCAACGAGAGTTCTCTCGTTGCGGGCATCAAGCTCCTGATACACTTAATTTGGCTGCATTTTAAGAATATCGTGAAGGAATAATACTGATTGAGATAGAAGGTGACGACCGATTGTCGACCAGTAATGCTTCTCCACTCGGGCATTTTTTGCTAAAGATTATCACGCTAATTTCTGATGAACCTCCTTGAAGCGGTCACTTGCCGTTCGCTAAGGTTGAGAGATCTTGTGACAAGAGTTATTCATCCAATTGTGAAACCTCCAAGGTCAGGAATGAGAATTCCGGTATTATTGCTTTTTAACGTGCACTAATTAAATAAAACACTTGAACATGAAGTGTATTTACATAAAAATAACTTCAGCAAATTGTCCCGCCTGAAATCGGGAAAATATTGGGCAATTATCCCGAAAAAAAGTAAATGTTTTTTCACAACATTCGACCACAGAGTAGCCGTGGCAACCATAAAATGAAGGAGGACCTTCCAATAATACTTTCAAAGAATACGGCAAGGATTTTTTCATCAAGACGGGTTTATCCAAAAATACATCGAATCCGAAATAATCCTTTTCTGCTTCACTTTCCGATTCATAAACGCCTTTCTTCACTGCTAAAATATCCAAAGGTTTATTTTGAGCGTAGATTTCTAAAGAGACTGAATATCTTCCTCTTTCGGAACCAAACATTCGCACGCCACAGAACATTATGGGAGAATTTACTGAAAGTGTCAAATATTCCGGGCATGCTCCCGAATACATGAACCATTTGTGGGATTCGGGAAACAAGCGACAGCGAGTTAGTGTGCCCGCTCTTGGTTTCCTTGAAAATCTGACATCGACGTTGGACGTGCAACAGAAATACGAAAACATGCTTATGATGTCCTCTTTAATGAGAAAGCCCTTTTCCGGAACATTTTCAGCAAATTCTCTTTGCGACATCAGAGGAAAGCGAATTTGATCCACAAGTGGCAAATTCAGTTCTTGTTCATAATTTTGACGGGAATTTTTATTTTGCTTTCCATTTCGAAACGTTATCCATCTACAAAACGCATTAAATAGTTCTACTTCCCGTACTCTCAGAGAGTCTCTTTGCAGAAGTTTCAACATTAAATCTTGGCTGATTTTCAAAAAATCTTCAGATATTATGACTTTAACAGTATGCAAATCTACGAGGTCCCAACAACTTTGCTGTAAACTCGTGTCTTTTAAAATTTCGGCACATTGCAAGATTGTGAAAACATTGCAAGAGTTCAAAACATTTTTAGCGAAGTCTGTACATTTTCCTATCACGCTTGAAACGGAATATTTGATCGCTAAGCGTGTCAAGTCTTGTAAACAGTCTGTTGAGAGTTCCAGTTCATCGTTGTAGAGGTGATGGAGAAATAATCTGAAAATTTCTGGCTCGCAATCGGCGATTTCAATAACAATTTTTTCACGTCTTGTGTTTTTTATCACCTTCTCGAAGAAAACAGGACTGTTCGTGGCTAGAATGAAGCTATGAGCCGGAACAACGACGGTTTCACTGTCACAAGATCGAAACAAAAATTCCACATCGGAGAGCAATGGATTGTTCCACATACATTCGTTGCGTTCTAACAATGTCTTTGCTTTCCAAGGAGTACTTTCGAAAAAGCTTGCTTCACTTACAGACATCGTTTAAACAAACTTGATTTGACTTGTGCTTACAAATTAACTTCAACCGGAGATTTTCCGCTAGCTTTTATCGTTGAAAGGTTCAAACCGGTAGAAACCGAGTAACACGAGGACCAGCAGTTTTTGTTTTATTTTATAAAACAACTAAGAGACATTGTGAGCTCAGTGATTGGTTCTTTTAGTTGTGACCAGCTGCTGATGTTCAGGTGATTATGACGTCATGCTGCGGTATCTAGTCTCTTGCGATTTTCAATCGAATCAAGAAACATTGTTTTTGTAAAAAAAAAATCGTAAATTGTAATTTGTTTACCCACGGCCAGGAGCACTTAGGAGTTCTTAAGAACTCGTTGAAACGTGTCGGTACGTTCCAAATTTTTACTTCGACCAACGGCAAAACTTTATTCTCAATCATGAAAACAGGCCTGAAAAGAATCAAAGAGGCCCTAGTCTCGTGTGCGCTTGTACTATTCAAATCATACAACACAATTTTGGGACAAATTTGTCGTCAGCCGAAATTCATCTCGAGATGTTAGGAAAAAAATTTTCGCTAGGGCGTGTTGGTGTGGTGAAGCTTGATGTGTAACAACTGGAAACAGTTCGTGAGGGGAAATGACCAAGAGACATGTCCCTGTTACGTGACCCAGAATACTTAGGCAAAACTTCGCAGCGACAAGTCACTGATGCACGATCATGACCTGGCAACTTCTCCCAAACTGCCGCAACGCTTCTCAAATGAAATTCTTTAGCCATGAAACAAACGCTAGACCACAAAGAACTAATTTGTGTTTCAGATCATATTGCTAAAAGCACTGGCACTTTGTAGACTAAGTTTATCTTAACCCCGTGCCGGCCAGTTTACATCATGAGCAACTTGCATTGCTCAACAAATTAAGACAGGAAAATGAACAGATCATCAGTATGACAAGTAAATTCCCCTACTGATTCCGAAAAAATCACTCGTAATAAAGAAAAAAAACTTCTTTTCGTCAGCCAATCACCATATATATAACATATAATATATAAAATGTATTTATCTGCGCGATAGTACAGGGCTGTGGCCTGACAGGCACTTTTACCGCGGCAGTAAGGAATATACCACCGCCCATTTATTTAGCTCATATATACAGTGGAACCTCGCCTTACGGCCACCTCGGTAATACGGTCACCTTGTTATGATGGCCACTTTTTTGCCGCATGGCAAAACGGCCATACATTTTCTTGTAAAAACATCCTCGTTCATGCGGTCATCCATTAATACGAACAAATGTTTTTGGCCCGTTGGTGATCGTATTAACGGGGTTCCACTGTACAAGGAAAGAACTCCCCACCCAACCCCCCTCCCGCACTCACCCACCCACCCACCTTCTTGGGCCTTGGTATAACTGCAGATGGAGAGAAAGGTCAGTGCTTTGTCCTGCAAATTATCAAGGGTAGGGAGGGTAAGTATGTACGTACCCCAATTGTGTTGCAGTAGGAGGACTTCTGAGCCAGGCCAGAGCTTTCTGATGTATCTTACTATCCTCTGAATGTTTGGTGAGCTCTAAGGCCACTAGCTGTGCCACGCTCGCTTTCAGGTCAATCGGAAGTGTCGTTTGGTGAAGATTAGGCTCACTTAATTGCCGGTTTTCCTGTTGAGGGAAACGGGAATCTGATTACCTCCGACGACCCTACTTGTTAATCTTGCTAAAGTATTTACTGACCGCATGTTGGTAACTCTTAGAAGCGTGACAGGACTAGCGCGACCGCGGCAGGACTACCTTTATTATAGTCGACCTTAGTCGGTAGAGAGCTTGATTGGAGGGCATAGATCAAGAGTTCAATCTCCGGATCCGGACCAATACTCAGGGTCATGAAATAACTGAGAAATAAAGCCAGGTAATTCCTTTCCCGACCCTGCATAATGAGCCATTAAAATCACTTCACCGCACCTTATTTGACTTTGCTCTAAAATTCCAGTCCTTGATGAATTCCACCGCTTCCACAATGTACTGACGGTTACAATCAAGCGCTCGAGTGCGTGACTAAAAGAAAATAAAAGATACAAAGGTGGTGTTAGCTGGTTGTGAAAGAAGTAACACATTACAAGGGGAAACTGAAATCACATAGTTCTTACCCCAAATGGAAGATCGTAAGGCGCCTTGTCTGATTCACTTCCGAAACTGATTCTACTGCCTGCGTCAACAGCTACAAACTAAAACAAAGGGGCAATTAACCTGCTTAGGCCATGAGGTCTCTTCACACCATGAAGAGCATTTCCCGGCTTTGCTAGTCACTGAAATATCAACTTACTCAAAGCATGTACCTCTGTAAGGACGACTCTTTCTAAGGAGGGCATAGTCATGCTAGTGTTGACGTTCTAAAATTAAACTGTGAGGATTGTGGTTTTAGAGAACGCTCGCTACATTCCCAGCTACTCAGCAAAAAGTACGAAAATAATCCTGAACAGAACAGCTTGTAGGCCATTCACAAAGATTTGATTGACTGTTGAGTTGACAAAGTAGATTGGCTACTGTACGGAGATAAAGAAGCTGACTTTTCGAGCTATAGCACTTCGTCAGAGGAAGAGATATCGCTCGAAACGTCAGCTCCTCTATCTCCTTACGGTGGCCAACTCAGTTGACAATCAAATCTTTGTCTTTCACTCCCCTACAGACGCAACACCACATGCTTTTCACAGTCCGCTAGGACTTTCGAAATCGACTGCTGAGTTGTAGGCTGTGAACAAACTTTCAATAGGGAGCTTAAGCAACGAGAACGGCGAAAAAGCAATAGGTTTAGATTAGCAAACAACAACTTTGCACGTGCATCACGCTTTTTTGTACATTTCTTTGTCGTCGTTGCACGCGCTCAGCGTGAAACCTCCACTGATTTTAACGTTTTGCGGAGGACGTTAACGCAAAACAATAATTTTCTTTTTCTTTCCCGGATCTTCGATACAGTCCTTACAAAATCAACCGTAGAAAAAAGTCGCCATTATTTGTCGAATTGAACGAGATGGAAAAAAAGCGACAAAGTTTGAAGTAGCGCGAGTTCTCTTTTTAAGTGACGTTTTTGTAGCCGTCGCGGTCGTTGTTGCTTAAGGTAACTGATAAGGTAACGAAAGAATGACTAGGCCCCAGCCCCACCCAAGACCATCTAGTACTGATGATGGACTAAGGAAGGTGATCAACAAACAGCCGTCTGTTTAGAGAGTGTGACTATAGGGCAGGAAACGGAGCCGCGAAACCAGTGACAGGGAGTGAAGTTTAGAGCCCTCGCAGCTCGCACACTCTTGCTCACGGCATCACACCTCGATCAGACACTGAATTTCGTAGCTTATTTGTGTAATTTATTTATCATTTTGTGCATTTTTTATGTATAAAGTTTACTGAGTTAGACATGCACCCTGCTTGAAATGAACATAAACAAAAACAATAATAATAATTGAATAAATCTTTAAAGAGAACACATTTCTAACCACTTACCTGTAAAACGGACTGAAGATTTGCGTCGGGAAGGGAAGAACGAAACTTGACCGCATGAACAAGCTCCAACACCACCGCTCGAGTAAGAAACAGTTTATTACGTTCCTACAAGATTGAAGCACACAAAAACATTTGGATTACTTCAGCAGGCTTGAATATGGGTCCTCTGAGACATTCTGGACGATGTTTAGGAAGGGCACAGTAGTCTGACCATATCTTTTGCGCAAAACATGGTATTACTGATGTTTCAAACTTAGGTGATGTCGCTTTCACACTTGGCTCAAAAACGCCCAACATCCGCGCTATTCAACTCGTTTGCAGCAAATAATTTGCACGTTTTGCTGCCCGTTTTACCCTTAAGAGACGGCGGGAATAAGACACAGATCACTTTTCCACAGGTCAGAGTACAGGGTCACCAGGATACAGATAAATGAACAGCATTAGAGGTGTCTCCTAGCCCTAATCTCTTAACAAAATCAGTGCTCTATTAGATCAAGAGGAATCTGTGTGGTTTGGTGATTTATCGATGGAGCAGTGACCTGTACTTTAGACCCGCCAATCACAAAGAGGCGACTTGTCAAACGGAATAGGAACGATACTGTTTTTTTTAGTTCAACATTGTTTGGCAACATTCAAAACAGATAAACTCAAAAAGCAATCAGATGTTTCAAATTCTAGATCTAATGCCATTAAATTTCCTTCTCTAATTCTCTGAGTTCAAACAAACATAAACTGAAACATCAGAATCTAACAAACCTTTGGAAAAGTCTCTGTACATTTCACGCACAGTTCTAACAATTCCTGCAGCTGAAAAGAGCACTTATTGATGGCATAGCTGATCACTTGGGCGAACGAAGGCAATAACATCTGAAATGAAAAGAAAACTATGAAATTATCTTTGAAGTACACCAGAAAATTCCCTACAATCAGTCAAAAGGTCTGATAATCATCAAAGTGGAATTCCCCAGGAAAAGAACACCGATGGAACCAAATTTGCTCTTCGTCTCGGCGTAAATTGACGTGAGTCTACCTAAGGGGGTAATTACAGTACATGAGACCGGGACGAGCTCGGACCGGTATGAGTTCGTATCGCTCTTCACACATTTCTTTTCATGCGTTTACATGGGGCCGGCCTAAAAACGAACTCAGAGCGGTCTGACTTCGTGTCGGTCGCTGACCCGACACGAGTTATTTTCGTACCGGTCTGAGACTGTACCGTTCTCATGTAAAACGGAAACGAATCTCAGACCGGGTCCATAAATAGCATGTTCCTTCGTATGGCTCCATCATTTTTACTTTTTCTTAGCAAAATAAGAACACTACTATGAATTATAACTGCAAATAAGACTTGGAAGTAGCTTCAATTGAATATATGCTTCGGTTAATGTGAGGGATTTGCACCATTTTGAGATGCTGTGCATTTAACATGCCACCAGATGAGCGTTAGATAAAGTTTACAATTTTCTGGGAGCAGTAAAATCTACGGTTCTCTACTCACTGTCTTAATTGGCGTAAATTGTGTACCTGTTAGGACAGTTAGTGAATAATATGTTGAATAATCGACTTAAGAAACTTATATAACTACAAGAATCCTCTGTTTTTGAGTTTGTACCGGTATTCATGTAATCAACGAAGCGTTTCGTCCCGGTCTCATGTAAACGACTGCAAAAATTAAAAATTCGTACAGGCCTGAGTTCGTCGCGGTCTCATGTAATTACCCCCTAATTTCTCGTTATCGCTTCTCTGCTTAACCAAGCAGAAAGTCAGGAGAATAAATGAATGATCACTAAAAACAAGATGTATGCCGTAACTTTGCCAAAACAGAAATGGAAGAAAACCTTGGCGGATTATTGTGTACATCAGATGAGCCTTGTGGTAACAACTGTAAGGTGATGTTACACCAGACAATTCGCAACGGCGATTTTTAGCGCAACTACGTTGCGTTAAAAATTGATGCCGTATTACATCAGTGAACGCGCAGACGATTTTCTGTACAATTTTGCGTTGAAAAATTTTGAACAGGTTTCAAAAGCGTGCCTAGGCCTTCTAAGAACCCTCTTCCCTTCCCTTTATTGCGTTAAAAATCGTCTAGTGTAACACGTCTGTTTCCAACGAATCTCGCGTGCACATTTGTTTTGCGCACAGTTAGTAGAGGAGATTGGTTAGGAAAGCCGGCAAACATCAAAGTTGAAAACAACGGTGTTGTAGTTTATATTGGAAGCTCCCTGACAGTGCAAAATCCTTTGCTTTTTGTTCACAAATAAGATTGAATAAATTAATGCCATGTTTCCATTGGTCAATAAGTTCAGAATCATAGGAAAGCTTATTGAACATTGTGCAAGGTCAAGTCCAAAAAAGCTAACAAAAACATATAACAAAGGAGTCTAACGGGCTTCATAACCATTCCACTTTAATAACTATGTTTTGTGCTAAAATTTAAGAAACCGTTGCGAATCATCCCGTGCAACATCATCTCTAGAGAGGCGTACAACTGTGAAAAAAAGACAGCATATTAAGGATGCTCGCTTGCCGAGGTTCCAATAACCTTATTTATTTTTTAATTCTCTCATTCATTTAAATATTTATTTATAACTACCACTGTTACCTTGAAAGAAGAATTAGCAGCATTGAGGATCGCAGACATGATTCGAATAGTAGGCGTCAAGTCGCACTGTGGAAGCAAATTGCATCATAAATCAATGTAAGATTTGAAAAATGCAGCCAAGAAAAGTCGACATCGCAAAATGGCAGCTACAGCTGGCCCTGAAATGAAATAACTCGGACAGAAAATTTGGGTAGACTCAAAATCGGTGTATCATTACTGGGGAGCTTAGCTTACAGAAGCGCTTGGTTGGAAATGGGCTGACAAAAATGACATTAAAATCAACAAACTTGGATTTGTTTTCTTCAGTTCTAAAGTGTTTATTCATTGATTGGAGACGTATATCTGTGGGAAGATCAAACAACAATGGCGGCGGGGCGGAGACGTGTATGGCATGATGGTGTTACGGTTCCGCCCAACCATCCGGATAGTGCCGCAAATTTATAGGCAAAAGAACAATTGAAAAATTGTCAGCCAATCACGGATAACTAACGTCATTGTTTAAGCCAATCAAGCACAGGCTTTACTTAATTCATTTGAATATGAAGTTCTAATAGAGTATTGTCAAAGGAAACAATGCTATTGTAGCAGCTTTTGTTTTAACAAACAATAACAGCACCAAAGTCAATAAAAGCGCATTCTTGATTTCAAAAACGGGTACCAAACAACACATCTAAAGAAGCCAAAAATGTAAACACGCTTAAACTTCATTTCTGATCCTTCAATAATAATTCTTTTAGGTGAAAAACCAAGTGAACGGTCTCCGCTCAGTCATAAGACCAAGTGTCTAAATTACCAGCAGTCGATCGACTTTTTCAAACCACTAGACGCTAGAGCCTGATGTTCCATGACTTCTTCGATCGCTACCATCGCTATAAATGACGTCTTCCTCACAAGTCGTTGCCGTAAAGATGGAAGCAATCGCTACGCGATGGATGAAAATAACCGAACCTTTCTCTCAGCGAAACTAGTGATCATATCCAAACCAGGATTCGGTATCCGGGCATCTTAAGATCTGCTTCCGTTTCAGTTTCAGTTTCTTTAGTACTTCATTTAGTATAACTAATCTTGGCACTGCCGGTAAATTAACGGTACATCAAAATAACATCAAAACAAACATTGTGAATGAAATTAAAATAAAAACAGTTAAGTTGACTGTTCCCTTATTCACTTGGCCTACTATCGATATGGGTTTATATGGGCTATGGGTTTTTAGAATATCATATACAGTAATCATTTCACGTGCAATTTAAAACTATTCGATTCCATATCGAGCTTATTGCGGCTAACTCAAGTTATTTAAAGGCTGAGACTACTCCCTTTCTGTTCAAACTTTAAAGGCGCACAATCGGCATCTCATATTCCCTCCAATCTATTACCCCAGGAGTTACGGATAGATTTCATTAATTCAGGGTGGCTAAAAACATGAATAAATTCATCCAGACATCCGCGGGATACATCACTCAAGTTTCAGCAGGGCGGACCGCAAGCATGGCGCGTCTGAATCATTTTCGCGCTTTGACACAACAGAGGAGGAAGCATTTAGTGTTAATTACGTATTAATAATAGTTTCTAATGATCAAAGAGTAGTTTGACTAGACACTAACAAAGTGATCAAGAATTTATACAAAAAAATTGATAGAAACAAAAGACAATGTTGGCACACTGGCACACAAGAATTGTCCATTTTAGAAACTGCAAGCTACATTAACCTGTTAAAATACGACCATTGCAGAAATTTCCGAAAAAAAGAAAGATATACTAACGGCTAGCGCACAGACAAAAAGCCCATTTTTTGAAGAATCGCGACCTTCATCGCCACGTAACCATTCAGTTTTCATATGGTTTCATAGTTGACTGCGGTCATCTATGAAACTGGTTCAACTTTGTGGAAACTTTCGCCAAAATCCGGATACCGATCGGACCTTCTAGACAATCGTACTATATGTACGTTATAAAACGTATTTTTTGAAAAGATGAAATTTAAGCAAAAGATAGACTTGCTTAACTAGCGATAGATTTTTCGTGACAAACTCACATTTTCTGGTAGAACGGACGGTAGCTTCCTGAAGAACGCTTCAAAATGAGACAGCTGACTCTCCCAAGCGCTTGTGGGCTCACGTGAAGCAAACCGAAGATACGTCTCCATGTTGCTAAGCAACACAAGCACACGGTCACTAAGAGTCCTGGATCCAAGGATATCCTGGAAAAGACATTTTTTCGATTTCAAACAGGAAAATAAAACATAACATGAAAAGTAAACACTGTGACGACAGGACTCGTAGTCGCCGAAAAGTTGTGATGTTGGTGACAATTTTTTCGAAGAAATAGCAGGTTTACATAAGATTTTCTTATTCACAAATAGTGATGTTTAACATAAAATTTACACAAAATAACGCCGAGAACGTATTATAGTTCGTCTTTAGAAAACTTCACCGTATAAGTCTACCGCTGAAAGAATAGGTAATCGAGACAAAGACACTTCTTCTCCACATTACTGACCAAACAAATGACATACTGAATCAAGCACCTACTGATAACTGAACAGACATTATGATCACCTACCTCCAATAAGTATGCTACTGGAGACATCTGATCAAAGGATGCAAAATCGTTCAAAGCTATAGCCACAGCTTTTAGAAGCGTGTCATCTTCAAAAAGGAGAAAAAATATATAACTCAATGATAAATATTATTAAGCCCCTCACTTCAAAAATCGACCCTTCATGTAGTCCCATACGACACTTAGGGACTGTTTACATGTAGGTGGGGGACCCCAGATAGGTTAGGTAACATGTGGCTGGTCACCCCAACTAACATATAAACATGATTATATTAAAATGAGAGATTATATGGACAGGCGGGTTACCCCACCTAAGTGGGTTACCTCACCTACCTGGGCTCCCCCACCTCCATGTAAACAGGCCCTTAGTTGTAAGAGGAGGGGCTGCGTGACGACAAGGAAAAGGCCGCAAAGGAACTAAAGAACTTGCGGCTGTTTTGAAAGAAAAAAATTGAGAGAAAGGAGATCATTACCTTTTAATCTGCTTCGGAACAGCTCGGAGAATATGCCGTTTGGTGCGAGCTTAATAAGAACACATCGAAGAAACTGTTTTGATACTTCTCTGGTTGAGCCAGGGATCAGAACATTGCTATAAACGAAAACAAAATTAACTTTGAATTTAAAACCAACTCTAGAAGATGTGTTTTACATGAAATTGAATGAAATTTAAGGCAGTTAACAACAAGGCGCGCCGTCTCGTTGTCGGTCAGCAGTCAGTGTAGTGGCGCAAGCGCGGACAGCCTTGGATGCATCAGATTGGGCTTTTTCCCCACCCCTCCCCCCAATTATCAGTGTGACAGGTGTCTGGTTCCATTGGCCTGGGGACTTATGGCTAGAAGGGGCGGCTTTAACACCCATAAAGGCGTAACTCTGTCTGTCTGTCTTTGCCAAAAGTGGAAGCCCCTGGACATTCCAGGCAAGCACCTCCACTTAGTGACGTAGTTGTTCAATCAAATACAACCAGAATTCAAGGAAGTCAGTCTGGAGGATTTGTAAGTGGAAATTGGGGCTCGTTTATCAAGTGGCCAAGGAAAAAACGATCGGGAACATGGGATGGGGTGGATTTGGAAAACTGTGAGTACCTCGGGCAAATTTCTAGGTCAGCCATAGACTACAGAGTCATGCGCTTCCGAGCTAAGAATTTTTTCCTTCGGCTCTTCAGGTGGATTGGAATACGCAACATCAGAAAAACTGAGTGCAGTCTTAATCTGTAGCCACTGCTTACCTCTTCTCCTGCCAGGAAAACAGCGGATGTACACATTTCCTACGATATTGAATAAAGCAATGTAGGGTTAGAATATTGATGCCCAAAGGGCTGAATATACATTATTGCTTGTTTCTACCCCCATCACAAATATAACTTAAGTGAATTACTAGTGATGTCCGCTTGCTTTGGACCTTCCTAAATATCATGTTTTTTTGTTTTTTTCAGGAAATTTATTTATTGTTTATTTTTAAAGTTTCACATTTATAAATACAGATTATTCCAGACGTTTTATCAGCCAATCACACTGTTTTCTTGCCTGCGGCTAACAGGTGAATGTAAGGTAAAATTCTCGAGGTTAATTTAGCATTACACCAGTCGGGGATGTCATCAAGATTACAAGTTGCCAGGTAAATACAATAAGTAGGAGGTAAATCAGACAGCTAAGGATTTCTTTTGGTTCTATTTTTCTTCTATTTTCCTATGAAAGTAGCCGGGGGAAACATTTATAGTAGCCGGGGAAAAACCCGCCCCGGCCTCCGCCTCTCAATGACAGCCTTGCAGTCATCAGTTACATTCTACAAGACGACTCCCAACATGCCCATGGAAGGGTTCAGGGCTTGTCTTAGTAAAGACAACTTGCCAGGACCCTTTCCAAGCAGGAAAATATAGCTGTTCTTGACAACCGAAAATGACTAAGGCCCGCCTTTATCCAGTCCTTTATTGCACACCCCAGTAACTAATATTCGAAAGGTTATTGCTCTCCCATTGCAATTTTTAAAAGTTTATAAGTCCTTTCAAAGCTCAAATTTTGTCATGTAAGTCATACATGTTTGGGGCGGAAATTCCTTGACTTCTAGCTTTGTTTGACGTGGTTCCGATACTGTTACTATCTTCTAAGGCATCTGAGAACGTTTTTAAAGAAGTGTAAATAAATTGGGAAGTTGCAGCTTTAAACTGCACAGTTTTGCAAGGAAATTACCCACAGACGTACCTGGCGACGCTTTCCAGCATTCGAAGTAGAAATGGCATGGCCATGGAAGGACTTTGATGGACAAATGTAGACAGAACCACGATACACAAATTAAGAGTCTCCTCATCAAACTGCTCTAGCGAGGTACCACACTCTGGGCACCAATCAAGGTCAAGGTCCTTATCAAAAGGCTCCTTTTCCGCGTTACTGTCAAGGGTCTTGTCAAAAGACCGTGTGGAGAGCCCCGGTGCCAGCCGAGGCTTGGAACCCCTTCTGAATTCATTGACGGAAAGTGAACCTTCTATGCTTCCCGATCTACTGATGTCTATTTCTCGTGTGTCGTGGCTGGTGGTCGAGTCTACTGAGACTAGATAACAAAGGAGAAAAAAATAATAGAAGGTAAACCACCAAGGAATACCAAGACCGTTTTTTTTTTAATTGAACTGATCACAAGCTCACCGTTATGTTTTAACACTGGGTTAGATCTCTTAAAGATGACTCGTTTATGGTGTAAAAAGGTAAAAAAAATGCACCTTAAGATTTAAAAAGTTTAAGGTGACTTTATTCATAATCATTCCCACAGAATTTTAAATGTTTAACTTTACATGTTTTAATGTAGATTACAAAGTTAAGGGGTTTTCATCAGCTTCGTCTCCAGGCGACCGTTATTATTCCAGCTGAGTTGAAAGACCGATTTATACCTTACAACTTTGTCGCACGCTATGGACTTACTATAGGCCTACGACACCCGTTGCATCCTGTGAATCAAACCTACTACTGACTTACGATTGTCGCAGATTTTATTACGCGCTACAATTCGGGTTCTGCCACGTCAGCTCTGTAGCTTTTTTTCTTTCTTTCGCTTGTAAAAGCTTAATATATTTGAACGTTGACGAAAAATGTTCTAAGTGTCTGAAAACTGATTAACTGGGGTCAATGTCGGCGCCATAATTGAATTGCCATGATCATAATTCTACTCGTGCGCGAAGCATTTTCAACGAAAAGAAGCTCATTACTATTAGAGCAATGTAAAGAAAGGTAGGTGAACTAACTCTTTTCTAAATCCTGACCAGGGCAAGTTTCCGCTAAATAGTCAAGGAATCAAATTGAATAAGAGAAACGCCTCAGACGTTTGCCCGCGGTGGAACTGGGCGCGCTTCACGTCGTTCCCATGGCGTCCCTCTCTTTATGGCCGCCTGGAAACGAAGCATTGTTTACTAACCAGTTAACAGCGGCGGTCTCTTTAAACGCAATGAAAAGCCGCCGAGAAAGGGACGTTCATTGCGAGTCCTTCGTATTCTCCATGACAAAGGACGAGCTGAAACAACATTTAAAACATTAGAACTTTCAGCACCGTAAAACCTTTAAAGGATGCGTCAAATAGTAGTTTAATGGACGTTATGTATCAGGTTTAATTAGTATTAGTGTGTCTGAAATTGTTTTAAAAATTATCTTAAATTAAGATGGTCATCTTCAATTATTACAAGTGAAAACTAATCTGTTAACTACGAACAAAACGGCCATATTCAAACTTTTAAATTTAAAAATCTGCCATTCTTTTATTGCGTTCACCGAAGAAATTTCATCAACTTAAAAGTCATTTAATCGCTCAAGATTTGTCAATGCAAGATTCTGGAGCCAAAAATTTCTTTTATACGGACATGACAATGACTTCAAGACCATTAATTTCACACTACAGCTTGGTCTCAAGTTCCCCGTACCTTTTCGTCCTTTGTTCTCGGTCCCAGGCTGTCCGTCGAAGCCGATCTTAGACTCCAAGCCCTTTTCTTCCTCACTGCTAGTACTAGGAAGCACTCTTCGAGCAAAGGCCGGGAGGTCCTGGATCGGGGTGCTGGAAGGCAGGAGTCTTTCTGATGAGTTGACGCCACTGGCATTAGTAAAAGGAGTCTCGGAGAGCAACCTCACATCTTGGTTTCCCTCCAACAGTTTTTCGTCTTTTTCTTTCTCATCTTCTATTCTCTCTTTCGCTTTGCTAATGCTACCAAACGAAGAAGGAGACGAAATTTGTCGCTCTGGCAATCGTCTGGTTTTGTCGTCTTCTTCACGTAATTTGTTACCGGTTGTTAAAGACAACTGTCTGTCTGTGGTAGAACGACGAAGAGTGGGACTGCCTGGCGTTTCTTAATAAGGGGGAAAAAATGATTGATTGATCAATCAGCCAACCAGATAATTAGTAGCCCAACGAAAGCGTTGTCAAAATAAATAAAAATGTCACTGTATTTAGCATGAAAGTACTAATTGAGATGGGTCCGCCATTTTACGTGGTCATCCGAGTCATGCGAAGGTTTAGCCGCATGCAGGGCAAAGGAGGTACCTTCATTTCTTAGTTATTTTAAGACCCTGAGTATTGGTCCGTCCCCGGGAATCGAACACAACGACCTTCCGCTTATCACTTAATCGCTCCACCAATTGAGCTAATCCTGCCGCGGTAAAAATAAAAATTACCGCTGATTGAGTTAAAAGTGGTTTAACTCAATCATTTTGAATTTTCGTCACTACATTGACAGAGAGAAGGTCCTGGGCTTTCCACAGTAAATTGAACTTCAAGAAAATGGAAAATTACCATCAGGCTATGAAAGTGCTTATAGATCTGCACATTCGAAGAAATGACAAATTAATTGAACGTTCAGTGAGCAAACACTCACGATTTGACTTAACACTGATTATCTTAGTCGCCCATCTCCAGTCCATCATTTTTTAGGAACTTGTCGTGTCACCTTCCCTCCCGTTTCCGAAGTTCCACTGCCAAGAAGGAAACTGGCCACTCATCCCTTGGCAAATAAGGACGGTAACACCCTTACAAGACAGGATGTTTTCACAACATACCCATTTCCAGTAATACGCTAGGTGCTGCATGAACTTAGACTCTGTCACTAGACTTAACAAAGACCTCATGGGGTCAGATGATCTCTTCGCGAAGTGTATACCCTAGAAAAATAAGCTTTGAAAAGTTGATCTGATACCTGGACCCACTGCAGTATCTCCTGTTCCAACAGCAAAAGATTCTCCAAAAATAGATGCTACGCTCGCCCTCTTTGGAAAGTTCTCTTTGGGCCCCTTGCAGACGTGATCCTGGGCCTCCAGCGTGTTCAGCACCACGAGTATTAGGTTCTTTGTGTTTCGTTTATGAGTATCAGCGTGGAAAGGATACTGGAAGGAAATAAATTTGGAACAATAATAAAAAAATCAAAGAACTATTTAAAAGCTTTGCCAATACTGAACTCGGCGAACACTGCTTAAATAAATGTAAACTATTTCAACAATAATGAATATTCAGCGTATGGTCTTAAAACTAAATAAAGTAGAGAAAAATATAATTAGAGTCTAAAGTGATTTTAAAAACGATAAAAGGACGCAGAAGAGGCAGCCGAGATGTAATGGGAAGGTTTAAGAGGTCTGCATCCCCGCCCCCCTCTACCAATCCACCAACTACTTCAGTGAATCAGGAGGTACTTTGAAAGTAAAATCGTTTCGCCTGGCTACCTTGTGAAAACAGGTTTAGCGATGGCAGCGATTTGATGGACACAGCTCTTCAACGACTTTTGCGAGAACGACTGCTGACATAAACTTCAAGGCCAGGTTGTTCAAAGCAGGATTAAGTTAACCCAGGGTTAGTGAGAAATTTGACTTCAAATTTTAAAGCTTAAACTGAAGCAAATTCAGTTTTACTCTTTTTGCCTACAATTTAATGACTGAATGCTCTAAAAAGAGGAAGAAAATTATTAGGGAAAATGCTTTTGAACAAAAGAAAGAGAAACCCGAGATAAAAATTTAACCCTGGGTTAACGCTAATCGCCCTTCGAACAATTGGGTCTAGTTCTATTACAAGGCGGGTACCTATATCATAGCGCTAGCATGGCGACGACCGTTCAGATTGATAGACCTTTTGCAACTTTCGGATCTACAACATTACCGGAAGGTTTTTTAAAGCGAAGATCAAACTTATCCTCATTACCTTGTAAAGTATAATAAGTAGAGCCATGAGCCAGGTCTGCCTCATAAATGGCGGTATACAGATCAAAGAGAACTCGGGCGTCTGCGTTCGTTTGTGTGGCTTAGGAGCCGCGCAGAACAGCAGTAGTTGAAGAGTGAGATTGAGTAGTTCATTCCCCCACTCCTGATTCTGATCCAGGACTTGTAAAATCCCGGCCATGTACGCATGGAAGACTGGGAACAACCTGTGAGTGAAGAAATGTTGGTAGAGAGCTTGAGAGACTCGTGTCTTCATTTCGTTAAATAAAATTGACTGGAAATCTTTTTTCTTCTTTCTTTAATTGTTTCGATATGTGCGCACAGCTTTTTGCACATGAAAAATAAAGCTAAATTGCTTAGCCTTCTTTGACCCTCTAAGGCCGTTTGTCACACATCACGCTTCGCCACGCCATCGTTAATATGGTCACGCGTTCTACCTGCATGTACGTTCATGACGCAAGCCATGAGAAAGTCTGCGTGGGACGTTTTGACTAGCTTTGATAAACTCTCAGCTTCTAAGTTCCCGAAAATGTAAAATGTACATTAAAAACCTCGCAACAATCGCAGCAATTAATCTTTGTACTTACGAACAACAAATCTAGCGTAAGTCCCTGAACAAAGTTGGTAAGCATGACAGCATGACATTCAAGATTTTCTACCTTAATCGACGAGGATTTCCAGTAAATTCTCCGACCTTGATGTCATACCCCATGAGAACACCAAGGTAATGACTCATTTGCACCACTTCATAACTCTCCGTCTTCACAAAACTCGAATTTTCCGCTCCCTTCTCCGCTCCTGGGTAGCTGAGGAAGTCCATGACCAGCGTCACCAGCTGGTGAGTGGCTTCTGCCTCTAGGCTGCCTCCCTCCTGCGGCACTCCACCCAGCAGCTGGCTAAAGGAAGAGTCGGTGGAGGCAACAGACTGCCGGCTATTTTCGTGCTCTTCCTCCTGGACAGTAGGTAGGTTAGACTGGATGCGGCCACCTAGGAACATACGGTCTGAGATGTCGATGGAGCTCGCCTGGTTCGTGAATCCCCCTGTACGCCGTAGGCGTCCACAGCTTGATGACTTTTTACCTGAAATGATCAGTCATTTCAAGTTTCGATTGGAATTAGAATTTAGCAGGTAGGTGAGGTTTCATACAAGTGTTCCTATCCTTTGCGTGTGGGGAGCAAGGTGAAGCGGTGGTACGAGTACCCGCCTCCCACCAATATGGCAAGTGATAGTGACAGCAAGCAATAATGACGTAAAACTTGTCGATGGTGATGTATAGGGATGTATGGTGATGTATAAACTCGAACTGCACATTTTGCAAGACTGTTAAATCGTCGTCTCGTTTTAAGTGAATCAACAAACTCGACTATGATTACTCGTGTCGGCAAATTTTATCACTTGTTTGCCCCCTGAAATACCACGTGGCATTGCTTTTATCCCAACAATCCTAAGGCGAGTGCAAAGATGGCAGGTATTGTCAATAAAGTCTGTTTGTTGTTGGTTCTCTGCCCCGTTTCAAGAGGTTTTTCTCCTGGCAGTCCGGTGCTCCCCTCTCCCTAAAAACCAATACTTCCAAATTCCATTTTGATCTGGAACGCGAGGACACGTTTCAAGGAGTTCTTAGAACTGCTAAGAGCTCCGTGGTAAAACAAATTGCAATAACAATAACAATCCCTAGTAGAACCTTTGTGCGTATTTTTTGTGTTCAGTTCCTTCCATTTTACAAAGCAAAGAAATAAAATGGGCACATGATAAGATTGCAGGCAAGAGTTAAAAAAGTAACTACCTAAAAACATGGTGTAGAAATATCTAGTTGGTTTTTCTTATATTGGAGCAAGAACATGGTTATATTTCTCAGATTCATCTCTTATTTAATCAGAAGAGATCCCCTTGTTTAGAGGACAGCGATTTAAGTATTCAAGATTACCTTCAGAATTAGCTGACACTTGTCGATTGTACGTGACTCTTTCTCCAGGGAAACGGAATGAATAACCGCAACGGAACGAAGAAGATGTCTTACGAGGCTGCTGGGCAAGGCTGGAACGAGCTGTCAGGGACCTGGTGCTAGGTTGCGATTGGAGCATTGGGGCTAAAGAACATAAAAGAAATCAGGTGACTACAAATAATAGGTCCTTTCCGAGTTCCCCCGGGCCTCTGTATCAAAACGAGGTTAAGTGCTCAGCCTTTGATATGAAAATGATTTTTCATTCTCATGCAAATAAAACTCATTTTCACATGAAAGGTTGCGCACTTGGCCTCATTTTGAAAGTGAGGCTTTTTAAAACTCGGAAGTGGCCTATTTGGAAGGTACGAGTGACAAAAACTACATTTCAATAGTTAATTTCTAAAATTGAATCATATCGAACAGAAAAGCTGCATGTCAGAGCTGGAATTCTATACCATTTGAGGACTGCTGTTAGTCTAAAAAAATCTCGAGCAAAAATGTGCTGAAAACAATAAATTGGGCGCTGGATGGGCTCATAAATGGTTTACTTTACATAACATTATTCCTGAAGTGATTTCAACGACGACAAAATGATTATTTTGTTATTTCTTAATTGATACAATAAAGCAAACTGCTAACTGTTAATAAGACACGTGGTTACAAACCAATTTTCCTCGCAGATTCAATTCCGGTATCCGTCTCATTGGCCGCTAAACTAGACGAAGTGCGTCCTTTGCTCGGACTTCCGAGTGACACGAAATCCGCGTTTTCAATTAGCAAATGCTTGAAGCGTCTGATGAAAAACTTGCCACAAAGGGGGGTATGGTGAGGCAGTATTCGGTGCAATATCCGGCAGGTGTGAATCAACAAGAGACGATCTTTAGGAACTGCATCGTACTGGTGCTCGATGCACTTGTAAAGGACCTTGAGAGAGGATGCTTTGATAGTGTCTAACATAGAGACGGCTCTGAAATAAGTATAGTTAACCAGATAGAAAATGAATTGTTACAGACACACCTGCATCAAGGTAATTCCCTTGTTTTGCAGTGCGCATCACTTGCCTTACTTGTTATGGCTAAATGAAAAATATATTTTAAGGAGGAAAAACCTAGATACTAGAAGTTGTATTATTTAGATGTTTAAGTAGGATTCATCTTCATTGCTACATGATAAGAATTTTTGACCTTTGTTGAAGTTTCGAACACTTTGTGCGAAACTAGGAAAATGTACCGGCACACAGCGCGAAAAGAAGCGCGTTGACCCCATCTTTTTATTGCAGTTTTTCAATGAATTCCTGTATATGGCCGTCAATGAATTGTGCCAAGTTTGAAAAAAAAAAAAAACAGTACACCCTTCTCAAGGGAATACCTTAAGTGACCCCGAACGTTTTTACGACTAGTGTTTAAAAGTTTTCATTTTTCACACCTAACACCTTAAATTGTTGTTTAGTTAACCCCATCGAGACCGTCCATAAACCGAAAATTTCACTTCAATCGCCGATCCACCAAAATATGAGCCATCTCATTTACATCGAAAAATAATAGTCCCTTGAGAAGACATGTGCTTACTGGCTATGAATAGTCTGTACTCTAGTAACCATAAAAAAGAAAAAAAGAAGGAAAAATAAAGTATTAAATTTTTCGAAGAAAATATGGGCGTTACCGGGTATAGAATCCGCTATCTCATCTCCTGAGGTTAAACGTTAAAGATGTGTGCTACGAGGAAAACTAATTCAAACGAGCAAATTGAAATTATTTAATAGTTGTTTCACTCAGTGTACCTTGCTTTTTTAAGCGAAAAAAAAACAACAACAAGGTTGGCAAAGTACTCGAAAAGAAAAGGCGCTATCGAGTATCGATCGAACGGGGATCTCGACTGTAACTTAATAACTTCTTACAAATTTATTTCTTTTAATCTAATTACCTTCGAAATGTACTTTCATGATATTAAATTGTTGGGCTTAAAAAAAAGAAAAAGAAGCAAATCTATTAAATTCGCCGGGAACAAAAAGGGCGATAGGAGTTATCGAACGAAGTATCTTCGGCTACATCTTAGGACAATAGAAATACCCTTACGGACGGGCGGACGGACGGACTTACACAAACGTTGACATAAGGCGTACTGACTATAAAGCCAGTAAGCACAAAAAGAGATAGGAGAGCTAAACAGTAATTTTTTTCAAAGCATCAGCTATATTATTCACTGGAATTTACCTAAGATGTACCGGCGTGCAAACATCTTCCACTGCTCCAACTAAATACGTAAAGCAGTGTGCCAGGGCGGACATAACAAGGCTATTGGACTTGATGTTTTCTTTTTCCAGACAGCGTGCAATGACCGTGACTTTTTCCACAGCGGATGAGCGTTCTCGCCAGTCATCATCTGAGAAAGCATTTTCTACTTCATCGCAGAGTTTCTCAGCGCCATAAGGGAGACAGATGCAGTGGAGTAATATCTGGACACAAAGCTGTGACATCTCCGAGTGCTCGGCTTGTACAAGGTCCCAGATGCTGAAAAGAAAAAAAGATGGACGGACCCATTTCTTCAGAGAGCCGAATTCGCCTCTTCAGAAACGATAAAGAGACTGGCCCGAGTTGACTTTCGCAAAGATTTCTGGGATCGTGCAATCGGGACGTGTCGGTCAGCTATTGGCCAATTTATTCCCAGTCCCCAGTAACAGTTCCAGAAATCTTTGCGAAAGTTTACTCTGCCTGGTTTCTAGAGTAGCCAATAGAGCTATAGTAATCAGAGTAGTCAGTTTGTCTGTTATGATATTTATTGCAAAGTGGTTGTTTTGCCAATCTAAACCCATTGCTTTTTTGCCGTTCTCGTTGACGTCGCCGTCGTCGTTGCTTAAGCTCCCTAATGACAAGCGGAAGTCAACGATCGCAAAATTTGGTTTTCTGATTCAACAATATCTTACTTAGGAATGAAGAAGATCTCTTGCAGATAAGCCAAGAAGTCTCCGTCAGCATCCATAGCGATTCGCAGGTAGTCACCTTGAAGGACCAGAACCTTTAAACAACTCAGGATACTCAGCTGTACATTATGATCCTCTTGACGAGGCAGCTCCTACAGATAAAACAAAAACAAAAGCATGTTAACTCTAAAATTCAATGTGTGAAATACTTAGAATTCAGAAATGACATCGTGTGAAAAAAAAACTGCAAGAGAGGTTTCATTTTAATGTCCACAACGTAGGATTTCATTCACAGACGCAAAAATTGTGGATACAGCATAAATAGCACCATGTATATATGCAGTGCTGCTAAAAAGGCTTCGTTTGAATGGTCGCACTATTTTATACAGCATAATAAGAATACAAGTCTGAGGTGTGACCAATCAAATAAATTCATGAACATTTGGAGCGAGCGGTGCTTTCTCGTAGTTTTTATTCATCATGCTGTACCAACGGGTTTTAACTTTTGAAATGTATTGCGTTGCCATGAAACTAAAACCTCTTCAGCAGGACTTCTCTATGGTACTACAGCTGGGTACTAGCCTGAGTACAGTATAGTCGCCCCTCCCCTCAAACAAAATGGCGGAGAGAGGGGAGCGGACGGCTGTACACAGGCTAGTACCCAACTGTAGTACCAAAGTGAAGTACTGCTGAAGAGGTTTTAGTTTCATGGCCACGTCATACATTTCAAAAGTTAAAACCCGTTGGTACAGCATGATAAATACAACCACGAGAAAGCACCGCTGCAAAGGTTCATGAATTTATTTGATTGGTCACACCTCAGACTTGTGTCTCCTCCTTAAGTGATTATGGAAGTGAATTTAGTGAAACTAGTTAACTACATGTGGGCTTCCTGTGGTTCATTCACACAGGTTCGTACCTTCAGAAACCCGAGCAACAGATGCAGTTGTGGGAAATTGTCACACACCACGCTCCAGCTAACGCTACTCGTCCCACTCCTCCACGAGCCGATACCTCCCGTCATTGTGTGCATGGCAGCAAATGACATGATATTTTCGTTTAGCTCAGACGGGGCATCCCCCTCACTGGGACCATTCTCGGGTTCAGGGTCATTGTCACCATGGCAACTGTCAGTAACATCTGAAAAGTCTTCTTGCTGATTTTCTCTAAACACTTCTTCATCGATCGTTTCGACTTGGCTTTTGTTTGAGGCTAAAAAACGGAACAACAACCCGGGTTCGAGATTAAACAAGAATGTTAATCAACTTGCAAACAGGAGACGTAGCATTGAACTTGATATTTTTCTATCTGTCGGTTCTAGGAGAATCCAAAACACACAAACAACAGTTTACTACTGATTGCTGTGTCGTGTTGAGACCAGCCTCAGAGCTTGAAATAATTACCAGGCTAGCGCCAGTCATGTTGTCCGATAAAACCTATTTTCCCTCGGAAACAGTTTGTTTATTGTTTTTTCCTCCACCTACCTATTTTTTATTCACGAAAGCTAATAATGTCCAACCTTTGTTAAAATTTGAATTGAATTTTCCAATTGAGGCTTTAACGACAGGACAAAATGTCCGGTCACCCAAGGATTCAATCGGACAGAGGTTTTTTTCGACCGGAACTTGTCCTTTGACCGGCCGTTAAGCCCTGAAGTCTGACCTTTGTGCGAAAATTGTTAAAAGTCTACGTGTAATGATATAAATGCGCACATTTGAAGACTAAATTACGCAAGTTTTTGCACCGTGTTGGTGCGTCAGAAAAGCACCTTGGAGAGACTTACACAGACTCCTACTGGAAACAGCTTTACCGCTGGAACTGGTTCTGACAAGACCTCCTCCAGATACCACAGAACCACGCGCATCAGCAGCAGCTAACGTAACACCATCCGGGAATACATGATCCAGTAACATGTGCGCCAATTTAAACCAAATACTTGTCATGTTACACATCTCACATATCGTAGAGTGGTCGCCATGTTTACCGGCCCAAGAGATATCCAACATGCACTTCAGAAGCTTCTTGATGTCCTCTTTTTCGGAGCTGGTTGGGACGTGTCTTTCGCGAATAAACTGAATTTTTATCTGTCATTAAGAACATGATGAATCAATAAAAACGTAAGCAAATGATGATTCTTACGTACACTTTTTCTAGGACGAATTAAATTTGAAAACTGGATTTTGAAGAGGAAGGAAAACGTGCGATTTCTGATACAAAATGTGAAAGCTTTGACATGGACATTAAACAAACCCTCACATTAAAACTTTAACAGCCGCAATGCTGAGGAAAGGGCCCAAAATTCATTATGAAAATATTGAAAACAAACAGCACCACACAAACGTAAGCCAAAATTTCGTTCACAGGCTCAAACGTTTAAGCTTTGTGCATTCCCATACTTGGATCTAAAACACGTAAATCAACAGGAAAACACACCGATCGAAAGCGGCGCAGAGACTACCAAAAGAGATTGTCTTCCGTAATAGCAAGACGGACGTAAATAACGGGGATAGTTTATAGAGGCTGGGGTGAGTAAATCATTCGATACACAGTCGATTCTCCAAGTGAGAAAACATCCTATTAGGGAACACCGTTGCAAAACACCTGAATTTTGCCAGTCAACGCTCTATAGTTGGAACCGCTGGTAACGACCGCGACCACTTTTGGGGGTGGCAGTTTTTTTTTTGTTTGTTTTTAACCACCTATAAGCATCACTTGAGTTTACTTTAACTCGATTGACAAAATTAATTTTCTGCGATTAAAGTTGGAGCAATTACCTGTTTTACAAGTAAATCAAGTTCCATGATAAAGCACGACAGATTGGAACTCAGCTCCCCAAGGTCTGCAGACATTGCACCGCTGACCGGCGTTGGGATCACTGAGCCTTCTGCAGTTGTGGACAGCGGTGACGGCACAGAAGACATGGGAAAAGGGAACATGGTGGCGACGCCTTCAGAGAATTCAGACGAGTTCTGCACAACTTTGATAAACATGCTGAGAAGAACATCCAGCCGGATAATGATATCAAGCTGAGATAAAATCTGCGAAAAACAAAAGGTTGAAAAAAGACAGCTATAAATTTTATTTTCCTCGTTCTATTAATCCTAGACGTTGAAATGATAAAAATATATTAATTTCATATATTGGAGCCGCGGAATGAAGAAATAATGCAAAGAAGATCATCCCAGGTAAAGACGCAATTTAAGCAGTGGTAAAGAGAAAGTTGATTTAAAAAGTTGGATGTCTAGACTCTAACTTGTTGTACATTAAAATCGCCTTAACATGGAATACTTTCTTTCAGGGAAGCGAAAGAGAAAAGAAATGTCCCTTTTTTTGAGATTAAGAGCTTTGTTTTGTCCCGGGTCACATTAATATAAACAGATTACTTACCTGAAGCCAAGTGAGAGCCTCAACTTGGTGACGAGGCACAGAAGACTCTAGTGATCTTCGTATGAAGCTTAAAGTTGTGTCGGAGGGCATCTTGAGCGGAGAAAGTAGAGGATCGAAAAGGTTCCTGTATAAAATTAATCGAAAAAGGTTTAAAGAGAAAAGATGTCTATAAATGTCATAAAGTTTCATCACCTTACTATATGAGGCAAATACAGTTGTATCTAAAGGAGCTGTGTCACGAAATTTATCAAAATTCAGACAATGAATTGAGTATGAGTAGAACATAAAAATAACCGCTCAAAACAGTAAATTGTAAATATCTTATTAACCACTCCCCTCAGGGCTTTTCAGGGATAATTTACAACACTGGTTGGGAGACTTTGCCAGACTGTTTAAGGTGCAGTTTACAAGTAATGAAGGAATGAGTAATGATGCCCCCAAACATGAGTGTCAAAGTGAGATAGACCACGACACCGGGAATTACGTGCCCTACTCTTTACGAAGAGTGTGTCGGTTCTTTAACATCCCACAGATTTAATACATGTGCAAGGGCTTGTAAGACGGAGCCACCGGTTTATCGTCCTTATCCGAGAAGACTACGGAAAGTCTAACCGTTTGCAGATGATATTACAAAGGCAGCACTCTCTCCTCAGTTATTTAAAGACCCTGAGTGTTGGTCCGGCCGGGGTTTGAACCCGCGACCTCTCACTCAGCAGACCGGCGCTCTCCCAACTGAGCTAACCGAGCGGCGGTGTGCGGGAGGTGTGCGGGAGGTGTCCGGGCGGTGTGCGGGCGGTGTGCGGCGGTGTGCGGGCGGCGGCGTGGTAAAAGAAAGTATAAGTAACACAGCAAATGCAAAATGAGGCACAGATGAACAATCTTGAGGAAGATTGAAAGGGACTGGGACTGGGACTGTGAACAGCCTATGGTCCAAAATTCAACAAACTTACGTTAACAAGACTTTAAACCTTCCCAAGTCATCCGGAGGAACGTCTGCTTTGATCGCTTCCATCCACTGAGGCATAATTGTATCCCAGACCTGCAGAACGTAAAATAACAACAAAATTGAGGACCGTGATTTGACTTTCATCTTAAAAACCAAAACCAGGATCCTATATGAGCTCGCGCCAAAACTAATTCGAATTTGCTTCAAATAGTATTGTTCTGTGATTGGCTACAGCTCATGTACAACTTTCTAGCTGCACCAATCGGATTTCAAATCAAAACCACGTTGTCTCCTTGCGCTTTCCTCCTCGAAAACCGATTGGCTCATTGGACTGTCTGTGGTTACGACACATCTTCGTCATAGCCAATAACATCACGGCCTAACTGACAGACCACCAATATCATCGCCACTTAATTGAGCAGTCAGGTCAATAGCCGGACTTAAATACCATCAACTCACGCGATACAACTTACTTTTACGCAGTGTCCAAAAGAATGCAGTTTACCGAAGTTCCTCTCCTTACCTCAGGTGTGACAAGATTATGGGGAACCAAACAACATAGGCGGTGAAGTCCTTCCATGTGCTGACGGGCCTTGCTCGACATGGTATCCCAGCATCCTCCAACCTTCACATATGCCGGAGGATCAGGTGTTAGGCATGCGCAGAGCAACTCTGACTTGCTGTCTCGAACTTGTAACAACCAGCGGCAAACATACTGACTTGTGAGCCGTTTGAGCAACTCTCCCACATAGTCTCGTCTCAGTGTTGAGGTTGTCTCGATCCATGACAGCACCATAGACACTAATCGACCCAACCGCTCCGCCGATTCACATCTCGCAGGCTCACTGCAAACACCAACCAGAAGCCAGACTCCAAATCTGCTAAGCATGCGACGGTTGTTAATGTCGTTGTCCACGTCATCTTCATACTCGTCGTCTTCAAGTTTTCCTTGAACTAGCCTGGTAAATGAAAGACGAACAGAAGCTGATGAGACTAGGCTGATTATAAAAGGATAACAATTATTTGATTAACGAGCTCATTGCTGTCGTGGGGATACAATGAGAATAAGCTGGTTTCGAAATTTCGAAGAACATTGGTAACCGCTTTTAGATCAAGTCGATTCCCTGCGTAGTAAGAAACGCAATACATAAAACAGAGCCGCAAAGGAGCCACTCCTCAGATCTTCGGAGGGATTCGTCATGGGCACGGTTTTTAAAAAGGTCATCTTGGGGTCCGTTACGCAGACCTTGTATGTCACCCGTTCCTTCCACAAGAACGTGTAACGCTGTTATTCAGAAAATATGTGTTTAACACATAATCTACTTCCCTTCGTCGTTGTTAACCGCGTGCTGAAGTTTTCTGGGTTGTTACTTTCAACCTCTCATTAAAAACTTGCTTCTCAACTTTATAAAAACGGTACACAGTACTTGCATACAGCTGATTCGGGTTGTCATTAGAAAGACTTAAAGCGTATGCGACTATGAAGAAAGTGCAATGGTCTTTTCGCTCTTGCTTGACTGAGTACTTCAGCGCCATTGAAAATGACACCAAGAAGGTGGGAAGTTCTTGAAAGATCTTCGTTGTAGGGTTAAGGCATCGTAAGTGTAAGAATCTATTTATATTGGAACCTTCTTGGTCACTGCCAACAACAGTCCTATTCAGGACCACGAGCACCCGGCCTACTTATGAAATGACCCCTGGGTTCAAACATTTCACAGTTCTTCGAACAAAATGCATATATTTTCATGTATCTCAAAGCGTAACTCACCCCATAGCATCATTCCGCGCCTTTTGATTTGGCTGTGCTTCTCCTAACAGACGAATCACCGCCTCTGTAGGGTAGGCTTGGTCAGGCCCATCCAAAGTCCAGGGGTCTGGGAACAAATTCTGTGTCACATGGTTATATCCACCTTCACCGGTGTGATAGCGTATATGACATTCCTGACACATGGTCAAAGCTCTCAGCCTGAAAAATATTACCAGAAAAACTTATATCGGTTGAGATAAGCAACCGATAGGTCATTTGCAACACAAATTTTAAAAAAAGTAAAAATGGTGTTGGTACCCTTAACTCACGTGGTTTACCCTATAGTTCCAGGAAGCCCCTCGAGTATAAGTCCCCGGCTTCTACATAGGCTTCCTTGACATTACCAGTTTCAACGTTTAATTTTGTAAAAACTTTAGTTAGAATAGAGAGGTGGATAGTGGTGTACATACCGAGACGCGAAGCGTCGAGGTATACATCTAGCGCTGTTCAAAGACTCTGAGGGGGATAGTTGTTTTGGTATTTACCAAATCAGTTGGATAAATTGAAAAAAGTAACTTTTTGTAAATTAAAAACGTCACTTGGTAGGAATTTTGTTCACAATTTAAAAACATTTCGGGGATTTTGTCAAGTGCATGTTTACGATTTTGTTGCAAATATAATTCAGCATGAAAATCATTTTCTACCTAACAGTAAACACTGACAAGCCAAAGTTTTTTGTCGCTTTCTTTTAGCAAGTTCACTTCCCACCCCCTTCTCCCCCACACATTGCATGATGGGTAGGGGGACAACAGTGCGTGTTCTCTCCACTTGATATATTTAAAGTCAGCACAAATTTTTCAACTCTTAGTTCACGGGTCAAAGTTGGTGGACCAGTACGAAAACTGGGGGAGGGGGGAGGCGAGGGCGTGAGAGCAAACTGGTAAGGGGGGGGGGAATTCCCACATTAGCACCTGTTATCTTTGACGCATTCATAAGAAAAGCACATCACACTGCAGGGTTTCCCTTGACCTTTACATTCCTTCGTCTCACATGTTGTGCGCATCTTTCCCATTGGCTGGATGATTTTCATGATCAGTGATTTGTCAGGAATATCTTGAGCAGCTACCGCAGCGCATTTCTCACAAATAAACACAGGTGGTGATGAGGAACACTGTCCTGCGGCATATGAGGCATCTAAGCAGATACTTGTGGGCGTGTTTTTGTGAGGAACTGCGCACTCAACGTTTTGGCAATTAGCGGGGTGCCATGGCTCGTACACAAACTGCCAATCATCAGCTCCACCTTAAAGTGCAAACAGAAAGGTCTAACTACAGAGCTACAGAGGAATGCTAGCTTCAATCATCTAATCTACTGCCGCTTGTAGGCATAGTCTACGAAGTCACGCTTGAGCGAGTATGAAGTTCAACTGGGATAAAAACGTTCTCCATGCATCCTCATATAAATATTTTTTTTATAGGAAGGTCATTTCTCAGTGCTGGTTTGAACTGAGACTTCGATTTCAGAAGACCTCCATACTAGTAGGTCGGATAAATATATCTTACTGGATCGTTTAGTGTGTAGTATCGTGGGACATTTTTACGAGTCACCCCATTTTTTGGCGAGCCCATAGGGCAGTTAAAATACAGAAGACCAGTAAAAATATCCCACTATACTACACACTAAACCGTCCAATAAGAGATTGGTAAATTGATTCTAAAAATTGCAAAACCACTGAACTGACATAGCCAGTGATAGTGGCATGAATAAAATGTTCGTCACTCTCTATGGCCATTTCCAAGCACTGAATTTTATTAGCAATGAATATACTGAATGATGCTGATGACCAAAATAAACACATTGTGAATTGTTGATTATTTTAGCCTACTACAGGGAAAGGAAAATTACTGGTTCAAAAACTCGTGGGTAAAATTAGAGAATATGAGTGTGAAAAGAAATTGGGTTTGGTATAAATTATTAGGGGGTTTCTAAAACCTATGTTTCAAGATTTTTTCTTGTCCCATATTTCACTTCAATAGAGTTTAAGCCTAACATCAGGCAGATCCATCACCGTTCTTTTTAAAACACAATTACTGTAATATCAGCTAGAACCTTAAGACAAATGGAAATTTAAAAAAGAGATAATTAAGACCTTTAGATTCGAGAATGACTACGAGAATGCGTATTCTCAATAAAATATATACATGTACCCCGGAAAGTTTTAAAAAAGTATAATAAAGCTTAGTCAGCACGGTTATTTTTATTGAAGGATGTTTAGGTGGTTTTCACGTTACGTCATCACTGCCATGCTGGTGGACGGTAAACAAAAGATCGCTCATTAGCTCCCTTTGTTTGTCCACCAGCATTTGTTCATTTCACCATTGTTATTTGTGTCTCCTGAGATTGCATGAAAACTTCTGACATTTGGTATTAAACTTGTTTCTATATCTACAACATCCTCAGTAGAATGACAGTGGTTACCACGTTTTCCTGCCAAAATGACACCGATTCACGTGTGCGCATTACTTTGTATTGAAAAAAATTTTGTCCTTGTAGTCGTGAAGCCATGCTTTTCTTTGAATCTACATGCATAATTTGTAAAAGGTGTCTCATAATAATTAACCATACCAACATCCTTGAGTGGATAGTAATGGAGTAGAACCTGTCCAGCAGAATTGATTACAGGCTGAGGACCATAAGCCAACACGGCAAGAATATCAAGGCAAACATTACTTTTGTAGCGCATCAATGTCTCCACAAACTGTGCATGCTGTTTACAGTCAGGGCAGTACTGCAATATGGACATGATGAGTGAGGGGCAGGAGAGAGATGCATAGGACAGTCCATTCTCATTTGGTTTTAAGACACCTACCATGATTGATGATAACAATTTAAAGCAATTATGAGTATAAAAAATATGTCTGATCAAGCAAGCTCAAGGTCCAAATAATCATTTACAGAGAAGTTTTTATTTCTCAATTTATGACCCTATGGCATCCAAAGTAACTTCCCACCCATGTTCTTGGGGCTTTGTCAGGAATTTCTTCCCCATGAACATCTGCATGGGAGGCTTCACCCAAAGCAAGTGGATTATACACCAAATAAGTAAAATAAGGATCAGTAAAAGAAGGGCAAAGACTAAGGCAATGACAAAGGTTTATCACGGGCAGACCATCCAAACTGTTTGAGGCAGCAGGATGTCATGCACCCTTCAACTAATCTCATAATTATATTCACTGCAAATATAATGATCTACAGCTGTATAATGGCTGCTGTCAACTAGATTTAATACTTCCTGAAATACAGATATTACACCTTTGATCCTAACCATAGTATAGAGGCCAGGCCTGTTAGGGATAAATTGCAACAAGTGACCTGGCCTTGAAACAGCTACATAAGACAAATAAATGGCGATAAACAACATGAAGATGGGTTGAAACTGCCAGAGAAATAAGGAAAATCAAAAGTACAATGGAAATCTACCGAGAGCGACATGCCCTACTCCTTAATATGCTAAACAACTGCATTTGAAATTCAGACTGGGGACATGCGTATAGTGTACCCCTCTCTAAGAAAGCCTCAACATAATATAAGAAAAAATTTGTTTTTGTGCAATTTCAAGTTGCTAGTGCCTGGTAACACCCAAATAGGCATAAAAAACACAAAAGACCACACTAAGAGCATAATCTTTGGTATTTTGTGAAGCACTTAACATACACTCTATATAATGTTGTGGTTCAATTTTATCCTTGGTTCAAATTTTATTTCCCTAAATGTTTTAAACTCATTATCATACATTACCATACCACAAAACAAAGGGAATCAAAATTTAAACCACAACATATATTTGTTGCTCAATTATACGAGCAATGGCCTTACCTAGCAAAACTGGAAGAATGTAACCAGCAAGCAGTTTTATGATGTTATTATGTGTTGACTGTGGCCATATGGATAATGTCATTGCTAGGCCAAGAGGCATGGAATTGAGGTCTTCCTTTTTCAAGAATGGGACCAATGAAGCCATGATTGACAAAACACTATCAGCAAATGCTGACAAAAAAAGAAAAAATAGTAAGGTGTTGCTTTGTACATTATGTTAGCATTTTTTTTAGCATTTTAGTTAGGCAAAAAGCATAAAGCATAATTCGAGCATTTTAGTGGCATTTTTCCAAAAACTCAGTTTTTTTCCTAAAAGAAAATGAAAATTGTAACATTTTTTAATATAACCATTGACTTAATATAGCCATGCACTGAGATGAGCATGTTTTGCTGTATTAAACCTATTTATTTGTATGCATTGTTGTCATACCTCTTACACACTTTTGTCAGCCTTAAATCCCCTTAAAATATTTAAAATTAATGAAACGGCTTGCTATGATGAGCATTATCAAGCATTTTAGTAACTTTTTTGGGGGTGACCGAGTATTTTGGGGAAAAACGGACCATTAAGGTGGAGCATGTTAGTGGAGAAACAAAAGCATTATGTACAAAGGCCTAGCTGTTATTTCCTACAAGTTTACAATAATTAACAACAAACACAGATGTGAGTACATTTTGCCTTTCTATTATGTACCTTCAATTCCAATCTCCACAACAGGAACAACATTAACAATTTTTCCAAGAGCCTTATACAATCCAGTGTAATCCATGCTAGGATATTGCTGCCGATCAAATGACTGTCTGTCTTCTGTTAACACTGGGCGTGTTTCTTTTACCAAACTAATATAAAGAACAAATGCCAGTTATTACTTTACATGCAACACATTATATCAACCTTCCTAGTTGTAGTTTCTGCTCAGTCGCAATTTTTTACCAATCAAGTCGCCAGCTCTAAAATTTTAGGCACCATGGCAACCAAAATGGTTGTAATTTGGAGGGTTGTACATCTACAAAACATTAAAATTTAAAACAAAATGCTGCGTTGACTAAGAGTGTGAAATAACAGTCATTTGATTAAAATTGAAGTACAATAATATTATAACAATGATATTAGCAGCTGTCATATTTGACAAAAAAAGGTACCCGTTTCATACTTTTAATTGACAAATGGTACCCCTTGTACCACATGTACCTAGTTTAGAACACTGCATCCCTTTTAACTGCTGAAAAATGCACTGCCTTTTTCTTATGAATAAATCAAATGAACCAAAACATTTTGCCAACTTTTTCAGAGCCATAAAATGCTTCTTTGAGCCCCTTTGGGCCTTTTTACAGACTGACATAACACATTTCCCTACCCTTTTATATACATCAACTAGTGAAATCCCTACACTTTCATATATCTGAAGCCTGAAAAAGGTACCCCATTTCAGGTGGAGGCTCCCTGTATAGGTCATTATACAGAGTACTTCCCCCCCCCCCCCACCACCCACCTGCCCAAAATATGCAGCATAAAATAACTATCAGGTAACAAAAGGTACAACCTTGCTGTCAAGGTTGTTAAACACTGCCACAAAAAGATGAAAAGCTGCACCTACTTTCTCTTTTTGGCCAGCTACTTTGCTGAGCTACTCATCTGATTTTTTAGCAAAAGATGACAAAGTCAGCCACCTGTTTCAACAGAAATCTGCCTACTTTAAACTTTCTGACCACTCCTGACTAACGGGGTTGTCCAATGAGTGTTAAGCATCAGATAATTACTGATGATGTATTTAATGGTAAATCTACTAGAATCTGCCATATTTTGAAAGGTTTATCAAAAGTTATTGTCAAACCCCATTGATATGGAAACTGAGGGTACCATAGAAAGTGTCTGTATTATGCAGCTTGAAATTAGAAAAAATGTGAGGGCTTTCTTCCTAAGGGACAAAGCAAACTGTCGGTAATAATAAGGTGTTCGTATTAAGCAGATGTCCCTGAAGCATGGTTTGACTGTATAATTTTTGGAATAAACATTTTTTTAGTATGGACTCTTTCCTGTTAAAATATACCTGTATTATAATAGCTAATAATACATTTAAAGAAAATGTTTCCGTCCAACCACAAAGAACTAAATCCAAACAAATCTTTAGCAATGATATTTAACATATAGATCACTCCCATCAAGAAATACATATTTCCACCCAATATTAACAACGGAAGACTGAAATACCTTTGCAATGTATGCTGAAACCATTTTAAGTAGTTGGCAACATCGTTTCCTGTTGGTAATGGATATGTTCGTCTGTCCAGTCGGTTAAATATCTCCTTCAGACCATGTACTTTGGCATTAACTATCACAGATTTAAAAATTAGTTAACATGCAGTGTCAATAAAATTATTGATATGTCACAAAAATAAGAAAATCTTAATCACTTAAAGAACAATCAATTTTCTCGAGCACATGTAGCACGTTGAAACTGAGAAATGTTTAGTAGGTCTATGACAGGACCCCTTTGATAACAGTGCTCTTGCACTGAAGGGCTATCCTGTATAAATATTCGTTATTATTATTATTATTATTATTATTATTATTATTATTATTATTATAAAGACCCTGGACTGGCTGAATGGTTGAGCAAAGGGGATTTTAATTAGACTAACGCTTAACGAAAATTATGTGATGGGTGAATGCTCAAGCTTACAATTTAGCTCTTGAGCAATACCTTAAATATTTTACACCCTAACTTCTCCTGCCTGATAATGGCTTAAAGAGCAACAATCAGCGCCAAAATTGTTGAGAAATTATACTCAAATAGGGTAACTTTAGAGAACAAAACAATCCACATCCCTCCCCGTACTGTACCCCTCCATTCAAAGTTGGGGTGTTGGTTGTTTCTACAGGTATCTTGAAGAGCAGCACTACATTTTCATGGAGATTGGGGAGAGAAAGCTTTATTTAACACTTTTAAAGTCTGTAAAACAAGGGAAGGGCCCTTTACGGCAAAGCATATCAACTAATTTTGTCACCAATTGAAGGTGTAAACATCTGAATTGTACCTTTCATGTCATAACCAAAAAATGTGATATAAACTTGCTTTGTCCTGGTTTTGTTTTGTGAGCAAAATGACTTGAAACGTTTGCAAAAAATGGGACATTGGCAAAATGATGTGTAAGCGAAATAACCAGTCACCTTTCCACCCTTGGCTCTCCAGACTAGCAGCCCCTCCCCTACTGTACCACATTGGTTTCTTATTCTGGCATCCAATTTCGTTTATATAAAAACATGTTTTATTTATCAAGCTGAATTAGCTCTTATATATACACTGTATACATGGTGCCTTAATGGCCAACTTTCAGCCTGATTTTCCTAATCCATATGTTCTTATATGCGATTGTTTACAGTATTAAAAGGCCAAATGAGCATTCAAATAATTATTATATTTTCATACCGCACAATGTCTAAGTCTCATGACTGCTGAAGAGCGCAGATCCTTAGAACTTACATTGATCAGCCCGTGTCGACTTGAGAAGCCTCGACATTCTCCTTCTTTCTCCTTTCAGCTGTCACAATGATCAAGAAGTAATAAAACGACAAAACAGCTGTTTCAGGTCTTCATTAGAACGCCGCCAATGTAGAAGAAACTCAACCCTGATCACACAGATATGCCCCTCTTGTCAACAGAGACATGTTTCTTACGAAGTTATGATCACCATTCTTTCTTCAAGTTGGGAATCTGACTCATTCCTTTGCTCCAAAGCAGTAATTTCGACCGAAATCTTTCATCGAAATTTACATATTTCTCCAAACAATCGCCATTTTTGTTTTTGAGCTCAAATTACTCTGTCATGTAAGGAGACGCAAAAAGTCCTCTCAGTGTTTTGACGAGTAATTAGACCCATGGTAAGAATAACATTTTGAAATTATTCTCACAAATTTTCTTATGCTTCTCTTACACTTCATACATTTTCTTTAATAACCAATAGAACGATCAGAACAGAAATGCAATTGAAGTGGGAAATTTTGTTATTGCATACACAACAACTATTTACGAGTAAAAACGAGAGGCGGATTGGGGACGAATATTTGGCGCGAAAAGTTATTAAGGCAAAACAAGGCAAGTTTTTATTATTCGTTTTCCAATATTTCTGTTATAAGAGGAATTTAAGGAATTGCCGGGGTTCTTGTAGTCTCATGACCATGCCCGAGACATTGTTTTCGTTGGAAGTTCACGTAGAAAGCGTAGAAAATCTTCGAGTGGCTTGCAAGCTGCCTGCATTGTGCTTTCGACTGCTGGATTTTCCTACCATGATAATTCACCATGTTTCTCCTTTGGACGCTGAAAAAATGCGGCAAAAACTTCGTTTAGAAGGCAACGAATCAGTGCTTCAAGATCTTAAAGACCGCTTTGGAAATTTCCAGCTCCGTAAAGGAAAATCCTGCTTATTCAAAGCAAGCATTGACACTTTGTTGTTGCAACTTCAAACGGTGCCTCTCTACGCCATGTTGATGGATTTATGGCCAAGGAAACCTGTTCTTGTTGGCAGCACTTTGATTCCTCTAAAGAGAGCAATAGACAAGATTAGCAAAGATGTGTATCAGAAAGGTGTTGCGGTACCTTCTTTTTACAGAGATGAGGGTGAATTTAATGTTTATAATCTTATGGGGTCGTGCATAGCAAAGTTAAAGCTTGGTTTCAGGTTATTGAGTTTGGGTGGGTCGCTCATCCCTCATATTCCCACAGAAGCTTTAGCAAAAAGAAGCACGGAAAGGATTGAAACAGGAGGACAGATTGAGGAAGCTGTAAAGGGCGCCTTAGAAAAAGTATTGCCAGAAATTGAATCTGGAACATTCTTAGAGGAACATATTCCAGAAGACATCGCTGACAGTGAGACTGATGGTCAAACAGTCAAACCAAGTCAGACACAAGGTGTAAAACAAACTGCCGAAGTTCAAACTTATCTCCATGCCAGGGACGTAAACTCCCACATCCGCTCTCATGACAGAAGAAGAAGTGAGGAAGATTTGGTAATAACAAACACATTTTGCCCACCCCCACTTTACTATAACTGTTTCTCTAAATCCGTAGTTGATTTGGACTCAAACACTATGAGGAAAACAGAGCCCAGAATACAGACATCTGGCAACAGTAGTGTTGCTGGTAACAGACAAGCTGCTGGCAGAGATTCTGAAAGTTGTGATGTGGATTTCATGTATTTTGAACCCAGTGTTGTTCAAAGAGATGGAACAGTGGGTGTGACATCAGTTTCAGTACAGACTGACGAAAAATTGCCAAAGCCTTCCATGAAACCACAAAGCAATGGCAGTCAGTTGAAATTGTTCAGTGGATTATATAACTTGAGAGGGTTAATATCTGATGGTCATTTACCAGTTTTAAATGCCCTGATACAAGAGTTGTCGAGCTTGACTGGGGGACATCAAACTGATACTACTACCCAACCCAGTTCTTCTAGAATTCAGACTCAAACTACACCTAGGCATCCACAGAAATACAGCAGCAAAGAAAAAGCTAGAGGTGTAAGAAAACCTCTCACTTCAGAAAACAATGCTGTGCATATGAAGTCATCACAGCATGTCTCTCATCCTAAGAGTAATCAAACCTCAGTGATCGGTTTGCCCAAGCGAAGAGTGCGCTTCAAGCAAACAAATCTTACTTACGGAATGACAAAAACACAACAGATGAGGCTTGAAATGAATCAGAAGGACAAATTAACAAACAGAAGAAGACCCTGTGAGGCTCATGCAGCAGCTTTAGCTCAAAAGGAAAACAAGAGAACTTTATTGCAAGAAACTTTTGGTGAAGGTGCTTTAGGGATGACTTACAAAATAGGCTCAGGAAGGAAGCTTTTAGGAGGAAGGCCAAAACAGATGGCAGATGCGCAAATTCAAACTCAGGAATATTCTTCTGAGCAAGGACTGCACAAGGTGGAAATGGCTCAACCCAGTTCAGAAGATATGAGAGAGAACAGAGAAAAGCCAGCTGTTGAGTTAGTTGAGAGTGAGGAGAGAAGTAAGACTCCAAACAGTGTGGAGGTTTTTATTCCACAAGTTGAAGGTATGTGTACCATTTTTGTATATTTTTTACTTTAGCAGGCTTTTGTAAAGACCAGTAGGCCTCAAGCCAATAGTAGATAGTTTAACCCTTTAAGTGCTAATAGCGACCAAAAACAATTTTCTCCTAATAATACCCATACATTGTTAAGAGATAAAGTTATGAGAATTAATAAAATGATCACCAAAAGGAAAATGCCATGATCTTTTATCAAATTCTCTCGAGTAATTCTTAAGAAAATCTATGGAGATCAGTTTGGAGAATTTGTATGTGGATATTGGGGCTTAAAGGGTTAAGCAACAGCGTTTTTGAGGCATGCGTATCAACTGGAAGTGAGGCCTTTCTCTTTTATTATGCCTTGAAGCTACCAAATTGTCTTGTAAGTGTCTTTAACAGATGATTTGCCCAAAAAATTTAGGCAAAAGCATTGCCTTAGAATGCAAGAAGTCCACTTCCGGTTGAAGTATATTGCTCATGAAGGTCTTTAGCTCGTTTTTAACTGTTTTTCTTTCTGGCTTATTACTGGCTATTCCTAACCACCTGGGTAGATTGTTGCCAGTTTTTCCTTAGTTAGGTTTGTCATTTCTACTTATCACTTTGTGAAGGTTGACTAGGAGATTGTGTGTATATATTAGAAAGACTAACTTTATTGGCATGTGTGAGGTTAGATGCATCAGATTTTGAATTTTGAGCTTTGGCTTGCTATTTCATAGTAACAAACCTTCAAAAACTCATATTCAGTAGGCATATTGTCTAACTGACTTTGCGGATTTAATCACATAGGAGGACCTTTATACCCAAAAACTTGAAATCCTAGTGACAGCCCTGCTATCAGAATGTTTTGGGGACAATAGCCGGGCTGTCACTTATGGTTGAGGGTCAGGGATTTTCCCCAGCTGCTAAGAGTATAAGCCCCCGCTATGGGAAAGAAAAGAAATGTAAAACCCAAAGAACTACACAGCTGTGTTTAATTCCCTGGCTAAATCAAGCCTTAGAGCCTTATTAGAATAGACTGGGAATGTGCATTTATGTGCGATCTGTGAAAATAAATTCCTAGTTGGTGGTCCTTGAAAGCTCCTTGAAAAATAGTTGCAATTTTTTGTATGAACCCTGTTTCATGATCTTGCAGTAGCAGAGCCTGAAGAGAAGAGTGATCAGGAAGGTGAATGGAGTACAGATCACCCCCCTGTTAGTGGATTATACGGCCATACAGGCATAGTAAGCGCAGAGTATGACAACAGAGGAGGGGGATCTGCTATGACTATGTATACTGAGGACTTTGAGGAATCAGACCAGGAGCCGGGATCACAGAGGTCACTTCATTTAGATTTCACAAGAAGTAGTAGCGCAGATCACGAAAACTTGAAACACAGTTCTGATCATCATGATTCATCGGGAAGCGGGCACTCGCAAAGTAGCTCTTTTTCATCAGAAAAGCCTGTTAAATCTTCCAAATCTCCTGTCAAAACTAAATCAAGGAGACGGAAAACGAGGATTGAGGTATCCGAGAGGCTGGAACGAAAGATTACCATTCAGTCAGAAGAAGAGTTGGACATAGCGGTGGATCAAGCGCGACCGTTAGAAAGACGATCCTCATCAGGTGAAAGCAAAGATCAAAGAGAAGATAGTAATGGGAACTACACTGATGACTTTCACTCTGCTGGTTCTGAACTTGAGAACAGCCAAGCATCGGGTGCTTCTGCGTCTGTTGACAGTGACATTGATGCTGAACAGTTTGCTGGAGTGCTTGATCTTCCGCCTCCAGCCAATAATCTTGGTTACACTTGCTAATAGCGACAATTTTCTTTTTAATTTCTCTCAACTTAGCCCATACAGTCTTTTAGAATTCAACTCCAGAAACATTTGCCAACATTGACGAATAAACCAGATGGCATAAGCGCGAGAAAGTTTGAAACAGCGCGAATTTGCTTTTCAAGTGATGTTTTTACTCCCGTTACCGTCGTGGTTCCTTGAAGGTGAAGTTACACAAGACGATTCGCAACGACGATTTCTAGCGCTACACAGCGTTGCAGTGTTAGAACAATGTTGTACCTATTCGAAACAATGTCGCAACAATGTTGCAGCGCTGTGTTGCGCTAAAAATCGTAGTTGCGAACCGTCTCGTGTAACATCACCTTAAGCTCACTAATATTCTGTGTTGCTGCGCCTCAGTTCTATCATTTTGATCTTTACAGTCTATCCTTACTCCAACAACAATCCTGCTTCTGGCTGTACTTGCTGATAACCCGTTCGTTTATTGAATCAGCCAACTAATAGACTACGATTAGTCTCTCTTTCTTCTTGGTCCGTCGAGCAAAACGTGCGCGACACGCCAATGACCACACGCGTTGCTGAAGGCGCGAAACGGGAAAGGCACGAAAAAAGAGAGACTACCTGCAAAGCCAGAAAAAATGGTCTTTCACGGTCTAGTGATTTTTGGCGTAAAAACTTAAGTGTTGAAAGGACAAGCACGTGAAACGTGGCCTTAGAGTTTGCTTTGCTGCCGTCTCGTCTCTAGCGTTGACGCCGCACTCCCCTTCACTAAATCTGAAGAAAAAGAGAGACTGCTCCCAGTCTAGCCAACAAATCAAAAGTTAACCCAATCCAGTGGTAGAAACAAATACGGGGTCATATTTTATGGAGGGTGAAGTTTGAACAAATTATCATGAAACTTCGTTTGAGCATTAAGAACTGCAGAGTAACTTCCATTGACTTTTATTCAGTATATCCTACAAATTTTAGGATCGTATTTTTACCCCATACAAACAGTGTAAGTTTACTGGAATCGTACTGTGGTACTATCACAGAGCCTGCGTTACCTGTGGCGAATTTTTCTCGCAGCTTGGGAGGCTACTCAACAAAGGCCCAGTTCACACAAATCCGAATATCTTTTACATGTAAACGGCCTATATTTTTACACGAATACGGCCTTCCGTGCACACCAAGTCAGTGAGTCTGACACGGAAACCACATCTTTTTGAAACCGCTTCAGAGTGGTTTATGGCCGCATCCACACTAATCCAGATTGAAAAATATGCGGTTTCAAAAATGTCCGGATTCGTGTGGTCGAGGTCAAAGTTTTAAGGTGATGTGACAAGAGACGATTCGAAACGTGGTGTTACACGGGACGATTCGCAACGACGATTTTTAGCACAATACAGCGCTGCAATGTTGGAACAATGTTGTAATTATTCGAAACAATGTTGCAACGCCGTTTTGCGCTAAAAATCGTCGTTGCCAATCGTCTCGTGCATGTAACATCACCTTCATACGGACAGGCTCTGCCCGAGGACCAACCCCTTTTTTATATACTATTTTTGATCAAAAAGGTACCGCTTTCGTGTACCTTCCATTGTAAAATTTTACCCCTTTAACATACCTACTTAATAGGAATAAATCGTCGAACGAAGCAGGAAGTTTTGTTGTCATTTTCGAGTTTTAATTAATAAATTAAAAGGATATAGCCATAAGGCTCGTCTTTTCTCAACATTTCAATCAAGGGTGATATATTTTTCTGCCTTTTCATCTACTTCAACTCACGATTTCCCTATTTATGGGAAGGTACGTTTTTTATTGGGGGGGGGGGGGTGGGGCTTCGGAGGGCAGGGTCCCTAGTAATTTTTTCACAAATTGGGGCCGGGGTCAAACCTGTTTTATTCTCAACCGGGGGAGGGTCACAGTTTTTTTTGGCAAGGTAAAAATTTACTCGATGTCGCATCTATTTTGTATATACAAGCAAAGCTACCAGTCAAGATTAATCTAAATTATTTATATCACAAAACTATCTTCTCCCAACTAACATAATTGTCTGTCTCGACCCGTGTCCGCTTTCGCCCATATTTTGATGTTTCCGCGCAGGGTTCTGGTATAAAATCAGTCTCCAGTGAGGATTCTTCACTTAAGCTTCTCGGGTTTGAACCGACAACTTCAGGAACCACCCTAGGTCTTCCATCTTTCCACTTCTCTGGACTTAGACTCTGGAAGTAGCGGGCATCCTTTTTAGAATGGCGAGTCGTCAAACAGCCACAATAGCCACAAGTTGCTCCATCTGACCTCATGAAATCCTCGCATTCACCACAAGCACATTTCCTTCTTTCTATTCCTCGTACATCCTTTCCCATTTTGAAGTTTTCACCGTACAATCACACGCCACGCAATTAGTGGGAGGGAAGTGGGAGGGCCACGCCTTTTTTCGCAAAAAAATCTAAAATACCCCTAACCCTGTGATATGCCTGAAGCCCGAAAAACGTACCCCTTTCGGGCGGAGCCTTCCCGTGTAGGCAATTTTAGGGAGTGTCCCCTGCCGGGACTTTCCGTCAGGCACAGGGATATTTTTTAACTGGTGTGTAGTTTAGCATGACTACGTACAGTAACGTTGTTCTTAAAGAAGGACTGTCTGACTCCAAGATTCAAGTTGGTTTTTATTATTTAAAACATACTTAAAAATTAAATAAACTCTCGTTATTTAGGCTAGCTTTTTTAAACTTACTATTGTGTAAGGAGTATCTTGCTCGTACTTTTGTCGTATTCACTCCCTGTGAAGCTAGCTTATCCATAAATAAACCACGATAATATAAATCCTTGGAAAAAAAGTCACAAAACGGTTGCCTTGCTTTTTCAAACAACGAGAAGCAATAAAATCAAAGATGACATCGACTTATTCAAGGGCTCTTTCCCCTTAACAGTAACTCTTAAATATATTTCGGGTTGGTATAAATTTTATTAACCTTCGCAAAAAACTCACGATCAAACATCACAGGAAAAACTAGTTTTAATAGGTAAAAACATGTTATATACCAAAAAATACGAAAAGAAATTTTTACCTTTTATTAAAGCTAGAAATGAGGTGATCATTACTCTCCAACAATGTAATGACTCCAAAATTGTATATTTAATGAACCGCCCATATTTATATCAAATATAAATTTTGTATTAAATAATTAACATTTACACTAACGTAAGTTAGAAATTTAAAAAGAGGGAGAAGAATTTAACAGGGCTGCCACTAAGTCTGACTAAGTGCCGCGGGCCGAGGTTTCCCTCGGCTTCCATATGTATTAGCATGACTCCAACCGACTTTGATAGGAAACGAAAGGAAAAATATAAAGAAAATAACTTCCTCGCTGTTAAATTATCCGCCTTCTCAAAAGTTGTGGCAGCGGCAAATCCAGGTGACTGCCCTGTTATGAGAGAAAGCTGATAGATAACTCAGTCACTCTCAAGAGAAAACACAAGATTCACCGTTGATTTAGAAAGTTTTGTCTCTTGCTAGCCAGAGGTCTCACAAGTGAAGGGTAAAGATCACTCGATAAAGAAATAATAGGGTATAGCTTGTCCTAGCAAAGACGATTGATAAACTTTCAAGCGCCCAAATGTATGGAACTGTGGAACAGGCGATAGTTTCCATGTGAGCGAATTCTTGACGTCAAACAACGTTTAGACGTAGTCTTCACCTCCGCCGCTAAGCTGTGGAACAAGATGACTGCTTAAGAACCTAATGTGGAGTTTTATTGCTGCAGACTCCCTGAAGTAGCCACACATGGATGCGATGTAGATGCACGGCTATTGTTTCGTTCATTTGCTTGGTGAAGACATTTTTCGAGATTTAGCTTTTATAATGCCTCCTCTAAGATGTCAAAAGGCTCTTTGAACTTCCACTTGTTCTCTTTTGAAGGATTCGTCGAGCAACTCGTGCACATACTTTGTGATTTTTTCCGGAGCGGAGGGCACACCATCGTAGCCTAAACATCGAACCAAAGATAAATGATTAATAACAGTCAGTTTTCACATCGAAGCGCTGCTAATGATAATGAAAATGGTGATAACGATGATGATGTTGGTGATGATGATGATGATGATGGTAGTGGTGGTGGTGGTGGGGGTGGTGGTGATAATAATGATGATAATTATATTATTATTATTATTATTATTATTATTATTATTATTATTATTATTATTATTGTTATTATTACTATTATTATTATTATTATTATTATTATTATTATTATTATCGTTATTATTATCCAGTCCAAGTCCTTGCTTTCAAGTCTAACCTTAATAACAATGCAGCGCCTAAAAAAGAAAAATATCTGAAGTTGATCAAAGAAATGAGTAGAAATTACAGAAGTGTGAAATTTGTAAATCTCTCCTTGAGCTCCCTTGGCGTTTTCTCCCACGAATGCTCCACGTTCTTAGACATGATGAATGACATTGGCATTAACAAAAAGCAGCAACTTTATGTAATCAAGAAAATGATAAATATAGCCATTAGAGCAACATATTACATCTTTTGTTGTAGAAATAGGAATAGGGATAGCCCAGACTTAATGCAATTTTGATTTTTTCTTCTTCTTTTCCTTTTTTTTTTTTTTGAATAATGCAGTCTCAGGCAGCATTTGTAAATTGCCTATACGTAGCGAAATTTACAACTGTACATTCAAAAACATAAAGAAAATTTCCATTATCATCTAAATCTTTGATTATTCATGATCATTATTATCTTTTATTTCCGTGCATTTAAGACACAAAAATTTCTCTTACCAGGGAAATAATTGATGTCGACTACAAGATGATGCCCTGTTCCTTTTTCAACGATCAAGTCGATACCAAACAATGTCAAATTCTGATTTAAAAAGAAAAATAAAAAATGTTACGCTCTAATTTCCAGACACTAAATGCTCTCAGATCTGGATGCCATCACATTTGCACTCTTAGACACTAAATACAGTTTCTGCATACCGTGCCGAATAGCCTACGTTGCAAGCGTTTCCAATCGAGTTATTGTGCGAAAGTTAGAGCGGAGGTCATTCATATTTGTTTTTGGCTCTTGTCCCAACTATCTCGACGAACTCGCGCGGAAACGTTTGCTACGCAGGCTACGTGCCGAACTTAATGATAACTGGGTTATACGTACAGAAGCGTGACAAAAGCATGAATTCAGACGTCGAGCCAGAGTCGAACTCCATTTCCGTGTAAGTAGTATCAAGTCAGTGGTAACCGAAACAAAATGATGATCACAAATCCCGAGAAAATACAGTTTCCAAAATTTATGAATTTAGTTCGACACACTTAACAAGCACGGCGTTTGAATCACTGCCGTGCCAGAGTCGTGTAGCATCAGTCGTGCAGCAGAGCTTGTCCGCGAACATTGCTCTGCCAAACCAAAGTCAAAACTTTTCTTCAGACATCGTGCCTCTGCCGTACTTTTGTCGAACTTAATTCAACAATTAAGTTCGGACGACAGAAGTGCGATTTATAAACTGGGCCTAAAAATCAATACGGCACGTTAATTTGTCTTTTGCTTGTAGAAACGTTTTCTAAGCTATAGTGAAAAGGTGGTATCCCTGTAACCTTCATCATCTCGCGCACCTTTTTAAGACAGTGGATTCTTTTCAAGAAGACGTGTATGCTCACAAGTAATTCAGTGACCTTACCAGTTTTCGTTCTAGTTTATCTAAAAGGTCCGACACAAGTTTGTCATCAGGATATACAGAGCTGTCTTCGTCGTCATCTTCATCTAACTATTAAACAAACCAAGTTGAAAAGTTACGCTTCGAAAAAAAAACTAACATTTACTTTACATAAACAGCATTTAGGTTTAACTTAAAAGGTTTATTCAATGAGAAAAAAAATGGCGATAGACAATTGCACGTTTCATCTCCATTCTATCATCAGCTAGAAAAAGATTTCCGAACCCACGTGTAGGTGAGCTAATTCCCAAGCACGAGCCGTATTTTACTCATATTTCCTCTACCAACAATTCAATCTGTACAAAGATTATATTGCAAACTACTAACCCCCAGTTGAAAGGTGGCAATTCAGCAGGAGCTGTAGCCTACTGCCAGTACACTTGTTGCTACCCATGTAACATCGTTCCCAGGGTTCTCTTCTACCCGTAAGGACGCCGGAATAGGAGAGAACCCTGGGAACGAGGTTGGTTGCTACCTACTAAAAGGACGCATTGTCGGCCGATGTACTACTAGCAAAACTCGATCTGACTAAGGAAGGACAAGACAAGAAAGAACGATTTGGGAAAAGATGTTATAGTAGGGAAAAGAGGAAGAGAACAGAAGAGAACAGAAGATGGTAAAATGGTAAAACGAAAAACAAGTGAACAAAGAACAAAGAGAAGAAAGACAGATAAGCCTGGACAACAAAATAATAGAGTAAAAGTCTGCAAAAGAGAAAGAAAAGAAGAAAATCTAAACGCAAAAAAAACAATGCTGAAGACGAGGATGACGGCATCGAGAGAAGGTATGCATACCAAGCGCTGATCACTACCTTTTTCTAACAGAGTTAACAAAACAATTCAATTGCACTAGGCTTACCTTGTGAAGATAGGAGGCTGAATAAGATTTCGACATTTCGTTCGATAAAAAGAATATTGTTTCCCTATCCTTGGCTGTAAAAACAAACAGAAAAAGACTTTTAAACGGTATCATTTCAGTTCAGGTAGCCCAAGCTCTACGAGTTGACCTTATATAGTGCACGAACTAGCCAAAATTAAGGGCTGTTTATAAGGGCGATCGCGCGATTTGTCGCTCAACAAAAAGAGCCAAGATTGCAGCGTCCTGTGACACAACAAATCATCTTTTAACGTAATTTGAGCATTATGACAACCGTTGCATTCTGTGGGGAAAAATTACTACCCAAAACAAAGATATAAAAGAAGTAGGAAGTCAACTTTTGTTCTAGGCAAATTGCCAAGGGACTATACAACTCAATAGTTCACGAAAAACAAGTTTTTTGTTCCTTCTCTCATGACTTGCGCACATACTACTCTTGCTGGTGACGTCATAGTTTTGAAAAAGAAAGTGCATGATGACGTCAGGCGCGTGCTATAGAAATAGGAAACATACTTGTTCTGACCAATAATAGAGCGGGATTTGTAATTATGAAAAACATAAAACTTATGGTATTTTTTCAATCGATTCAAAATAAGTCAAAGCTCACGAGAATAAGGAATACAAGTCATACAATCACTCCTCTGCAATTAGTATTTTCAAAACTTCTCCCGCCCGAAGTGAACTACTCGGAATCGGAATTATATATTGATTTCGATATAAATTTCTCCTAATATTCTCAATATTATGAATTATGATTTTAATCTTAATTCCTAATTAAAATGTGTCACACGTACCACCAGTGTTGTAGAAGTTTTTTATTGATGGCCGTTGAACAATATAGCGATGATTACCTGCCACATAAACCTGTACGGCGTACGAAAATTACAAATATTAGATGATTTCTTGACAAACTAATTTACTTTACAGTCGTGATTGCACACACCGTGAGAAAAGCAATGTTCCATGGTACTTTTCTCGTGCTACATTATCGGCATTATTTGTAGTGTTCTAGATCCCGATATAAACGTGGTCGCACTCAAGATTGCCGTTTACCGTAAGCTACGCCGCGGCGGTACGCTTTTTGCGCGAGATAATTTTATAACCACTCTTCTGATTGGATGTTTTATAGTGTGACTCAGAAACGCGAGTTAAAATATCTCGGGAAGAAGCGGTCACACACGCAGTTTTACCCATTTTCCCAATACAAAGCATCTTATCCCACCCGCAAAATACTCAATGTAAACCAATCTAATGTTGAACGTAAATATTACCGAAGGCATGATATCATCGTCCTTGGAAGAGTTAGCACTCTTATATAAGAAATGACAAAATTATAAGTAGGTAAGATATATTTAAAACTGGCCAACCTTGAACAGTCTTGCGTCGTGGTTGACAAACTGTTGAATAACGCATGGCGGCATTAAATCCTTCAGCCCTTCTTTGTTAAAAATGACCGCCATCTGAAATGACAATAAGAAGCTCGAATAATCTATCCATGTTACAAAAAAAAATAGTTAGGAGCCAAAGAATCCCGCGTAGCGAGCGATTCCGTACGAGAAAGCTTACTTCGATTGATCGTGTTCCGGAATAAGAATACGCAAAAGTTTTGTTGCAAATCTCTTGTACCGTGCCGTTTTTGTGCCACTTAAAAGCTACAATAATAGTAACTGTAATTACAAATAGAAGTATTACTGTAATTCCGACGACAAAAACAGGCGGTGGATTATGATAAATTGTTCACCTCGCGCTTTCATTTCGTTTTCCCTCCCCTCAGCCTACCTATGACATCAAGTGGCCTCCTCAGAGAAGAGATCAGAGATTAGAGCTGGATAAGAGGCCTGGGCAACGAGACTACCCCGAAGGAACTGAAATAAAGTCAGGGAATACGACTAACCTTATGAGATACATCAGATCCATCAGCAATCACTGGCTTAGAAACTGAAATAAGCAACATAAAGTAAACCAACGTACAGACCAATTGATAATAAGGCTTACTATAAAACTGGTTTTCGATTACTGGGACTTCTTGTCTCCATCGCAACCGTTTTTAGTGTCGTCAACCAACGCTCCTCTTCCAGTGGGGAGGTGTGTTGGACCTTCCGGTCCAAAGTCCTTCAGTTATCTTTTCGAATCAGGTGACCTCTCTACGAAACGCTCCCCACTCAGTCCTTCCGGCCGCTCAATTGCGCCTTAGTGAACCTCACGGTCCATTTACACTAGTTATCTGCTAAGTAATTTTATACAGCTGTTCGATCCCTGACCAAGGTGTTCTATGTAGCCTGCGTAGCAGACAGATAAAAAATAATATGGGTACAAAAAGGAACGGGGCCTGCGAGGAAGGCACACGAGTAGAGAGGGAGTTACCTTTCCCCTGGCGTGTCCCCCGTGCCCGCCCCGTTCAGTTTTGGGCCCATATTGCTTTTTAGTAAAATCCAACTAGTGGTCTATTATAAATGCCGCGTTTTGATTGGTTGAGCTACTACTAGGCTATATGTTATAGGCCACTATTAGCGGAAAGCGCCGGCTTTTTGGCGGCAAAAAAGGATTAAAGTCTAGCTTTAACTAGCTAAAGTTGTTTTGACTCTATATTTTTGACAAACTAGTTGGATGTTACTAAAACAATAACTCCTCTCGCCCTCATGTCCTCTGAGTCAATGGCCCATTCGGCCTTCGGCCTCAAGGGCTATTGACTCAGAGCCCATTCGGGCTCAAGGAAAAATTGTTTAATAGCGAATGCTACGCAGGTTATCTTTTATGTTAAATTATTGTTCTGCGAGAGTTTGTACGTGGACAACAGGACGCGAATGTCATGTGACCAGCAAGGGAAAAAAACTTTACTGTACTCTCTTTATTGCTCCAAAAATCGCACGTTTATAAGTTTTTTTTGACAAGACAACTGGAGAAAAAAAAACTAACATGAACTATAAGGTTATTAACATGATGAAGTCCTTTTGTATTTGCTTAAAAAACATTCAGATAGCGATAGAGCCTTTACGTTAAATCTTTGTCATAGTCGTTATCAGGAATATAGAAAAAAGAGAATAATAACTTACAACATCGAACTGACGTCAACTTACTCATTGGAAAAGAAACGCCTGCTTCCTCTATTTTCATCAAATTTTCTTTAATATCCAACACGTCAATTTGTACAAAATTAGGCACCACCGCCCTTATCCCTAAAATAAAATAAATGAGGAGGGAAAGTATAAACAGACATAAGAAAAATAACTCAGGGAAGAGAACCGACAACAAACTGATATATGAAAACAAAATCCTGGAGGGCTGAAAATATTAAGAAAAACAAGTGATTTACATCTGGCAAAGTGAAGGTAGTTTTTACGTTTTGAACATTAAATATATTTACAGCGGGAGATTTAAATCAGATCCTTACAAAAGTTAAGTAACATTTTTCGTAGTTAATTGCGTATTGCGTAGTTAAAGTTACTATACATTCAAATGTAGCGTGCGAGGCTGCGAACAAGCTCTCCTGCAATAGACCTCTTTAGCTGGTACGTTTTGTTTTCCCAATAGAGGTCTTAGGGGAATTTGACACTTTTTTTTTACAGAAATTATGCGTGCATATGCACCGGAATAATTCGAAATTTAAAGGAAACAGTTCTCTTGAGTTTTATCACATGACCTACATTGGTAAAACAAGCTAAAGACGTCTATTATGGCGAGCGCCTCCTTTTGCGTGTTGTTCTCGCGTGACTTCTCGCGTCTCCCCCAAATGAAGAGCTTGCTTACAGGCTAATTTAAATGTTACCTTTCTCTGAAGTAATTGCACATTCTTTCATGACCTGGTAACTTCTTGTTCTGTCAAGCAAATTACAAACTGGCTCCAGTGGATCAAGCAGGATAACTCCGGGGTGATCTTTAGCATACAGCTGATGAGAACGAACAGTTTATCATGTGAGCGGCGGAACTTTCAGACGAATAAAAGAACAACTCAAGTGTTAGGCTACGTTAGCACTATGCCGGATAACTTTAACGCCGGCACGAAAACCATACCAGATAGAGCTTCTGTTCACGCATAAAAACGGTGATTTCAGCGCGATTTCTGTAACGCAGCGATGCTGCGCCACGCTTTCTCTAAAGTGAAGTCACATATCGGATAGGTGTTCACACTATGCCGGATAGCGTTCGCGCCGGCACGAAAACCATACCGGATAGGGCGTCTGTTCACGCATAAGAACGATGATTTCAGCGCGATTTCCGTAACGCAGCGATGTTGCACCACGCTTTCTCTAAAGTGAAGCGTCACATATCGGATAGGTGTTCACACTATGCCGGATAGCTTTTGCGCCGGCACGAAAACCATACCAGATAGGGCTTCTTTTCACCCATAAGAACGATGATTTCAGCGCGATTTCTGTAACGCAGCGATGCTGCGCCACGCTTTCTCTAAAGTGAAGTCACATATCGGATAGGTGTTCACACTATGCCGGATAGCTTTTCGTGTCGGCACGTGAAGCTATCCGGTAAAAAGTAAACACAGCCTTAGTCTGTGGGTCATATCTATCATATTTTATTGAAAAAATGGAATTAAGAGACGTCTGCTGTGCGCTGAAAACCTGCAAATAGGTAGCCTACGTAGCAGGCCCAAGAAAAAACGGGCGCGCGAGTCTCCCTCTCGCGTGCTCGCTCTTTCTTGCACCCACTACTTCCAAGCGCCTGCTACGCAGGCTAGCAAATAGGCGCTACTATTTAATTTATTTATTTTATTGTCTTTTTTTCGGGAGGGGATGAACAGATGGAGATACAGGCATGATCGCAGGCTACACGCTTGTCCACTCTATATGTATTAGGGTCCTTATGCAGCCATGAGGCCGACGAGGGTAGAAAAAAGTCACTTGAAAAATGCCAATCACTGTACCCGAATTATTCATGAAAAAAAATGGTGTGTACACATCACCGCCCAGTGAGTACCGTCAGTCGGGCACCTTGGCAATGGCTGCCCCACACCGGACAAAAACGGTGTACACACAGGGACCCGGTGCCCACTATTGTGCCGGAATTCTGAGCGTGGGTACTTGACAAAAGGGTGTGCTCATATCAGTCTCCAGCGAGTACCGTGGTGGGGCACCTCCCCCCCCGCCCCCGACCCCACTAAAATATTTTTCACTCATCAAATTTTCGCCCACAGTGCTTTAATGTTGTCCATATGGACGCTGTTGTTGTTACACAATGTGCGAAGATTTCTTTCACCAGCCCTAGCTGGGAGTTATAGCGGTAGATTAGGGATGGACCATTAGAAAACTCACGGGGGATGGCGAAGTACAAAAACATATTCGTGCAAGGGAAAAAAAGACGAGAACAAAATAACGTACGCCAAGTAACCCTTGAAAAATATTCATGCACTGACCTATAAAAAAAACCATACAAGGGAAATGTTAACGAAAAAAAAGTTCATGTGGCTTTGAAATTCCGCACCCTCCCCCCCACCCCAATAACTTTTCTAACTGACCATCCCCTACTGACCTTGATTCCTTGCAACATTTGCAAAGCCTCGTCTTTGCCCAGCTCTTTTCCAACCGCCTTGCCCAGGTAATCTGGTACCTTCTGTATTATCAGATCAAATGGACCTTGTTCCTCAAGCGGTATGTCTAACTCAACCTGATAAAACCGAAATATGTGATGCATTTTTCATGTTGCGTCTCGTAAAAAGTTCCATTATCAATTAATTAATTGACTGATTAATAAGGTAACACAGGCGTTTCTTTTGATCCTACAACGCTGGCAGTATCACGCTTGTTTGTATGAAATGTGGTAAAAAGTCAAAACACGACAAGACATTTATTATCATAATATTTCTTCTACAATTTCTTGGCACGCAGTTAGCCAAAACGCTAGTCGTAGCGAGCGTGCCAAATTAATTGTATTACAAATCAGATATTACAGATAATAAGTAATAAGCAAAGAAAAACCCTTCTACTACTCGGCATGGGATCAATGAAACTGCTGCAGGTTCAAGCTACATTGTAGACTACAAGTAGTCCCCCATTTCTCCTCAGGGATAGTAGAGCGAGCGAAACGCGAGCGCTTGTGAAAATCACCCCACGCCGCGTGTCGCCTTTTCTCGCGTGGGGTGATTTTCACGCGCGCTCGCTTTTCGCTCGCTCTCCTAACCCTGAGGGAAAATGGGGGACTACTCGTAGTCTAGCTACATCGCGAATTCTATTCCAAATTCTTCTTCAGAAACGGTTTTCTCATAGCAGTGCAGTGTGAGTCAAACAGAGACCACTTCTAAGACCATTTCTACTTGATTCGTTTTCTCAGCTCTGCGGTGTCTTTTCTGACCGCAGTGTCGACTGTCAGTGATCTCACCATTCCCGCGAGAACGAAAAGAAAACAATAGGGAGGATGAGCATTACGCTTACGTCAAACGGCAAACGCGAATTTGTACCACGTGACCAAGTTTCCACTTTGCTTGTCGCCTACTATCCATTATTTCTACACACAAATGAGTACAGTCAACTCTCTCTAAGACGGACACCTTTGGGACCGGCACTAAGTGTCCGTCTTATAGAGAGTCAAATAAAGGGAGTAAAGAAAGGCAGGGACCAACTCTAAGTGTCCCTTTTACAGAGGTGTCCGTCTTATAGAGGTGTCCGACTGTAGTTTCACATAATTTGTTATCCATAAGAATTTTCTGAGCTGATTTATATCTGCTTATTTTCTATTTTAACAAATTCTCAACTTGAATCTGTCGTCTGCCGTTTGCCGCATACGTGAAGGTTAAACTGTCTAGTGACTGAATACTGAACGTACTTTGTGGTTATTATTAAAGAGGCAAAGTGTTGCGCAAGTTTCATCTTTTAGCTACCAGATTAATTGTGTATGCCATCCTTTGGAATTTCAGATGAAAGTCAAATACATGTACTATGAAAATCTATCATCTGAACTAAGACTCGTAAGACTCTTCCCGCATCCGCCACCGAAATTGCCTGCGTGCAGACTTCTCCTATTTCCTTTGCACGCAGGCAACCATCGAAATGCTTCGAGTGACTTCAAAAGCATGTTTATAAAAGCGCGGGAAAAGTAAATTGGTATAAAACACTACTTGACTCCAGGCTTGACGTGAAACAGTCCTACAAAGTTTTTTTGGAGGTTATGAACTTTAAATCCACTCAGGAGAACGCCACGAGATCGCTTACATCATGCACGTGCAATTGAACCTGTACGTTTAGACTGCTAATAAATTTGCATTTACAAACTTGAACAGTCTCTTCAGACAGAACTTTATTGAAAGCATTTACAAAAATGTAGGAGATGGTTGGCCCTGTAAATAACTCCCTGGAGAGAAATCTAAAAATATTCTATATAATTTAAGAGAAAAGAAATATTTTTGTTTTTTACTACAAAATATTTTTAAAAACGATCTTAAAGAACCCTTGCAAGCGTTCACCGACGACCCACTCGGGCAAATCGGTCCATTCTTCAGACGGGTGTGCTGGAAACTTCGAGCGCTTAATTTAACACCTTTTGTATGGAAAGCTCGGTAATGATCGACCCCTGATTCCGGTACGAATTCAAGTGGAAAGAGTTCATTCTGGTGAAAATTTTTGCACGGGAAAAAGGTAAATTTTTCCGAGGCATCGATTTTAATACCGGAACGGCTGTGTGAATTTAATACCAGTGCCATGCCAGGCTTCCTCTCGAAAGAAAGCGAAAGCTTTATCGGTATTTTGCAAATGATACAACTCAATCCCGTTCCTGTTTTCGGTAAATATACCAGTTCCATTTGAAGGAGTTTTTTTTCATCGAAGGTTCTATGAAAGTAAGCGCTCTTCGGTATGAATGACACACCTCTTAAGGTTCCCTTCTTAATTACAACTAACTTCTGTATTTCTTTCTCTGGCCGGAGTTTTTAACCTGCCTGGAAGACACCCATGAGACTGCGGATATATAGCTTTACTTAAAACTGCTGTTATACTATCGAACAAGCCAAAGTGTTTCAACATTTTAGTGAAGTATTGGACCCCCTACCTGGGGGCATTTCTCTTAGGAAGGAAATTATGCCAATCGAATATCAAGTGCGTCAATACGATTTGCATAAACAACATGCTGCTTTATTTCGACGTCGTCAAGGGTCGATAAATTTTACTCATGAGCTCTGATGAAATCAACAGCGAGTTGATCAATATAAGCTTCGAAATAATCACGTAAATAAAAAATATCGAATGAAGAGTGAGAGAATTTTCCCTATGTAACTTAACGTTTACTTTGTTGGATGATGGTAGCGGTTTTATTTACAACAATCTCCCGAGTAATAACCTTCAAACTATTTCAACGTAACCTGCACTTTGTAAGTATTAAAGTAAAAGCGTGATTAATGCTCGATCGATCCGCTTCCCTTGTTTTACAAAAACTCTTACCTCAACTAAGTCGATTCCAGTCTCCCTGAAAAGAAACAAACCATTAAAAGGTAATACATCATTTATATATACGCGATGCAGTTTAGGGAGAGAATATTATTAAAATGCATATTGAGGTAGTTATAAACGTACCGACACAATTTCACAAACGCAACAAAAAGCGGTTTTAGCCTTTTTTTCTTGGTGAGCACGAGGCCAACTCGTTTCCTTCGAAGATGGTTGTGAACCAAAGACGACATCGTCAAAGACTATGTTATTTGCCACTGTTTTTATACGTGCTTGAATGACAAAACAGAGGTGAGTCACTGCATTTTATATTTTCCTTCCGAATCAAATTTTAGATTTCCATTGTCTAACTTAGCGTGCTTATTGGTTGAAAATACGGGTGACAATACACGAGTGTCACGCAACTTCCGGTGCTTTTTGTTTTTGTTTTTTTCCGATCCCTTTTTAATAAGGTAAGTTATAAGTAGTAGTTTACAGAATAATCATGGCATCGCTAAGAGCCACAAAATACAAGTATATTAGGCGAAATTTCTTTAATGACTTCTTGTTGTTTTTATCTTTATGATATCATCTGACAAAAAGGTTATTACTTTTGGTACGATCCATTGATTACGGAATATAACGAAACTGGTGTTCAAAGTCTAAAATAGGAAGTCCCCTTGAGTCGAGTGTCCGTGATGTGGCCACCGAGGTGAATGATTTCTCATTTCTCAGTCAGGCCCTGTTGGCCCTGCTAAGGAGTCTGCGAGCACCGGCAGGCCACTGTTTTCGCGATTCACGCAGTACGTGCGTAACGTCAGCTGCAAGTATAGATCGTTTTCACTGTCATGCAACCAAAAAATAAATTGGAAACCGTCACTGGAAGAAGCGAAGAAAGTCAAATGTTATAGGAGACTAATTTTTAAACAATTTGTCCAAGTCTAAGGTCTTTGTGGCCCACAGTTTCAGAGTTATTTGCCGAAACGTGCTTTGTAGAGCTGTATGGCGACGCCATATCGGTGCGCAGCCGAAAATCAACAAAAACATCTGGAGTTCACTTTGTCTATAAAAGCTCCTTCTTTTCACTCGAGAACTAGCATACGTGCGCATGAAAATATCTTCTAATTGACTATTTTCCAATTGCCCATAATACACTCTGTTTGCCCCCCAAATTTTGCATAACTTATTGTCTTAAAATGCTCTTGGGAAAATGCAATACTCCCAGGAGCATTTAAAAACAATGGTTTATGCAGAATTTGGGGGGCAAACAGAGTGTATTATGGGCAATTGGAAAATAGAGAATACTTGGAATGGTTATACTGCTGAAAATCAAGAGGCGATACTTTTTTTCAACGAGACAGCATTCTTATTTTGGTGTCCCGCACTGTGAAAACGCGGAAGTTCAAATTGCTGTATTTTCGAAATGAAACACGCCACGGGAATGAAAACTTGTACAAATATTTACTTTTTGTTTATCTTCAACCTAGTGTAAATAAGAATTCTTAAAATTTCGCTGTTTTGACTGTACAATTTGATGACGTCACTGTGAAAAGCATCTATAGGGCTCTGCTGACAGCTGTGCAATGCATGCACGGGTTCGTAAGCATCATCACTCCTAATGATTTTTCAAACTAAAACGCAGTGTTTTCACCCATTTTACCACACGCAAACACGCGAAAGCCATGACGGCGATAGGCTTTGCTACATAATTCCGGAATTTTTCTTGGAATTTTAGACGTCAAAAAGAATTTTAGAAAATCGCGGGAATTTTAGAGGAAAAATCGACAAATTCGATTCCCATTTTACCACACGCAAACACGCGAAAGCCATGACTGCGATAGGCTTTGCTACATAATTCCGGAATTTTTCTTGGAATTTTAGACGTCAAAAAGAATTTTAGAAAATCGCGGGAATTTTAGGGGGAAAATCGACAAATTCGAGAATTTTAGAGCAATTTGAACATTCACCCGAAATTTTGGCAATATTTCACGGCAAAAAACGTTGACAAAACGATTTTTTTTGTATTCCTACCGACTAGGAGAGGGCTCAGTCCGATTACATGCTACAGCAGTGTCTAGAGCACTGTCTGACTGAGCACAACAAATTAAATCAGCGGCTTTTCATCAGAGTCGTCTACACTACAACTTATCAGCGGTTATTCACCAAAACAGGAGCCCATAAGCCGGAGCTAACTAACTATGCAACGGCGTTTTCACAAGTAGGTTTATTTTTAGATAAGCTTTTCCCGTCTATTCCTTTCGAAAAGCCAATCACTAGCAATTGCGTCATCAATGATAAACTTTTAATACGTAACTAGGACATTTCCTTCACATTGAAAAAAACATGGCGGACACACGTGAGGAATCCTCAAAGGAGTCTTCTGACAGTACTTCCAGCGACATTTTCAGTATTTACACGGAAACTAGCAGTTCAGATCAAGATTTGCAAAACCTAGCCAGGACGTCTACTTCATCGACGACAACGCATAATTCACGCAAGGGCAATTAAATCGAGATCATCTTCGAAATAGCCGACTGTGAAAAGGTCCAAGCGAGCTACTAACAGTCTAAACGACGATCAAATGGAGGAATTGACCTCGTGGAACAGTTATTTTTCGAGGGAAAAGCTTATCTAAAAATATACTCACTTGTAAAAACGCCGTTGCACGAATTTATGGCAGTTGAACGCTCCGGGTAATGGGCTCCTGACCAAAAAGGGGTCCTCGCCCTCGCTATCAAAAAAAGGCCGAAATTTTTTTAGAATTTTTGAGAATTTCAAAGATTTTTTGGAGAATTTTGAACATTTCGAAAAGAATTTTAGAGCTTGTTTCGGGAAATTGCGGAAAGAATTTTTTGGCCATATTTTGGGAATTATGTAGCTAAGCCTGGACTGCGACTTGTAGAACAGAACAGAGAGATGATCACCTCACGATGTAATGGACAAAGTCGCGAACGTAAGGGAAAATGGGACGCCCGTGATCTGGTAAAGAGGGCGACAGCAGCGCTTCACCTCATATACGTAATAGCTCGCGTAAACCGTATATAGACCCTCTTTAGGTAGTATGTTTTGTTTTCCCAATGTATGTCGTGTGATTTTACCTTCATGTATTATTTATTTTGAGGACATACTCACAGGGAAAAGATAATTTCAAAGGAACAGTTCCCTCTCTCTTTGAACTGACAAAGTTCAGCATCTGAAAACAATAAATTATGCAAAATTTGGGGGAAAACGGGGCGTATTACCGTAAAATTCCGAAAATAAGCCCCTCTATGTCGGTAAGCCTTTCCAAATATAAGCCCCCCCAAATTCGTAACGCAAAAAAACCTTCCGATAAATTTCCCCTCCAAATATAAGCCCCCCGCGATAACCTATATAGGTAAGTGCCGCCTAATCGGGTAGGGTTTTTGTGCCGTTTTGGTATGAAGACGGGAATACACTTTGCCCATTTTGGTCTGGAATCGGGTATGGTTTTCGAGGGAACTACGGGAGTGTATGAACGTATTTATCGTTTCAGTCCCAAATGAGTAAGAAAGAAAGAGAAATATGCGAATTCGAAATTGAAGAATTTTTTGTTTGCGCTCTAATCTAAGTAATGATAACATAATTTCTACCTAAGGGCCAGGTCTGAAAACGGGTATGAATTTTAAAGGTCTGGTCTGAAAACGGGTGTAGAAAATTACAATTTTTGGTCTGAAATTGGGTCAGGATTCGAAGAACCGGGCGGCACGGCCCACCAAGAATGCCCAGGAGTACCCCCCCCCCCCCGGGAGTAATTGACAGATGACAGATCGGACAAAACGGACGGGCTTGTGAACTCGCTTATGTGCCGGGGGATGGAGATTGAAAAACACCCAAGAATTACCAAAAGAGTTAGCGAGCTAGTCAGAGTTAGAGAGTAATAAAGATGTTGGAGGGAAATGGAAAAGGATGAATGGGAAAACTGAGATCCTTTCCAATATCCAGCCTCGTTCCCAGAACAAATTTGCCCAATATCGTGGCTAGAAAAGAAAGGCTACAATAGCTGTGCGCCGTCTTTGAAGACAAATTGGTGATACTTTTAAATCTTTAGAGATTTATCCAGTGGATAGCGTTACACCCTTTATCCACCTTTCGAACTTGGCATTGTCAGCAACTTACCGTATTTTTATTTTCTGTTACATGATTTTCCTTGTAAACTGTCTTTATCAGCTCACGTATATATCATCTCCACACTGCCTGCCTGCCTGGAATAGCTTTTGCTAAATGTAGATAGTTTGTATGTTTTATGTATTTCATTGCTGTTAATAAAAGTTGTTGTTGTTCATTGTTGTTGAGTACATTATAGGGTAGAGATGTTAGGTTTAAGGTCTGATCATAGTAGAGGAGACTGGTAAGGAAACTGGCCGGCAAACATCAAAGGAAGTTCCTGACCGTGCACAATCCTTTGTTTTCTGTTCACAAATTATGACTGAATAAATTAATGCAATGTTTCTATTGGTCAATAACTTCAAAATGATAGGGATGCTATTGAACATTGTGCACGGTCAGGTCCAAAAGCTAACAAAAACCTATAACAAAGGGTTTCCCAACCATTCCACTTTAATTAACCATGGTCTGATATATACGGAGTGTGGGTTTCGAACTCTTAGCAGCCAGCATTTCTGGGAAATATTTGCATTTGAAAGGAACGGGGATGTTCGTCGTATCAATTCGGAGAAAATGTGACAAACAAACAAACAAGTAAGCAAAAATGCCTTTGATCACACTTTTTTCTTCGCCTGTCGCAATTAAATCATTATACAGAGCATCTCATTTGGCCGTCCGTCTAAGGATAGAGTCTTTCAGGGGGCCAAATAAAGCTTGAGCAACGCCCAGATGGGTCTCTTATAGCTAGGGCTTCAAGTCAAATTTTCCGACGAGCCTTTTTATAATTGAATGGATTTCTCTACTCCGGGTCCCGTACCTAGGAATGCTTACCATTTAATTTACACAAACCACCTGGGTGAAAATCTTGTGCATTATTAGTACAAAACGGCTCAGGGCAAAATTTGACATGGTGGGAGAACGCCCCTCTACAAAGTATATCCAAATCAGCTAAACAGACCAAACGGAGTAGAAAATGGCATCGCCTCAAATCACAGCCCATACGGAGTAGTGCGGCGAACCATTTGTCCAACGGGAATTTCCATTTTGTCGCGAAATGGTAAGTAAGCGAGTTCGTACATGTTCCACCTCCCCCGTCCTCAGGCCAGCGCGCCCCCTCAATATATTATTATTATTATTTTTTTATTATTATTTTTTTTTATTATATATTATTGCAATACTAATGTATAAAGTAAAATACAGGATGGCGCCAAGGTGTGTTTCTGATTTATTTACGATCAAAAGTACACACCAACGCCTAAATTGTGATTTTGAACTACCCCGCTTTGATACAGTGGCCTATGGAGGTATTCGCTGCGCTATCAAGGACATTCTATTTGGTCAAAGGTCAGTAGTGAGCTCAGAAAGTTGACAAGCCTCAAAGCATTCGAGAAACATATTCCCGGTGTGGGCCTTTCGTGCCACATAGATAACAATAGTAACTGCTGTGACCTGTGTAAATTTTTAGTCGTGGACATTTGTAGTAGTTTTAGGTTTTAGGTAAGATCATTAAATCTTCTAATACATTAGTGTGTCAGTACGTAGGAAAGTGACCCCATTTAGCAATTGTTAAGCTTAATACTTTGACACTAAAACAAAGTCATTAGTAGTAGTAGTAGTAGTAGTAGTAGTAGTAGTAGTAGTAGTAGTAGTAGTAGTAGTAAGTAATAAGTAATAAATTGCTTTATTTGCATGACCGCATCATTTTACAGTATTGCAAAAGCATGCATATAACAATCAAAATAATTAGAACAAACGGCACTAATAATAATCTAGAAAAATTCAGTTACATTATTAACAATGAATCACGTATTTTCATACAGGAGGAAATAAACTTCATAACTAGCTTATTTACATGATGTTCCTTCGAATTCATTATCAGTTTTATACTTTCTGGAGATGATTTCTTGTCAAAGTCAGGTATTATTCGATTGATTTGATTAATAAATGCCTGTCTCTGTACTGAGTATTTGTTACATTGAAAGAGGAAATGAATCTCATCTTCTACCTGATTTGAGTTACATAACGGGCATAATCTATTTTCTCTTGGCAAATGATCGATTTGGTATCGACCATGTTCAATCATAAGTTTGTGATTA